>NC_034595.1:47581305-47616672 GCF_900095145.1 Mus pahari | reverse complement strand
CTTTCTTTCTTTCTTTCTTTCTTTCTTTCTTTCTTTCTTTCTTTTTATCTTATTTTATGATGTCTCTATTCAGTGTGACATAAAATATTTACAACAGAATATAATATAAAAAGCTCTGGTCGCAGCCCACTACTGGTGTCTGACATTATTCAAAGACACTGTCAATATGTGGGAAGTCACATAGATAAATAGGGTTAAACTTAAGCAATTTGTTTAATGATCTATTTTGTCATTAAACAGTGGACCTCCTGGGATAGGTTCCCAGTTATATGTTCATTATTCAATATTCAGTGCACACTGCAGAAAAACTTTAGACAATTAAAAATTTAAATAGAATGGCAAAAGCCTCCTATATAACCCTGTGCCTACCTTTCTCCTCTTCTATGGCCTCCACAAGATAGTCAGTCTCCTCCTGTATGCTCTGCTCTAAGCTCTTTTCCCCTAATCCATAGTTCTTGAGTGTCATCAGTGCGAACCTTCTTTGCTCCTAGGGAATAAAATACCCATGGAAGGAGTTGCAGAGACAAAGTTTGGAGCTAAGATGAAAGGATGGACCATCCAGAGACTGCCCCACCTGGGGATCTATCCAATAATCAGCCACCTACGTAGACACTATTGCATATGCCAGCAAGATTTCGCTGAAAGGACCCTAACATAGCTGTCTCTTGTGAGGCTATGCCAGTGCCTGGCAAATACAGAAGTGAATGCCTACAGTCATCTATAGGATGGAACACAGGCCCCCAAATGTAGGAGCTAGAGAAATTACCCAAGGGGCTGAAGGGTTCTGCAACCCTATAGGTGGAACAACAATATGAACTCATCAGTACCCCCAGAGCTCCTGTCTCTAGCTGCATATGTAGCAGAAGATGGTCTAGTTGGCCATCATCGGGAAGAGAGGCCTCTTGGTCTTGCAAACTTTATATGCCCCAGTACAGGGGAATGCCAGGGCCAAGAAGTGGCAGTGGGTGCGTAGGGGCGCATGATGGGGCGAGGGTATAGGGGACATTCGGGATAGCATTTGAAATGCAAATGAAGAAAATATCTAATAAAATAATATTTTAAAATGTTCATTTTTCTCTTTAAGACAGTCTGTTTATATGCATCAAATTCTCTTTGCTTCACCAATAGGTGATTTTTTTTCTAACTTTTGCTATCCCTAGAATCATTTTTTTTTTCAAGTTCAAGGATACCTTCACTGAAAACTAAGAAACTGGTTGGCATGAATCATAGGCATGAAAAGGAACAAAAAAATAACCTCTTAGTTGCATGTATTACCTACACTATTTCATGTTTCTTGTTTTATCTAATACTTATGGTAGTTCCAACTACACCAACTCCTATAGCTTTCTTCCCAGTAAGCAGAGCCTAGAATATCAGTGGAGATCATGAGTGCCCAGCCAACTTCTAAGTGTTTATCAGGGGACAAAACCTTAAAGGGGAACAGAGAGGTGACAGAGTGTGATGATAAATATTCCTGGAAACCCAGTTAAATCTCCCCAATTTCATAGATAGCTGTAAATGTCTGTTAATTTTCACAATGTCCCTCTACATAGAAAATGTGGTAGCAGGTACCCTGCCCAGCCAGAGAACCACACTCCTTCCAGATTGCACCTGTTCCCATAGCAGAACTTCTGCTCTGGATCCCCACCCACTCAGCNCACACCCAGTTGCAGCTCAAACTCACCCATCTCCAAGGTGTTCTGACACATCCAGGATCACAGGTGAAACCCCAGTCCCTGCCTCAATGTCTGGCATATTCAGGACCCCGGAAACACAGGGATGCAGGTACCCCACCCAGGCAGAGACCCATGCTCATTCCAGTTTGCACCTGGGCCTGGAGCAGAGCCTCTGCACTGGATCCCCACCAACTCAGCCCACACCGAGATGCAGCTTGATTGCCAGCAGTTCTGACACATCTCGGATCACATGATCATCAAAGGAGCACAGGATCATAGGAGCACAAGCTCCAGTCAGAGACTGCAAGGTCAGATAAAAACAGAGATAACAAGATGTTATGCTCAAGAACATTAACAACAGAAACCAATACTACTTGGGAAGAGCAGAACCCACTACTCCCACCACAGTAAGGCCTGGATACCCCAACACACCTGAAAATCAAGAATCAGATCTAAATTCTCATCTCAGGGTGATGATAGAGGACTTTAAGCAGTACATACATAACTCCCTTAAAGAAATACGGGAGAACACAAGTAAACAAGTCAAAGCCCTTAAAGAGGAAACACATAAATCTCTTTTTAAAAAATGCAGGAAAACACAATCAAAGAGGTGAAGGAATTGAACAAAACTGACCAAAATCTAAAAATAGAAATAGAAACATTAAAGAAAACACAAATGAAAATAGCCCTAGAGATGGAAAACCTAGAAAAGAGAGCAGGAGTAACAGATGCAAGAGAATCTCAGGTGTATAAGATGCTGTACAAGAAACTGACACAACAAAGAAAACACAAAAGGCAAAAATGTTTTAAAGCAAAACAGGACACAATGAATAGACCAAATGTAAGAATAATATATGTAGAAAAACGTGAATATTCACAACTCAAAGGGCCAGCAAACATCTTCAGCAAAATTATAGAAGAAAATTTCCCTAACCTAAAGAAAAAGATGCCCACAAATATTAAAGAAGCCTACAGACCAACAAATAGATTGGACCAGAAAAGAAATTCCTGCAATCACATAATATTCAAAACACCAAATGAGTAGAACAAGGAAAGAATATCAAAAGCTGTAAGGGAAAAGGATCAAGTAACATATAAAGGCACACAACATAATTCCACCTTAACCAACAAAAATAACAGGAAGCAACAATTATTGGTTCTTAATATCTTCCCAAATCAATGGACTCAATTCCCCAATAGAAGATGTAAACTAACATATTGGATATATAAATAGGACCAAGAATTTTGCTGCATACAGGAAACATACCTCAGTGACAAGGACAGGCACTACATCAGAGTAAAATGCTGGGAAAAAAATTCCAAGAAAATAGTCTTAATACACAATCTGGATTAGCCATTCTAATTTTCAGTAAAATAGATTTTCAATCAAAAGTTAACAAAAAAGATGGGAAGGACACTACATACTCATCAAAGGAAAAATCGACCAAAATGAACTCTCAATTCTAAACATCTATGGTCCAAATGCAAAGGCACCCACATTTGTAATAGAAACATTACTGAAGCGCAAAGCACACATTGAACTTCAGAAAATAATAGTAGGAGATTTGAACAGCCTGCTCTCCCCAGCGGACAGATCATGAAAACAGAAACTAAACAGAGATACGGTGAAACTAATAGAACTTATGAACCAAATAGATTTAACAGTTACCTACAGAACACTTCACCTTAAAACAAAAGAATATACTTTCTTCTCAGCACTTCATGGTACCTTCCCAAATATCAACCATATTATCAGATACAAAACAAACATCAACATATACAAGAACATTGAATCAATCCCATGTATTCTATTGGACCATGATGGACTAAGGCTTGTCTTCATAACAGCAAAAACAACTGAAATCCTACATACACATGGAAACTGGACAGTTCTCTACTCAATGATAACTTGGTAAGAAAAGAAAGAAAGAAATTAAAGAATTTTTAGAATTTAATGAAAATGAAGGCACAACAAAATTCCAACTCAGTTCTTCATAGAGTTAGAAAGAGCACTTCTAAAATTCATGTGCATGTGTATGTTTATATGTATTTAAAATATTTTCATGACATTTTATTTAGTGAGCATGCACATATGTGTAATATATTTGTTATATGTATGAGTAGACACAAATCAGGCAACTGTAAGAAGTTACTTTTCTCTTGTTCACACATCACAGATGTACTAACAAAGAAAAACTGTGGTGTGTGTGTGTGTGTGTGTGTGTGTGTGTGTGCGCGCGCGCGTGCGTGCGTGTGTGGTTATTTTTTTACAGTTGTTATAATTTAGTAATTACTGTTCCCAATATGTAATGTTATTCTTTATCTCTTTTGACTAGTTTGAATTTGAAATCTGTTACATCATCGTCAGAATAACTATGGAAACTTGCTCTTTTTCTGTTTGCTTTGTAGATTTGTTTGCTTTTCTTTAAACTTAACTTGTGGGTATCTATACCAATAACACGTGCTTCTAGGAGACAATACAAATGTTGATCTCAGATTTTAGTCAGTGAGTTTGTGTCTCTTAGACACTGTGGTCATGCTCATCATTTTACCTATTGAAGTGTGTCCTCAATATTGTGTTCTGTTCATGATATTCTTCTGCATAGTTTAGTCTGTTATGATATTTTACTGTGTGCATTTTACTCACTGAATTATCAAATTTCAGGATTTCTATTTTATTTTATCAAAACCTCACTTCCCCTGCTGGGTGTGTCTTCTATGCTGCTGACCATCTCATCCACAGGGATGATTTTCTCACTCGTTTGGTTGACTTTTCCCTTTCTATTGTTGACTTCCCACTCTAGATCTGAAATTATCTGCTTCCTTATCCACTCCAAGTCACTTTTACTAGAATGCTTTTGCAATTTTTATGTAGCATTATGTTCCAGGAGCCATCTAGGAGAAGCTACAATCTAGTAGGTGATCTTCTTCAGAGGGTTCCACGACGGACTGTAAAGCTATGATGAATTTGCTTCTTTAGACAAAGCCAAGGAGATGATATCTGAGGAACAATTCCTGCTACTAATATGCTTTTCCTATTATTATAAAATATATAATAATCACTAGGTAATAAGCCACCCTGTTGAGCAGATTTCTATAGACCTGCAAAGATGTACTATCTCATAGTGATGCTGAATAGACAATAGGAAATGATTCTATAGAATGCCTGATTGGATTCAACCAATTTTAGAGAGAAAGTTTTTAGAGATGATCTTTGTGACCTTACTAGAAAGATGTAATAAAATTAGAGTCAAGAATAGTATGTACCCACTCCTTTTTGAATTGAAAACAAGTATATAGAAATTATAACAAGCATATAGAATGAAACATGGCTTTGAACTTAATGTTAACATCCTTCTATAATTCTCATTCTATGTAACATTTTATCTCTGAGTATTCTGCTAAAGAACATTTTGTCTAAGAAGAGACAAAAAGACCATAGAAAAGAAATAAATTCATTGGATAAATGCTTTGGCTTGGAAAGATATGTCCCATACTTCATCCATCCATTCATCAATCTATCCATCCATCCATCTTTCCATCCATATATCCAAATATGTATTTCTGTTTGTCTATATGTATATGTGTAATTATATGTATATATGTAAACATGCATGAATATTTGTGGAGCTGATTGTGACAGACAGTAGGGCCCAGGCAGAATGTGGGTATATGAATGTATATATGTCTGTGCATATTTGTCTTTATAAAGCATCTAATTCTTTTCCTTTTCTTCCTTTCTGGCTCACAAAGAGTGAACCAGCTTAGCCACAGAGGCTTCTCACTGACTCACCAGAGAAAGGAGCACTCGCAATAAATCCTTTTATTTAATCTCCTGCTGTTTTAATATGAGGTGCCAAATGCCAGGGACTATGATTTCTGGCCTAGAGGAACACAGGAAGGCAGGCCAGCTTCCACTGCAAAGTATTTAGGTTTAAAATAAGTAACAGTTTTAATATAGGAAAGGTAATCCTAAGTATATTTCAAGATCACTGGATGCTATTCCACCCTCAGCTACCTTCAAGAAAGAACCAGAAAGAATAGCTGAGGTTGGCCCCTGGCAATTACGTGCTTGTTTCAGTATCTTTCTGGAATTAATTATTTTTCAGTTATCATTCTCCTAGCTAGTATTTTCATATGTCTTGCATTTCTTTGTTACAATTTGTGCGTTCCTGGGCAGCTCTTCTGGAGTGTGTCGAAGTAACACTTGCAGATGTTTTAGCTTACCCTACCTTAGGTCTACAGGGCTCCAGGGAGAACGAATCTGAAGCACAGTTACAGTCCATTTAAAAGTTCATTTTCTCTTTAAGAACTTCTGTTTCTTTCATTGATTTCTTTGTTATGCACCCCCAAATGGATTTATTCTCATTTGTGTTATCCTACAAGCACTTTTTCCTCACGTTCAGGGATGTCCTTACTGAAAACTAAAGAACTGCTTAACATCACTTATAGGTATTAAAAGGGACATATAAAATAAAATCAGTTGCACTTATTAGCTGCACTAATTTTTTGTTCCTTGTTTTAATGCTTACTCATGGTAATTACAAATCCAGCAGGAGAGCCTAGAAAATCAGTGGAGAACAGTGTGTGCCCAGCTGACTTCTAGGTATATATCAGGGTAAAATCTTAGAAGGTACCAAAGAGGTGTATGATAATAAATACTCTAGGAAACACAAATTATATCAGGTACTTTGATAGACAACTGCAAAGTGCACTTTCACACTTGCCCTCTACATAGACAATGAGACAACCTGGTGTCTGCAAGCTGATGCAGAGTTGTACTAACAAATACAGATTTCAGTCTATCAGACAACTATGGAATGCTTTGTGCATCTCATGTCATTCAGTGTTCAGATACAGAGAGATACCATTAACACAGTGCATATTATCAATACTGCATTTAACAATATTACCATCATTTAAATAGTAATTATAACCATTACTATTTATTATTACTAGAATCCAGAAGAGTTAGAAATTATACCAAAATCTGTATCATTTTAAATCTTGCTGATTTATATTGTGTTATGCTATCTCTTCAGTAAATATTTTATTGAAATCTCATTCACCATTCATCTTACTTGAGTACAGACTACAGACTAATGGTATGGGAATGAAATCACTGTAGAGGCACTATAATGTACAGTGCCTGGATGAGAAGTAAGTTATGATAAAGAAATAGAGGAGTGAGAAGATGTCTGTCACTTTAAGGATAATCAGTTAAACAATATCTAAAAAGACTTGAACCATGCTTTCATGAAATTAAGGCAGTGCTATTAAAAATTTCAGGGGCACTTTTGAGGCACAATGAATAGTACCTGCTGGCACTTAACACAGAAATGCTTCCATTGTGATCACAAGGTTGATGTGATTGGTATACCTAGAAAAAAGTGGGCAATGATAAATATTTGGAGGCTTCCATCTCTGTAGGGCTTACTACTACTACTACTAATAAAAAACACTATGTTCAACACTATGTCTAGGGACATTCCTTCAATATTGAAAGTCAGAGTCAACTATGTGTTTACTTTGATATTCTTTATAGAGACTATATGTAAAATAAGTTATCATGGCATTGATTGTAGAGTCAATTAAAGTGTTGAATTTTGTCCCAATGTCCAGATAGAGAGGTGGTATTATATATCAGGGAACAGACTCTTTAGTTATTAAGAAGTGGTCTGAAGCTCAATATATTTTGAGTGGCACAGGAGAAATGTTGTTGAGGAAGATGAGAGGCAAACAAAAGCAGAATAGACATTTTCACAGTAAGAACAAAAGCAATGACAAGAGTGTATATTGAGACATTGTAAAGTTGTACAATGTCGTCTACATGACTGCCTTATTTTTTTCTAATCAGCTCTATAATGTTTTTCCACACTTAATGAAATATATTCTTGGATCACTTCGAACAGTTTTCAGAAACGAGGAAAACTGAAATTGTTTGTCTCTTATATGAATGATAAATATGTGAGAGACTGGAACCCTGATGAGCCAAGAGACTTCATTGATGCTTCATTGATGCTTTCTTCAAGGAAATGATGAAGGTGAGAAAGACTCCTGTATTTTCTTAGAGACTGTATTTGTTTAATAGTTTGAATTTATCCTGTTCCACATTCTAAGGGCTTTAACATGGCACAGATTTATTCTTTAGCAGTTTTGATGATCATTAATTTCTGTTGGTCACATAATATTCTTTTAAAAATAGGAACTCTATGACCCTGTCTCTCCACAATCATAGAGAGCACAGATCTTGGGCTGCTATTCCTTGCTCTTTCTTAGATTCCTAAACTGTAGCATCTCTCTTTTATTTTTTGCTCTATTTGGTTTTGATTCTCAAGCCCCTTCTTATATAGATAGTGCAGAATAATAATTTGCTGACAAATTAATCAAATCTATAAAGTATTTTTAGCTCACCAAGTAACATAAAAAAGTTACAAAAGTGAGGAGAAATACATACTTGTAGATTATTCTTCACATACCGCCAAATAAGTGAAAACTAGTATTGATATTATCAGTGTGTCATTAGAAACACAGGGTTCTAATTGTAAATGCAGATACAGGAAGAGCTGTCCTTTGAACTACGTGACCTACTACAGCTTTTCGAGCTGGAATCAGTGAGCACTATAGAGATATGAACAAACCTAAACTAACATGTCACAGCTGATGCTCAGTGTCCACACTGAAGGTTATGTTTCCTAATACTGCCTCCAGAATGTGACTAAATGCTGCACAGAAGCCACACTGCAATGCTTCACAAGGTCAACACGTTTGTTTGATTTACTGGGGCAGTATTATCTCTCATGACACTGAGACTCAGGAAGAGAGAAGCCTGAACTTGTCCTCTTACCAATTTGGATTCAGAGCCAGTGTTTCTCAGTGCTGGGCTGACCTGGGTGTATCTGGTCAGACTTGTTCTAATCTTTCTGTCTTTTCACCTGGCCTTGTTTATCCCTTTGATCACTGTTCACACTCTCTTTAATATTAAAGCTAATAGGACAAAGAGATTTTGATCTAATCTTCCGATTTATGTTAAAGTAAAAGTTTTTAAATTTAGTATAAAATTTTAGCTCCATAGTTCACTTATTTTAACTATTGTTTCATTTTATTAAATTTGACTTTTTATTGAAAATAGATTCTTCTCTCATAGAATACACACTGAGCTAAGTTTCCCCTCCCCTTCCTCCTCCCAGTTCCTCTCAAACTCACTTCTCACCACAAATACTCCAAATCCTTTTCCTCTTCAAAGAAGAATAGACCTCCAAGAGAAGGCAGCAAAACAGGACAATACAAGGTAAAATACAACAAGAAAACCCAAGACAGAAAAAGAGTCCCGAGATCAGGCAAAAGAATCAGAGCTACACCTACTCCCATTGTTAGTCTCACAAAACAATAAGGGAACAACCCTAACATGTTTGCAGAGAACTCAGTGTAGACCCCATGTTGGTCCTGTGTTTGCTTCTCTTTCCTCCCCAACTTTCATGGGATTCCTGGACCTGTAAAGGGGAGAGATCTGATTTAGACCTTTAATTTATAAGCTCTCTCTCTCTCTCTCTCTCTCTCTCTCTCTCTCTCTCTCTCTCTCTCTCTCTCTGTGTGTGTGTGTATCCACTCCCATATGCTGCTAGAGAAACCTCCTGATATCAAGAGGACAAAGCACTGATGGATGAATATAGCAGAATATTGGTTCAGTTTGGTTCTATACTTAGTGTCTTTTAGTTTATAAATCAGATCCATGAAATGTGTGAAGTCTAGAATTATGCCTACTTTTACATTCTAAATAAATGCTTTGTGCAATATACCCTCAGACTTGTTAGAGAAACACAAGCAAATCACTGTCCATGGATTCCATAGGATGATGTTCCCCTAGGTCCTTTGATGCCTATGTACATGCCTTCTCTTCATAGTGCAAAATCCTCTTCCCATAGGGACTTCATGTCTCATTCCCTTTAAACTGTTCTTTCATCTTTGTGTCACCTGTAAAATAAAAGGAGCAATGTAGAGAGATTCACCTAGAATTAAATATTCTCTCTTAATTACAAACTCCATTAGCAGGCAAAGTATGTTAGAAAACCATCACAGCATTGCAATTATTAGTAATTATGGAGGAAATGAATGAAACATCTATTTATATTCAATAGGTAGACCTCAAATAAGAAAGGGGTTCTTACTTTAGATGATACACCCACAGAAGGGATGGAACACAGCCCATGTTTTTACTTTAGTTCAGCACTCTCTGGACTAAAAGCAAACTGTAGGTGGTCTCCTAGTTTAAGATTTACTTAGTTCATATCCTATGTATCTTCTAGAATATTGATGAGTAATATCAGTCATATCATCAAATAACAAGAATCTATGATTTCTGACAGCTATACAGAAAGTTGCAGTGGCTTGGCTCCTCTGGGTTGGTCTTACTGCTTACTGCTAGCCTGTAACGATCTCAGTAGAAGGGAAGAGTTCTCATATCACCTCTCACCCTCTAATAAACCACCATTCCCATGGTGGTCATGTCCTGAGAGGAAGGAAAGAAGCACACAGGTCTGGTGAAGCCCAAGTTTAAAACTTCCTGTGTATCCTGGAGACAAGTCAAAAAGCCAGCCATAATTCCAGGGGAGGGAAATTACTTCAGGGTTTGTTTGGAATAGCATAGCAGTCACAGTGCACACAGTAGTGTGAAATTTAGGATAGAGGACAATTATCCCTGTTTTATTGTCATCATCTCAATTTCTGATGGAATGCATTTGCCTAGGGATACACAATGAAAACCAGTTAAATTGAGCATGATGAACAAAACTGAGAAACCTGCTTGGTTAACAAAGAGTGAATTTTTAAATCATTCTTTGATTTTTTTTGATACTGCTTCTGTTCTTGCTATTTCTAGATTTAAAGAAAACCTCCTTGGTAATATCTGATTTAAGAGAAAACCATCTTCTCTAGGAAAAGTTAAATAGATGCAAAAATTTCTGTACCTCATCACTGAAGATGAAAAGCTATATTTACATGAAAGTGTTCCCATTTAAGCCTTCCTCAGAGTGAGTCAACAAACTGAACAGTTTCAGCATAGGAAAGCATGATGGGTTCTCTATTGACAAATGGTGTCAGAGAGCATAAGAGTTGGATTCATGAAGACTGACTAAAGCCAAGATCACAGGGTAGTAGATTTTGCCTTGTCAATCATTCTACTTTTACTATCTTCCTCTGTCTTTGAAACCCTTATTCATAGTAAATCAAGGGAGAGAGAGAGAGAGAGAGAGAGAGAGAGAGAGAGAGAGAGAGAGAGAGAGAATGATAAGAAAGGAAAAATGGAAATAAAGAAAAAGAAATTGTGTTTTTCTAGTATAAACTCTGATACCAACATCTACATTGGTTGGTATTGTCAAAGGACAGACATGGTACAGTGTATGTTTAACTATTAGTAGTATCATTTACACAGTCACTCCAGAGATGAAATAACTTGGATTGAATGGTCTCTCATGACAGCTCTACCACTGAACCAGTCTACTCCTCTCAGTAAACTTCCATTCAGTTACAACAGCTCATCTGTATCCTTAGGCTTTGCTTTGGATTTTATACTACTGCCTTTTGTTCCCACATAAAATGTGTTATGTTGGAAGAATGGAAGATAATAACATGTCATTTAAGATAGCTGATATGTTAGTGCCACTAACATATCAATTCTAGTCTCATGAGCATAATATCTTGATTTGAACCCCAAAATTCCCAAAAATCTGAACATGTTAGTATATGATTGTACTCATCCTGTTGGTCAGCCAGAAACAGGAGGACCCTGGAGCTCACTGGCCAGCCAGCCTAGCCTGCTGTGCATCTAGGTTGATCTCAATGTTAAACGCATCTCAATGTTAAACGCATGCACACATAAATAAAGTGAATGGTAGCTAGGCATCAGTGCCTGTAGTTGGCCTTTGACTTCTGCACACATGTGAGCTCACAATGAGTTCACATGTGAACCAAAAAAAATCCACACAAACAGGGGCTTAACCATGAGGTAGGGATATGAGGAATGCTGCAGCACCTACTGGGATACATAGAGAATATGTTCAGTGAGAAAGAGATTAGTGGAGTGCGAGGGTTATCTCTGATCACTGGAGAACACCCCCTCCAAGCCCAGATAGTCAATATGGAGCCTGTCAAATAGATAGGTACAGAAAATTATATGGGCAGAAACGATTGGTCTATATAGACACTTGAATAAATAAATACATTATATGTGTATGTTGTTTGGTGATCTATATCAATGGTCTCCCAGTGTTCTAAGAATGCCTACTACAGTGGTCTTCCCTCCTGCACCACATTATGCAGTGGAAAAAACCAGGACATCTGTGAAGTGACCATTTCCTGTGCTTCCAAAATGAAAGCATATGTCTGAGATGTATTGTTATGTCTGAAGTCAGAAAATGCCAGTTTGAATAAAGGTCTAGTGGCCAAATTAAGAGGATGTTACATATAATCACTTGGACACAAAGATAAGTATCATCTCCTGCTCTAGGTTGGAAGGTAGATGTATCAGGCCCTTGATGCAACAAAGTTAGATGAGAAAGTAAGTCATGTTTTTTCCCACAGGCAAGAGAGCTTGCCATGCAGAACAATTGGCCAGGTCTGAACTGTTCATTTTCTAAACTGCTCTTATACAAAAATGTGTTTTCAAGATCCCAGTCAATGAGAAGCTAAGCCTGAAGCTAAGATTGGGCTTCACCCTTTCCCCAGTCAGCCAACACATCTGTGCTGTCCCTAGATACTAATTCTGGAGAAACAAAGTGAAAAGAGAACAGGAAGATGTGGTGTATGCCCTGAAGCGTTTGGTTCTTTTTCACATGTGAGGAGAAAGGGGTCACAGAATGAAGGTGATTTAAAAAATATTGAAGAAATTGGGCTAAGAAAATTGCATCAAATTCTAGAATGCTGGCCACTTAGTTTTGTGGTATACAAATCATGCGTAAGCACAATGGCATGCGTTTTTATCTAAAAGTTTCAAGGAAAATGGTTACTCTTCCTATAAAGAAAATACATCAGTCCCACTTGGGAGTGAGATGAAAGCAATCACAGTGGGGAGGGGGAGAGGGACCTAGTGATACACTTAACCCTCAAGGGACTGGAGGCCCCAGGGAGTTTAGAGGTCAGGTGGGGTGGGGGTTGGGGACATCCACATGGAGGCAGTGGGTGGGTGGAGGTATGGGATGTGGAACAGTTTAAGGGTGGACAGGGGCGAGGGGGAATAAAATATAGAGTATATAAAAATAAATAAATAAATAAATAAACCAACAAACTAACAAGAAAGGAAGGAAGGAAGGAAGGAAGGAAGGAAGGAAGAAAGAAAGAAAGAAAGAAAGAAAGAAAGAAAGAAAGAAAGAAAGAAAGAAATAAAGAAAGAAAGAAAGAAAGAAAAGGAAATGCAGTTAGCACTCCTGGAAAGCATACCATGTCCTACCACAGAAGTGAGTCTGTCTTCCAGAAGGTCTGCATTAACTGGAGACACACAGTCCCGAATCAGCATGACATGTCCCACCCTACAAGACTACCTACCTCCCAGAAGGTCTGCTCTAATCTGAAACATACAAGTGAGACCCATTTCACCTACAAAAACTACTTCCCAATTATTCCCATCTGCTAGGACCCTTGCAAGCCCAGTAGTTGTGGAATTTGCTCCACCTTGACATGGCTCCATCCTCATTCTGGTTAGAATCTATGCAAGTAGTCATGGATCAGAGCACTGTGCCCCACACCACAGCTTTGCCTGCCACCCAAGAGGTCAGATCAAACCTGAGATACACAGCTCTGCCTATCTCCCAGGAGATCTGCACCAACCAGAACTCCCAGACCAGCCAAGATCAGAGACAATCAGATATCCAAAGGCAAGCAAAAGAACATAATCAACAATGGTGTATAGCTAATGGAACCCTGAACTCCTACTACAGCAAGCCATGGCTATCCTAGCAAACATCAGGAGCAAGATGGTGACCTTAAACTCCATCTCATAAAGACGGTAGAGGCCTTTAAAGAGGAAATAATTAATTCCTTAAAGAAATATAGGAAAATACAATCAATCAGATAGACAAACATTAGATAAAACATTCCAAGACCTAAAAATGCAAATGGAAGAAACCCTGAAGATAGAAAACCTAGGAAAGTGAGCAGAAACCACAGGCACAGCATCACCAATGAAATATAAAAGAAGGGAAGAAAAATATCTCAGATGTAGAAGATAACATACATGAAATTGATACAACAGTAAAAGAAAATGCCAAACATAAAAATTTGATAACTCAAAACATCCAGGAAATTTGGAGCATTATAAAAAGACTGAGCCTAATAATAATAAGAGTAGAAGAGAGAGAAGAGGTCTCAATTCAAAGGGCCAGAAAACATTTTCAATAAAATTATAGAATAAAACTTACTTAACCTAAAGAAAGAGATGGCTATAGACATATAAGAAGCTTACAGAACACAAAATGATAGGACCAGAAAAGAAAATACTCCTGCCATATAACAATCAAAACACTAAATGTAGAAAGCAAAGAATGAATATTAAATGCTGAAAGGAAAAATGGCCAAGTAACATGATGATCCAACTTTTGTGGTGAGAACCAAAGGGAAGATTTGAGAGATTTTGCATGAAGCACCCAGGGATTTCCACATGGGTCATGTGATTTCCTCCTCAAGACAGTGAAATCTATCTGTGTAAGCTTCTGTTTTCTTTCTCAAAATCTGACATAAAAAATAAGATTTATCAGAATTATATCAAACTTTTCAAGAGAGGCTCTTAAAATCAGAAGACGTTGGACTGACGTATTGCAGACCCTAACAAACCACAGATGACAGCCCAGACAGCTATGATCACCAAACTGTCAATGCTATTACACAGAATAAACAATATACTACATGGCAAAATCAAATTGAAACAGTATCTTTCCACTAATTCAGCCCTATTGAGGCTAATAGAAGGGACACTGCAACAAAGGAGGGTAACTACACTTAACAAAACCAAAAGGATTAATTGTCTCACAGCAAAACCAAAAGAAAAGAATCAAAAACACACACTAACCCCTCCAAACACAAAATAACAAAAATTAACAATCATTGGTCATTAATATGTCTTGAAGTAAATGGACTCAATTAAGCAATACAAAGAAACAGGCTGACAAGCTGGATATAGAAACAGGATCCATCATTCTACTGCAAACAAGAAACATACCTCAACAAAAAAGATAGACACTACTTCAGAGTAAAGGGCTGGAAAAAGGTTTTCCAAAAACACAGTCCAAAGGAAAAAAAACTGGAGAGCCATTCTAATCTCTGATAAAATAGATTTTCAGCCACAATTAATCAGAAGAGATTGAGACGAACACTTAATACTCATTAAAGGAAAAACTCACTAAGATTAAAGCTCAAATCTGAGTATCAATGTCCCAATCCAAGAGACCCACATTTGTAAAAGAAACTTTACTAAAGATCAAACCACACACAGCAATAATACTGGGAGAATTATCACCCTACTCTCATCAGTGGGCTGGTCATCTAAACAGAAGCTAGACAGAAATAATGAAACTAACAGATGTTAGATATACCTTCCAAAAATGACCAGATAATCAGTCACAAACTGAACCTCAACAAATATAAGACTGAAATAACATAATGCATTCTGTCATACCACCATAGAATAAGGCTGGATGTCAAAAACTCAGACACAAGAAAAAGCTTGCATAGTCAAAGAAACTAAATGAATCTCTTTATAGTGAACACTTGAATTGAGAAGAAATAATAAAATTAAAGACTTTTAGAATTCAATGAAAATCAATGCAAAGCATACACAAACTTATCACAACAAAAGAACTGCCAAGAGGAAAATTCATAGCATTAAGTGCCTTCATAAGTCAAATGGAGAGATTGCATATTAGCAAATTATGAGCACACCTGAAAGCTCTAGACCAATAAGAAGCAAACACACCCAAGAAGTGTAGACAGCAGGAAATAGTGGAACACAGGGTTGAAACTAATCAATTAGAAACAAAGAGAACAATACAAAGAATCAACAAAACCAGGATCTGGTTCTATGAGAAGATAAAAATGATACACAAACCATTAGCAAAATTAACTAAAAGACAAAGAGACAGTGTCCAGATGAATAAAATCAGAAATAAAAGGGGAGACACGTAACAGATATGGAGGAAATTTTAAAAATCTATTAGGTCTTAGTCAAAAGCCTGTACTCCAGAAAATTGGAAAGTCTAAAGGAATGATTTTCTAGACAGATATCACTTACCAAAGTTAAATCAAGATTAAGTAAACTATCTAAACAGTCCCATAACCCCCTTTGGTTGGGGTAGCCATTTCAAAGAATGGTTGACACTCTCCTGCTGGTTGTTTCTGCAGAATAAAAGCTCTTTGCTTTTGCATACTATCTGAGTTGAGGTCTTCCTTCAGTGATTTCCAGATACTTATACTCACTGATAAGAGGAAACTACAGAGCTCTACCACTGTAGTCCAGCATTCTTTTTCTTATGTTCATTTAAGCCTGATGATCCAACTTTTGTGGTGAGAACCAAAGGGAAGAGTTGAGAGATTTTGCATGAAGCACCCAGGGATTTCCACATGGGTCATGTGATTTCCTCCTCAAGACAGTGAAATCTATCTGTGTAAGCTTCTGTTTTCTTTCTCAAAATCTGACATAAAAAATAAGATTNANAATGTTAAATGCTAAATAAATTTGATGAATAGGACTCAGTAAGGAAAAAAAAAAAGGTTAACTTATTCTCACTGTGCCTGTCACATGAAGGCAATAGAGAGAGACATAGGAAATATTTGTGTATGTTAAGCTTATATTCAGAAGTTACCAATAGGCCACAGAAAATATATTGAGGTTGATGAACCAATAAATTTCTTGTAGTCACTTACAAGGACACGTATAATTGAAGGGCAGACTTTCACCAAGTTGCCCTGGTGGGGACAAAGTGACATAGTGACAGGGCCCCTGCCCCTGGGACAAAGCCCCAGTGTCATGAGTGTCAATGACTGCTGTGAGCCTAAGGCTTGTTGTACTATAATCTACATATTTTCACATTCTGAGGAATGTCCTCTCAGTTAATAACTCCATGATAGTCTGAGACAGCATAAGTCCTGAAAGGGAAGGTGTGACTAACGTCTCAGCAGAATGGTAAATCCTGGGACCTGCAGTACAGCCCTTAAGGCTGTGGGAAAGAGCTCTAGATACATGAGGTCAAAACATGTTATTTCTCAACTACACAAAATATAAGGATGTAATATGAATTATGAGGAGCTTCATGAGTTTAAAGAAACAAAGGCAACTGCTCTAATGAACCAGCTTGTCAAAAAGAGACAAAGGCAGGAAGATGCTAGAGTTCAAGGTCAGCCAGGCTCACAACAAGGTCATGCTCAGGTGTGGTAGAAATGGTCATTTCAGGGCTAGGTCCCACCCAACTAGTTTATTGTCTGTACTTAACAAATGCAATAGATTTCTCAATTCTTTTGCAATGTTAAAAAAAATGTATGCTGAAAGTCTCTTAAGAATCAAAGGGCTGGGTTCATGGGATGCTGATTCATAAGATAATTTAAAGAAAAACTGGAATAAATGACTGGATTAATGGATAAAATAAAAGGCCGGACCCATGTTCCCCTGAATATGTGATATTCAGAGAATTTTTTAGGATACAAAAAAGAACTTCTTGAAAACAGACACACATGGGCAGACAGGTGAGTGTGTGCATGTACACACATACACGTGTACACACACACACACAGTCACATACACACAGTCACACACACACACACACACACACACACACACACACACACACACACACCTGGGTGTGCATGCCAAAGCAGGGCATAGACAGAGAAATTTCCTAGAACAGCGGGCAAACAAAATATAGATACAGAAACCTTGAGATAATGCAGAACCCAGAGAGAAGCAGACTGGGAAACCTGTATCAAGCAGAACCCAGGCCATCAGCTTAGATCCAGGATTTGACTTCTAGTAGTTCTTTTTGCCATTCCCAGACAACCATTCTCTCATAACCCCTCTCCAAGCTGAGTCTAGTCCTTGACAAACAAGAAACGTTCTGCTTGATTCTCAGGCAGAGGAACAAATCAACACCCTCTTCCTTATTGCACTACCTAGCGTTGTTTACCAACTAGGTAACCTCAATGAGGAGTCTTACCCAACCTCTTTCCTATCTCTCTGCTAGTCAATGTCAAAAGGTTCCATACATCAAAGACATCAAGCAAGTGATTGTAGTTTTGCTATTTCATCACAGTAATAGTCTTGTCATCCTAGAAGAACTATTATGAACAATTACTACCTGACTTCAAATATCTGGAGTCAGTCCTTCTTTGTGATTCTCAGAAGAATTGACCAGACTTTTAATCACTAGACACAAATGTCCTTGACATTTCTTCTTAGCAACTGATCATGGTACCTTGCAGTTTAATAGGTGTACAATTACATAACTCCTTAAAGTATTTCCTCCTGCTCAGCCCAGTTATCATAGTGGCTGTTTTGCCAAGTGGTTTCTGCAAGCCATTCCTACCCACACATTTCTCCTTCATAACATCTGCCCCATGAAGCTTTCACCATCCACTGGCTCACCATCATTGCTTTTGATCCATGTAACACTCTTATTTTGCTATCAGTCCTTTTTCTCCTCCTGGGCATCTGCAGTTCTCCTCTTCAGGCCATATTAATCCATCAGGAATTGCTCTGTTGTGATGGCTTTGTGTTGCCTGAGCCTCCACCTGTCTTAGAAAATTCAGGGCACACACACACACACACACACACACACACACACACACAGATACACAAACAAACAATTTTTAAGAATTTGTTTTGTTTTAAAGAGAAAATACATGAAATTATGTAGGAAAAGAGGTAGCTCGGATCAGGAGGTGTTCGGTTGGGAGAAAGCATTGATCAACATATATTGTCTGCAATTCTAAACAGACATGATTTATAAAAAGGGAAAATAGGAATAAAGGAGAAAAGGATGGAGCTTGGTGATAGAGGGCTCAGCAACAGTGTGAGAACCCAAAACTGCAAGGTTTCTCTCTGACCATGGTAGTATTACTTCTCAGGAAGGTTGTTACCACTGGAGAAAGATTGTTTACAAACCAGAGTCCTTCTGGGAAGTACATCACAAATCCTGGAGCCACAAAAATGGTTAGAAGAAACGAATTTCTCAAAAAAAGCAACTATTTTTAGTAGGTCATTTCAACACCTCCCTCCCAACATAATATTCGTATTGACTATTTGGGAAATTCACATAATGCACTCAGATTACACTCACTGTCCAGCCCTGCCATCCAAACTATTGACCTACTCTGACCCTAAAAAAGAAAAAAATCTGTCCAATTTCTCTTGCCTGTACAATCACTGGAGGATGGAATAACTCCAAGGGGCCCTGTAAACAAAAATACCCACCTGCATAATGGACACACCGGAATACAACAATTGTGGAGAGCTATACTTCAGTTTCTCTATCAAATTTCTGAAGACCTCTCTTTATGGATTCCAATCTAGAATATTCTTTTTTTTTTTTTTTTGAGAGTGGGTGGTAAAGGGATTGTCACAGCAGCCTTCTCTGTCTCTCATTCCTAACCACAAGAAAGTAATCATCTATTTCTCTGGAAAATTATCTTCCGTGCCCTTTGCAGTCAGTTGGAACATGGATCATAGACTTCCACATGGTTTCAGGTGACCACATGGACCACAGGTATACTCATGGACTCTGGTATCAGCATGTGCCAAGGATCTAAGCCTAGTTTCTTGTGACAGTGCAGACAATGGATACCAACACAGCCCTCTACCATAGCAAGGGTCACAGACACAATCATAGCCCCTCCCAGCAGCACAGGGTATGCACATAGTTATGGTATTCAAGCAACAGGGGACATGGATATGATCTCTGGTGGCATCCCAGCCCCAGGATATCAACATGAAGTTAACAGGCAGCATAGATCAGGGACATTTATGTGGCCTTCAGTGGGAACTTGGGGTGTGGACATCAACATGGCCATGGACTATAGCAACACTGAACCCAACATGGCCCTTGGCAGCAGGACAACCCACAAATAACAAGATGATCTCAGGTGACAACGTGGGAAAGTCACATCTGCATGGCTCCAGCTCCAGCACTGCCCACAGAAATCAATTTTGTTCGTGACTGCAGCAGGACCATAATTCTGAACATTCACCCAGCCCTTTTAAACCTTGTTAGATGTGAGTTGCTGGGAACAAACTGCCCAGGACCTAGTGGTGGGGAACACAGTAACTAAACTTTGGCAGGATTTGGGGTAAGGGGCAGAACAGAGAAGAACAGAGAATGCCATGACAAGACTTAGGAGGGAAGAGCACAGAATAATTTGGCTAAAGGTGAAGAGGAGCAGAGGATACTGTTTATGCCTCCTGTATTAGTCATTGCTGAGGATAGGGGCAGGCCACAGAGAGGGGGTGGGGCCAATAAGAATAAAGCCAACATAGCAGAGTAGAGATGCTCTGGAAAGACACAGAAAGACAGGCTTAGTAAGCAAGGAACAGGGTGGAATTTAGCAGAGGGCTGTCAGTACTGTCAAGGGTCTGTCAAAACTCAGACTCTGACCATGCTTGCCACTGTGGGCACCCTGGTAGCTAACATCTGCTCAGCAATCCATCTCTGGACACTGCTGCTCACTCTTCTCACCTTGCTGCTCCTGGCTGACTACCTCAAAAATAGGCGTCCCAAGAACTATCCTCCAGGACCCTGGCGCCTGCCATTTGTGGGCAACTTGTTCCAGTTTGGTTTAGATGTGTCATGTCTGTACTCGAGGATCCAGCTGGTAAGAAAGGGAGAGGGTGTCTAGTTGTGCCATGACCCATTCTAGGACTGGAGAAACATCTGAAGGAAGATACGGCTGCAGGCTGATGCTTCCTGTCTGCCAAATTAGCCAGTTTCGAATTGGGGCCTTCATTTAAGAGACATGTCTTGATAAAAGAATTTGACTTTATTATCCTTGAATGAAACATTTCCCTTGTTATTCCATCATGTTCTGACAGCACACTATGCATGATTTCAATTGTTTTAAATCTGTCAAGGCTGATGGAGGATTTGATAATTCATCCTGATAAATAAGCACTGTTGCTTTAACAAATGTGTAAGCAAGTGCTCATTGCTCATTTCCTTAGTCTATAAAAACTAAAGGACGAAGCACATACACAAGCTATTCTCTTGATCAGAATTTTCTTTAATATCACTTTTCTGTTATTGATACTTGTTTAATATATGTCCTTGCTTAATGTACACATACTGACTTTGCCAACTACAGGGAAATGTATACTACTGAAGTCTTCAACTACACTAGGAATTTCCCTGTTTGTCCCCAGCTAACCCTCCCCACTCATTTCTTGTGTGTGTGTGTGTGTGTGTGTGTGTGTCTGTGTGCTGTGTACTTGTTTGAGATCAATAGGTAGTTATTAGGTGGTTTTGGTGCAAAGATCATCTTTCTTTGTAATGTAAAGTTGCTTTTTTATCTATAGCAATTTCCTGCTATGTTTACCTAGACAGATTATGATTGTGTGATGATTTTAAATGATCATTTCTACATGTTAATCCATTATTTATTGTTTCTATCTCTTACAACTGGCTAGGAAAGGTAGAATAATTTGTAGAGTTACTGATATATACTGGTTTTTACCCCTTAATTTTATTTCTTATTTTCGCATTTCTCTTTTTTTCCTCTCCACTATCTCTTCCCTGAATATGCCTTGGACACTTTCCTAGTAGTTAACTCTTTAGTCACTTTCATTCTTGCCTTACATCTCTTCTATCACCCACTCCCAGCTGCTCTGAGCTATGCAATAGGCACATGTAGCTGATGAGACTTACTAACACCATTTTCCATGGGAAACAAAGTGACTACAGGCATAGAAGACCCATGTCTCTCCTCTATGTAACAGCTGTCTCCAGTGCTGTCTCCACACACACTGAGAACCACATTGGACATTAAGTTGTTCTTCAGTGTCCTCTGTAGCTGGAACTGTAAGGCAAAAGATTCTGAGGCCTTTGGCCTTTACCCATCCTCCCAAGGCTCTGTCTTTCTTCTGACCCTTCAACTTCACAGCTTTCTTTCTGACTTCAAGTGTTTCCTTTCTCCATTCCTTTACAGGAAGCTGAAACATAAGGAAACACTTTAGCTTTGCTCCTTAAGAATGATTTTCCCCATTCCCACACTGTCTTCCCCTGAACATATTAAAATAGGTTGAGGAAATTCTTCACTTAAAGTTTTTACATAGTATCCAATCTTGTTCCAGTTTTGTGTTTTCCTCATAGTAAGTATCACATGGTTTTCTCCTGATTTCAAGGATTTACTGGTTTTAGTTTTTCTATTGATTATGGTGATTTTGCTTAATAAACCTTGTGGCTACATGCTATTGAGCTCTTCTTGGCAGCTTTGTATATTGTCCCCTAGAAAATTTCTACCATTCTTTAAGTATTTATTCCTCTTCACCATCTCTTTCTTGTTTTGGATGACGGCTGGACATTGAATGATATGGCATATGGTGTTCGGTATTGCTTACTGCTCTCTGCATTCTCTGTGCTGTACAGGCTTCTCAACTCTGCACAGACCAGTGTTGTACTAAAGTTGCTTCTGTGCTGAACTCTTCTTTATATATCTCCACTTAGATAGCTGTACCTTTCTATCTTCAAATTTCCCTTTGTTTCCTCCATGTAACTTTCATTTATTTGTGTATGCATGTCTATATTTGAAAAATGTCTAATTGTTGATTAGCCTGAATCCATTGTGCATCCTCTTGATAGGCTAGACACGTTCCTGTTTAGAGATGAGTAATTTTACTTCCAAAAGTAGCCTGTTGGAGATATAAAAAGCTTTTTAGTGGATAGTCAAAAATAAATTTAGGTATACAAATGCAAAAGTGTGAATCTTGGTATTCACAGTGTGTGGCACCACTCCTACAGAAATTCCCTTGAAAGTCTCATCAACAAAATGTGGTGAGACTGAAGATAGCTCTAAACAACAGGGCTCCATCAGAATAGGGGTCATACTTCACTATAGGAACATACAAATCAGAGCTGTCTTCCTCCATCTTTACTATGAGGAAGAGGCACCTTTGCTACAGTAGAAAGGGAGAGATCAGAGTCCCACTCTAGGCTTCTTTGCAGTCTCTCTTTGCCACAGTGTAACTGTGGAGCTAATGGTTGTACTCAGATACTCAGCCCAGATGTGATATCAAAGCAGAGTGAGTGTCAAGGCTCCACCTATGAACCCCATTACTGCAACCCATTAAACATTTAGAGAAGTCCACATTGTTTTATGATGCTCAACCAAAGACATATAGTACAGCCAAGGAGGCACAAATATTGCTGATGTGCCTGTTTCATGGCTTTTGCCCAAGGACTGCAAACTCTGATTGGCATTTACCCACTGCCCTTAAGAGAAATGTTTAACAACTATCTAGTGGAGTAAAAGTATAAGTTATCCTACATAAAGGAGCTGGGAATAATTAAAACACAGTGACAGTGAAGAAGTTGGCATCTTATTTAGTGTGGGGTAACTGGACCTCGCCTCCCTCTCACAGTGTCTCACAGTACTCTAATACAGCTTACTGAATTATTATTACAATAGGATTTCTTTAGCCATGATGTAATTAGCATGATTAAGAAGTTATTTTATTCAATATTAGTTTCTTAAAAATAGTGACCTATATCTACCTTTTGTTGCTAAGTTAGATGTGACCACAGTGCTTAAGTGAAATGCCTAATGTCACAATCATGGTTCATGACAAAACTGAGACTGGGAACTTCTTCCCAGTTGAGTTATTTTTCATCCATTCATCTTGTACTTTACATAAGTTCACATTTTGTGATCCATGCATATAAGCAAGTAAAAATAAATGGTAGAGTTATCTTATGATTGTTTAGATTCTTGCCACTAGTAAACAATCCCCACATCTGGTGGCCTTTACTCTTGTTTGCATGCTCTTTTTCCTTCAGGATCCATGACAGGCACATGTGTGGGCTTCAGTCTACTAACATTTATACTTAACACTGAGCAAACTTGCTGAAGAAAATAGAGATCTGTCTTTCCAATGCTGTTTACCAGGGTAATGGCAAAAAAAGTCCTGAACCCAATGTGATATGATTCAACACTTAATCTCCGCCCTTCCTTCTTACAACTTCATAGCATAATTAGAGGATGTTTACCTATGTACTTATTTAGTGAATAAACATTTATTAAGTACCTACCAAGACTGGCACAATGTAAGATGACAATATGGAGAATGTGTTCAATAATTGTGCCATCAGATCAGATCTCACTGTGTGGGAGGATCTATAGACAGCCTCTGGGACAATGATGGCCTAAATTGGACTGCCCTTAAAAGGAATGTTTAACAACTATCTAATGGAGTAAAAGTATAAATCATCATACATAAAGGAGCTGGTGATAATTAAAACACAGTGACAGTGAAGAAGTTGGCATATTGTTCAGTGTGGGGTAACTGGACTTCGCCTCCATCTCACAGTGTCTCACAGTGCTCTAATACAGCTTACTGAATTATTATTACAATAGGATTTCTTAATTTTTTCTAATTCTCTATCTGTGGGGTGGTATGTGTGTGTGTGTGTGTGTGTGTGTGTGTGTGTGTGTGTGTGTGTGTGTTGGTGTGTGTTGGTGTGTTTGTGTGAGCAAGTATCTGTAGATGCCAGAGGGGGCAAAATTGAATCTCAGCAATTGAAGTTACAAGCAGTTTAAAGCCAAACAACTTCATTGCTAGGAACCAAACTCTGGTCCATTGCAAGAGCATGAAGCTCTTTTATCAGTGGGTCTAATGATTCAGCCCTGGAACATGTTTTAATTGAGAATGAAATCTAATAGCCTGATACATTTGCATGTATTATTAGTTAACTGTTACAAAAAATGGTGTTAACACTAAATATAATGGTGTTAAGGTGTTAACAAGATTAACATTTTCCCCTCTTATAGTTGTAGTTATGAACTGGAGGCTGAATACACAGAATGCAAACCCTGCTCTGTACCTCAAGCTTATTTGAGAAGTCTAGTTGCTTTCCATTATGGCTCTAGTCCTCCACTAACTACACTTGTATGTATTCTGATGGAGGTAAGGGAATTGACAAGAAAATACTCTGGTAATCTACAACACAGAAGGCATGCATATACCCACAACAATCTTTGAACTAATAATATCTAGAGAATGTTGGAAAAAATACTTTCTTAATAAGATCCTGACGATATAGTACCTTTTCATTTCCATGTTCAAATTAGAACAGAAGGGAATTGTCTTCGTATCTTCACGAAGTAATGGTTTATGTTGAGTGTTTGGGAAAGAACCAAGACTTCTAGTATAGTATTTTTATTTGCACTTTGAAAATTTCGTAAGTTTATTCAATCTGTCTTGTCATGTCCATCCACTATTACATCGTTCACCTCTTTATTCTACCCTCTTCATGGCTGTTCTTTATTGTTAATATTTGTAACTCATCAAGTCCACTTAATGTTGCCCATATGTACATAAATTTCAGGGCATATACTGGGATATGGGCAACCTATCAACCTCCATATTACTGAAGGAGATTGGTTATCCCTCTTTCAATTTCCTTAAGATAATTAGCCAAGGTTGGGGGTCTCAAACTCATACTAGAATTTGGGAAAACTATCTGGTGAGATTTAATAGTATAAAGAGATATTTTTATTGGCTGAGCTGTTTCTCTAGTCCCATGTTAGAATCTTTCTCCTTAGAAGGTCTCATATAGTAACTACAGGTGCTATAAATTGATAGATGCAGCAGCCAAATCTTGAGAGAAGTAAATATTTCAGAGATCTCCTCCTCATTAATTAGGCCTTTTACTCCACCTAGTCTTACATAGTGTTTTCTCACTCTTAAGTGGGGGAATATCAATATAGATGGTCCTTTCAAAGCTGAAAAATCTCAGCTATCTATTTGTGAATTCGTCTGTGTATGAATTTCTGTATTAACTACCATCCAACTCAAAATGCAGCTTGTATGACCAAATGTGAGAGTAATATAAATTCATGGGTAATAAACACAACTGTTTAGGGGTCAAATTAACAGCATGGCAGCACAACTCTATCTTCACTCCTAGGACCTACGATCTCCCAGTCATTTTTTTCTGACCATGTTATAGTAGCAGTCATGAATTCTCTCATGTGATACATGCCTCAGTTCCAATCATAAAGTGCTGGGTTAGCCCCATGTCTGCACTCTAAATCTGTACAAAAACTCTGCACATACTGTTAAAAAACTGGAGCATTTTATAGAATAGGTATAAAATTAATCAATAAGTTTCAGGGCAATACCAAGATGCCCAGGACATATTCCTTGCTCATTTATTATTTTTTCTTATAACTTCTCTTGCTTAGTAAATGATAATAGTGAGATGCCTCAGTGTAAGGATGCTCAGAGGTCTTCTTTCTCCCTCACATTTCATGAGAAGCTGCTTCATCCAGGAACATGACCTGTTCCTACATCTCTCATGAGATTTCAGACTTTCCTTCATCAAAAAGCTGGTAGATATTGTGATAAGATATGGATTTTCATGTTCATTGGATCTTGAAGTTCTTGAAGTTAATCTTACCAGACTTCTTAGAAAGTGGCACTGACTTTTGGCTGGGTGATCCTTACCATATAGACAGGAAGATCTGAATTCAGTTTCCAGAAGCAAATTTTATTTTTTTAATTTTATTTATTAATTTTTGTTAATGAATTATTTCCTAAATTTACATCCTAAATGTTGCCCCCTTTCTAGTGCCCCCTTGCAGAGTTCTTCCCACCCCTTCACGTCTGAGAGTGTGGCACCCACTACCATGTGACATCAAGTCTCTATAGGATAAGGTCCAGCCCCTAAGACTGAGAACACACAAGGCAACCCTATGCTACATATATACCAGGGCTTTGGACCAGCCAGTTTATGCTCTTTGGATGGCAGCTCAGTCTCTGAAATTCCATAGGTCCAGGTTACTTGAAACTGTTTGTCTTCCTATGTGGTTACTGCCCCCCTTCACTTCCTTTGATCCTTCTCCTAACTCTTCCATAGGGGTTCCATAATTGCCATCCACTGCTTGTCTCTCTGAATATTTGATCTTAGTCAGCTGATGGGTAAAACATATCAGAGGACAGTCATGCTAGGCTCCAATTTGCAATCACAAGGTATCATAGGTAATAGATTCAGGCACTGGTGACTGCTCATGTTATGGATCCCAAGTTGAGCTGGTCATTGGTCAGCCATTCCTTCAGTCTCTGCTCCATTTTTTTTTTTAGACAGGGGAAATTTGGGGTCAAAAGTTTCATAGGTGGGATTCTTTTGCGACTTTTAGAAATAGTCTCATCAGGTTCCATATCTCCACTGTTGGGCGTTTCTGATAAGGTCACCAGAGGAAGTCCTGGGAGCCTCTCCCATCCCAGTCTCTAGGACTTTCTAGAGGTTCCTCCTACTCCCTCCCCCAGAGTCTGCATATATCCATTCACTCTCCTGACCATCTGTGCGGCTCTCTGCCTCCCCCCACACCTAATCCTGCCCCCCCTTTCCCCTTCTCCTCCCTTCTCACATCCAGGTCCTTCTTTTCATCTGCTTCCCATGATTATTTTCTTCCTCCTTCAAGTGTGATTTAAACATCCTCACTTGGGCCTTCCTACTTATTTAACTGCATAGTATCTGGGAGGGTGAATCATGGGTATACTGTACTTTTTGACTAACATCCACTTATCAGTGAGTATATATTATGCAGGTCTTTTTGGGTCTGGGTTACCCCCCTCAGGAAGATATTTTCTTCTTCCATTATTAGATTCTTAAAAAAACCTTTGTCAAAAACTCAAACACCTCTTCATGTTAAAACTCTTGGAGAGATCAAGAATTAAAGTCACACACCAAAACACAATAAAAGCAATATACACCAAACCAGTAGACAACATCAAATTCATTGGAGAGAAACTTGACAAAATCCCACCAAAATCATGAACAAACTGTCCACTCTCTCCCTGTTAGTACTTGAAATTCTTGAATATAGTACTTGAATAACATTCTTGAATATAGTATTTGAAACTGTAGCTAGAGCAATAAGACAACAAAAGGAGATGAGAGTAATATAAATTAGAAGGGAAGAAGTCAAGTATCACTATTCACACATGGTATGATAATACGCATAATTGACCCCAGAACCAAATTTCAAATGCCCAGTGGAATTACCCTGAATATGTAATCCCTGGATGAGGGAGAAGCAGACAAGTAAATCTCCAGGGTTTACTAGATAGTCACTGTAGCTTTCTTTGGACAATAAAAGAAACTAATTTTTTTTTTTTAAAAAAGTGCATGGCCCCTCAGAAAGATTCTTGGAGATGAATTCTGGCCTTTATACTCATGCACACTAACAATGATGCATAAAGTAAAAAATAATGATAATAATTACAATTCTAGCAACGGAGATTATGGCAGTTCTTTAATGAACACACACTCACTCACACACACACACACACACACACACACACACAGAGAGAGAGAGAGAGAGAGAGAGAGAGAGAGAGAGAGAGAGAGAGAGAGAGAGAGAGCGAGCAATGGCTAATAGTTGAAGAATCCAGGCTAAAACATTTTCTTAGCTATTTATTATGGGAACTAATTATCTAATTGATACTTTTTTGTTTTCTTTATGGGTGCCATTATTTTGTTGCTTCTTAAGTTTAAGAACTTAGATATAGTGAAATATTTCTCAAATTGCATTGCTAGTCTTCATTGCTCAGGGTCATACCTCACTAATTTTTGGAATATAATTCTCTTTCTTCCACACATTCCATCTGCTAAACTTCCCTTCTTTAGAGTACATGTGGAGATTTCATTTTTATTATTAGTTTCCTATCTGCATTTCTTTTGATAAATATTGTATCTCTTATTTTAATTCATTATTATTAATTTTTATGACTAGCTCCACTTCATGCCTATTTTAGCCTTCTGTACATACTTTTAAAAAATAATAGTATGGATATGAATATTTTTGTCTTAATGCTTGTCTGTGCTTTACATGCATGCCTGTGCAGTCAGAGTCTGGAAGAGGATGTAAGATCCCCTGGAATGGGAGTTACAGACAGCTTGAGCAGGCATGTGAGTGCTGGAAATAGAATACATATCATAGTGAAGAGCAGTCTTATTATTCAGCAATCTCTGCTAACCTGCCCTATGGTCTTTTTATCCTCCTTTGAAATTATTTTTATTTGATTTAATGGTGCACAAAATATGTCTTACAGCGGATTTTGAGATATCATCTGGGGCTTTTGTTTGTTCTATATGATATTATTGCAAACAGAACTGACACATTTGAGAATCATTACTTGGTTGATAACAATATAAAACTTACGGCTACAATTCTGCTGAATTAAAAACATAAACAGTGAAAGAGCTGATAAAAGTAGAAAAAGTCATTCAACTCAGTACTTAGCCTCTGGATCCTTCCCAAGTTCAAGCACAAAATTTGGATGCTGCAAATTGCCAGTGAGGGTCAGGTAGCTTAAACAAAATTTCAGTTGATTTCTGAACTTCTTCACTTAGCATTCACAAAATAATACGAGATCACTACTAGGTTTTTATATACCCACTACTAATACCTCTTACAATTAAAGGCATCCACGTATTGTCTATGCCATTATGACTAAGATAGTGCATACTAGCTGAGGTAACTAAGGGCTATGGGTAAAAAACAAAAGGAAGACAGAGTCCATGCTGTCTTTAATGTGAGTGCAAGATTCTATTCTAAGATGATATAGCATCATTATATATGTTTTGACACTGGCCACATGAGTTCAAGTCTCCAAGTGTTAGAGTATCAATTTGTGAAGATTGCCATGGCAAAGAAACCCAAAGACATCTGAAGGAATTGAACTCTTCTGTTTGATACCACTGTTGCAGTTAAACAAGACACAACTGTCACAGGAAAACAAAAGGCAGATGTAGTGTCTAAAGTGTTCTGAATCTTTAATACACAGGGAGAAAAACCTTTGGTGTGGCTCAAAAATTCCATGCAAACCAATCCATGTTTTGTACATTGTAAATTTTATGAACACTCTAACTCTCTCTCAAATACTTCCTCATCATCATGACTGCTCCTCACACACTATCTTTCACTAAACTCCAAGGTCCTAGGGACTACTAGCATTCATGTGTTTGTCTGTAAATCTAGCATAATGCCTGGAAACTTCTCTCCTGCAAGAAAAAGCTGGGGTTGGCTAAATTACTTTTACCTACAATTTATATGCCTTCACATATGATGAGGATTATGGTAACTACAGTAGAATGATTATGAAGAAGAAAGCAAATTGCAAAGCATATTGAGCATCCACTCAGGAAGTATGGCTCTCTTGCTGGTTCTGTAGGGTTTTTGTCCCGAGTCACCATTTTTTTGCATCACTGAGCCTTTGAAAACACAGCGAATTTATTTTTCAGAGATGCAGAGGTTAGCTGGACCCAAACAAAGTGCTCCACCTATGCTGTTCTCAGTCTTCCCTACAGGATCCTGTGCAGGGTGATGTTTTTTTTAACACTTTCATAACTTGAGGCCTGAGACTTGAAAGATAGAAACTACCCCACGTGGCCCCAGTTATTGAACATTAGAGCCTATGCACTTACATCATTCCAGATCTCCATAGATGTCTCCATTCCCATCCTGCACACCTTATTTTCATATCTACTAACACACTGGTTCTCAACCTGTGGGTCATGACCTCTTTGTGTCACATATCAAACATCTTTCATACCAGATATTTACAATAGAGTTTAGAGCAGTCGTGAAATTTTAGCAATAATATAACTACAAAATAATTTTGAGGTTGAGGGTCCCCACAATATGGTGAAGCGCATCAAAATGCACTTTATTAGGAAGGTTGAGAACCCCTGAATTATTGGTTAAACAGAGAATATTCCCTTTCCTATGCTGATGTCATATATTTTACTAAAGCTTTCCATACTTGCTACATCAGACTTGTACAGAGACAGTTTTTTTTAAAATAAAAATACAATTTTTATTGTATTTTTGTAATACAACACAATACAAGGAAGAAAAATATAATTTTAAAAAGGTTAGTGAGGAAAAATCATTAAAAATAAGCAAACATGCCATAAAAATTACAGTTGTGCTCAAGAAGAAAAAAATAAATCAGAAAAATAGAAATATTCTTAACAATAGAAGGACAGTCTTCAGGGCAAATAGGAATAACTTAGCATTTGAAAATCTTAGAGTCAATGTTGTTTTCTACCAGGAAATAAATGGAAAATTTTTCCTTTTATTATATTATTTATTTATTTATTTATTTATTTATTATTTTCTTTATTTACATTTCAAATGCTATCCTGAAAGTTCCCTATACTCCCCTTCCCGCCCCTGCTCCCCTACCCACCCACTCCCACTACTTGGCCCTGGCCTGCCTCTGTGCTGGGTCATACAAAGTTTACAAGACCAAGGGGCCTCTCTTCCCAATGATGGCCGATTAGGCCATCTTCTGCTACATATGCAGCTAGAGACAGGAGCTCAGGGGGTACTTGTTAGTTCATATTGTTGTTGCACCTACAGGGTTGCAGCCCCCTAGAACACCTTGGGTACTTTCTCTAGCTCCTCCATTGGGGGCCCTGTGTTCCATCCAATAGCTAACTGTGAGCATACACTTCTGTGTTTGCCAGGCACTGGCATAGCCTCACAAGAGGCTGCTATATCAGGGTCCCTTCAGCAGAATCTTGCTGGCATGTGCATTAGTATCTGGGTTTGGTGGCTGATGATGGGATGGATTCCCGGATGGGGTAGTCTCTGGATAGTCCATCCTTTCATCTTAGCTCTAAATTTTGTCTCTGTACCTATATCCTTTCATGGGTATTTTGTTCCTTATTNTAAGGAGGAATGAAGTATCCACATGATGGTCATTCTTCTTCATTTTCTTGTGTTTTGCAAGATGTATCTTGGGTATTCTAAGTTTCTGGGCTAATATCCACTTATCAGTGAGTGCATATCTAGTGACTTCTTTTGTGATTGGGTTACCTCACTAAGGATGATATCCTCCAGATACATCCATTTGCCCAAGAATTTCATAAATTGATTGTTTTTAATAGCTGAGTAGTACTCCATTGTGTAAATGTACCACAGTTTCTGTATCCATTCCTCTATTGAGGGACATCTGGGTTCTTTCCAGCTTCTGGCTATTATAAATAAGGCTGCTATGAACATAGTGGAGCATGTGTCCTTATTACCAGTTGGAAGATCTTCTGGGTATATGCCCAGAAGAGGTATTGCTGGATCCTCCGGTAGTACTATGTCCAAGTTTCTGAGGAACCGCCAGACTGATTTCCAGAGTGGTTGTACAAGCTTGCAATTACACCAGCAATGGAGGAGTGTTCCTCTTTCTCCACAACCTTGCCAGCCTCTGCTGTCACTTGAATGTTTAATCTTAGTCATTCTGACTGTTGTGAGATGGAATCTCAGGGTTGTTTTGATTTGCATTTCCCTGATGACTAAGGATGTTGAACATTTTTTCAGGTGTTTCTCAGACATTCGATATTCCTCAGTTGAGAATCTTTATTTAGCTCTATACCCCACTTTTAATGGGGTTATTTAAATTTCTGGAGTCCAGCTTCTTGAGCTCTTTGTATATATTGGATATTAGTCCTCTATCAGATTTAGGATTGGTAAAAATCTTTTCCCAATGTACAGAGACAGTTTAAACTCTCTGAGGACTGTTTCCCCTATTTCTCTGCTTTCACTAGATACCAGTTTAGAGAACTTGCTTTCTTCAAAACATTTACTCCCTCATGATTTAGTCTAGAGAAACATTGATCCTCAGTAAATTCTCCATTGTGAATGAATGAATAAATGTTTAAGAAGAAATTTCAAATTGAAAACTGATTAGAAATTTGATTGTGTGGAAGTGGCAATTGCTGAATAGTCAGCCTTATACTTTAGATAAAAAGGTGTTTGATTTTGTAAGAAGTCCATGAAAGCTGTACAAAACATGTGCAGACATTCCTCAGCCATTGACAGATCACATGTGTCTGCCTTTGCTAGACTTCAGAATGCTTCAAGTAGAAACCTAAACAATTTCTTGACATTTAATATCATTGTTCCTTCTTTTAGGAGGGCAAAATAAAATACTACTCAAGTCATACTCACCTATATCATTGACATTTTCTATAGAGTATATTCTAATTTTTAGTACTGAATTAATCATGAGGAGGCAAAAATCATGAGGAGGCAAAATCAATTTTAGAAATATATCCATGGACCAAGAGGCATTGCTCTATTCACATTAACATACAGACCCCTAACCACAAATCCCCCTGAACACTCATGTCTGCCTCCCCTTGATACCATGACACAACCACACTCAACTGTGACTATTGAAATATTTTTCAGTTTGTGAAGAAATATGGAAATCTAATTAGCCTCGATTTTGGTCACATCTCTTCAGTGGTCATATCTGGACTGCCCTTAATCAAAGAAGCTCTCACTGACTTTTCAAAACGCCCCAGTATACCTAGCAGGGAACATGTGTTTAAAGACAATGGTAAGTTTAAGTGGGAGCAATATTGAATTCAGTAAGTTGTTAAAAATAAGACATAAATGTGGATGGAAAATGGGAATCATGTGGGAAGGAACAGTGGAGAGCTGGAGGGAGAGAGTGGGAAAGGGATAGGATCAAGATGCATTGCACATTTATGAAATTTTCAAAAGAGGAAAAGGTATAGATAATATTAGGTTTGTGGTACAATATAAGGTGTGGTTTTAATATGTTAAAGATACTGCTATGTCTGTAATTTTACAACATTCTGATAGTAACTATGTTTACTGTCAGAAGAGGTTATTTAAATTTTAAGCATTCATTAGATGTCCTGAAACAAAATATTGTATAGAAGGGAAGTTTTAGGCTTAGTCTTAGAGAACTCCAACACGTCATGATTTAATGAAGGAAAATAAAACAATGAAATTATGGGAAATATCTGCAGAAGTAGTGGGAAGAAAGTCTATAACTGAAAGATCAGGAGCAAAAAGGAGTTTTCAACAAATAAATTACAGAGGGATTGAAAGAAAACATGAGGTGGAAACCAGGATCTATATTTAAATAGTTGAACATTCTTCGGAAATTAAAGAAATGGTCATGAGCATGGCATTCTTTGTGCCCTGAGATATGATCAATGTTGATCACACCAGTATGTTCCTATACTGTTACGTGTGTGTGTGTGTGTGTGTGTGCGCGTGTGCATGTGCGTGTGCGTGTGCGTGTGCGCACGCATGCGCGCGCGTGAAAGAGAGAAAGATAGGGCATTATCATCCTCCTTAACTTCATGAGACATTTTGTCATTTTTTAAAAGTCTACGTTTTATAGATCCTCTACTGCATTTCTTGCTGCTTCATAGATGTATGTCTTGTCTTTTTCAAGAGTGCATTCCTGGTACTTATTGTCATAAACAGCCATAAATGGTTATTAGTCGAAGTGGGCTTTACAACAAGGAAAACTTGAATTTAAATACCTGGATACCTATGAACGTGTTCTCTTTCTAAGTTTACTGTACAATTTATTATGATGCCTCAGTGTTTTACCAAAAGTAATGGACATTTTCTTAGTCGGTAATAAACCTATAGAATTCCTGTCAGCACAAAATTATATAATAAATGAGAAGTACTTACTAAAGTCACCAGAACGTATTAGCCACTTGCATCAGGATTCTCTTAGATGTGAATTTCCATATTTGCTCATCATTTTATCTGTACATGTGTCTAATACAGATCCTTAGGTATTGTAAAACTGTATTCAAAATATTGTGGTGCTGAGTCTCTCTTTTTCCCCAGGAATTATTTTTTCTAATGGTCAGAAATGGAAGGAGCAAAGAAGGTTCACACTGATGGTACTCAAGAATTTTGGAGTAGGGAAGAAGAGCTTAGAGCAGCGCATACAGGAAGAGGCTTACCATCTTGTGAAGGCCATAGGAGAGGAGAAAGGTGGGCATTTCACAGGGTGGTGTTGGAGGTTATGGCTATTTCATTCATTGAGCATCTAATTATTGTATAAATGTTGTCCTTGACCTTCAGGGTGATGGGCACTGAGGATGGAAGAGTGAACAAACACATAACCATGATTTTCCCTCAGGTGCACTGTAGCTAAGCACACAAATGGGACATTAAACAAATTGATGGACTTAAAGCCTGATTATCAATATGACTTCCTACATATTGCAAACGTCCCCTAATCATGACAGGTTCCAAGTAGGGGGTTGTGGTCAGAGATATCTACATTATGCTCTACTGTGCATATTTTATGACACAAAGAGTAGAAACTTCATAAAATAAAAAGAAAAAAGAAAGAAAGAATGAAAAAAAGAAAGAAGAAAAAAAGGAAGAAAGGAGGAAGAAAGGAAGGAAGGAAAGAGAGAGAGAAGGAAGGAAGGAAAGAAAGAAAGAAAGAAAGAAAGAAAGAAAGAAAGAAAGAAAGAAAGAAGAAAAAGGAAGAAAGGAGGAAGAAAGGAAGGAAGGAAGGAAGGAAGGAAGGAAGGAAGGAAAGAGAGAGAATGAAGAAAGGAAAGAAAGAAAGAAAGAAAGAAAGAAAGAAAGAAAGAAAGAAAGAAAGAAAGAAAGAAAGAAAGGAAGGAAAGGGAAGGGAAGGGAAGGGAAGAGA
>NC_034595.1:47566608-47581169 GCF_900095145.1 Mus pahari | reverse complement strand
GAGAGAGAGAGAGAGAGAGAGAGAGAGAGAGAGAGAGAGAGAGAGAGAGAGAGAGAATAATATTCTGCTCTCTCCACCTCTAGGACAGCCTTTTGACCCTCACTTCAGGATCAACAATGCAGTCTCCAATGTCATTTGCTCCATTAATTTTGGGGAGCGCTTTGAGTATAATGACAGTAAGTTTCAGGAGCTACTGAAGATAACAAATGAAACCATATCTTCTGAGGCATCAATGATGTTAGTGGTAAGTTGCCTACCTTTGCATGTTTCTTGAAAGAATATTACATTGAGATGAAATCAAATCAAATAGATTTATCTTTTTTTGTTTGGGGGACTTTTTGAAGTAATTATTATATCTTAAAAGTATAATTTGATACACCTGTTTATAATATATGAATTTAGCCTATACAAAATATTTCTAGCATTTATATGAACTATTTCAACATTTATAATGATATATAGATATAGGTGGGTGTATTGCTTTCTATTTTTCATTAATTTATTTCTTTATTAAATTTATTTATTTATTTTACATCCACACTGCAGCCCCCTCTCTCTTCCTAGTTCCACCTTCACAAGACAATCTTCCCATAACATTCGGCACTTCTCTGAGGAGAAGAGGAAGTCCCCTATGTGGACCAATCCTTGCTAGAATATCAAGCTGTACCAGAACTAAGCATTTTATCTCCGACTGAGACAAAGCAAAGAAGTCCAGTCAACGGAAGGTGATCCAAAAGAAGGCAACATAGTCAGAGATAGCCCATATTCCAGTTATTCACAAGAAGGCCACGCTGCATTTATACTACAAATAAATAGGGGGTCTAGGTCCAACCCTAAATGTTCTTTGGTTAGTGTTTCAGTCTATGTGAGCCCTAATAGGCCCAAGTGAGTTGACTCTGTAGGTCTCCTTGTGATGTTATTGATCTGTTCTCTTCCCTTAATCCCAGACCCCACTCTTCCACAAGACTCCATGAGCTCTGCTTAATATATGGCTGTGGGTCACTACATCTGTTCTCATCAGCTGCTAGATGAAGTTTCTCAGAGGACAGTTATGCTAATTTCTTGTCTGCAAACATAACAGTATATCATTACTAGTGTCATGGGTTGGCTTTCTCCCATTGTATAGGTCTCCCTTGTGCAATACCGGTTTCTTAGTTTCTTTGGGTCTGTGGATTACACATGGCTATCCTATATTTTATGGTTAATATCTACTTATAAGTGAGAACATTTATTTTTTTAAACATACACACGCACACACACATATTGTTTTGTTTTGTTTTGTTTTGCTTTTGTGGTTGTTTTTTTTCTTTTTTTTATTTATAAAAAATTTTTTATTAGATATTTTCTTTAAGTACATTTCAAATGCTATCCTGAAAGTTCCCTATACTCTCCCCCCCCCCCGCTCCCCTACCCACCCACTCCCACTTCTTGGCCCTGGCCTTCCCCTGTGTTGGGTCATATAAAGTTTACAAGACCAAGGGGCCTCTCTTCTCAATGATGGCCGATTAGGCCATCTTCTGCTACATATGCAGCTAGAGACATGAGCTCAGGGGGTACTTGTTAGTTCATATTGTTGTTGCACCTACAGGGTTGCAGCCCCCTTCAGCTCCTTGGGTACTTTCTCTAGCTTCTCCTTTGGGGGCCCTGTGTTCCATCCAATAGCTGACTGTGAGCATCCACTTCTCTGTATAGCCCTGGCTGTCCTGGAACTCACTCTGTAGACCAGGCTAGCTTCGAACTCAGAAATCCACCTGCCTCAGCCTGCCAAGTACTGGGATTAAAGGTGTATGCCATCACTGCCCAGCAAGTGAGAACATTTCATGTGTTGCTTTCTGAGTCTGAGTTACCTCACTCTGGATGATATTTCCTCTTATTTTTCTTTTTCTTTTCCATTTTCTGCTGGATCACATGCAGGGGCCAGTTCTGCAGATCCAATGTGGCATTTTTTCCACAGATATTCTTGAGGCTTTAATATAGATAGCAGCAGAATCCTGAAGCTTCAAATCCTTTTGAACATTTCAATAAAGAAGTCTGGACAAAGGGACACACTGTGACACACTAGAATTACCATGACTAGATATTTTTTATTCTCTCTCATTTTATTTTCTTTTTGTACTGGATAGCTTTGTGTCAACTTGACACAGCTGGAGTTATCACAGAGAAAGGAGCTTCAGTTGGGGAAGTGCCTCCATGAGATCCAGCTGTAAGGCATTTTCTCAATTAGTGATCAAGGGGGGAGGTTCCCTTGCGGGTGGTGCCATCTCTGGGCTGGTAGTCTTGGGTTCTATAAGAGAGTGGACTGAGCAAGCCAGGGGANGCAAGCCAGTAAAGAACATCCNNNCATGGCNTCTGCATCAGCTCCTGCTNNCTGACCTGCTTGAGTTCCAGTCCTGCATCCTTTGGTGATCAATAGCAGTTTGGAAATGTAAGCCAAATAAACCCTTTCCTCCCCAACTTGCTTCTTGGTCATGATGTTGTACAGGAATAGAAACCCTGACTAAGACACTTTTGTAAGTGCAGACAATGGATTCAAAGGATGGGAGATGAGTGGGATTGTAGTACATGATGGAAACTTCACAAAGAATAAATAAAAAGTTAAGAAAATTAATAATATTATTCTTGACTAGAATTGGCTCCTGACAGAAGTCATCTATGAAAGTTTAAAGCAAGCAAGTGAACTTAGAGAAGGTGGCCCACCATTTTTCTTGGCTGTGATGGGTGAAATCTGGAAAGGCATAGCCTCAGAGACTTCATGACAGGATAGATTCTTACTGCTTGTATGCATTCATTGCTAAGAATATAGTCTAATGATTCTGAGGCGTCAACTCATCCTACTGGGCAAATATCTGGCAAGTCACCATGAAGATGAATTTTCATGAATTAATGCTGTTTAGATGAGTAATGACTTGATAGAATTCCTAATTTGATTCAAATAATTTTAGTAAGAAAGTTTAAGGAAATGGTTTTAGTCATTTTGTCAGAAAGATCTAATAAGGGGTAAAATCAAGAAGATTACCCCTCCTTATAGACTAGGAAATAAAGGATGCATAATAAGCAATACAATGAGCAGATACAATAAATTACACTAAGACAAAATAGACTTGAGATTCATCTGTGATCAAGGAAAAACATTCATTCTAAGTCAGTCCAAAGATGAGGCCACAGGTCTGTTCTATGATAAAGCAGGGCCACGTGAAACTGTTGATTTGAACTTATAATGAGCTTTAAGAATGAAAGACTGCATGGAACTTATTTTGGCATTCATCTGTAAGTCTACTTTTGTGTAGCATTTTATGTACGAGGTAATTTTAAAAAGGAAAATTTTTCTAAGAAGGTATAAATTGCCAGAAATAAGAAATAAAGTGGCTATTGAGGCTCTGACCCATTCACCAGATGTATATCTGTCTGTCTATATGTATGTACACTTAAGAGTTAAAAGAGTTCCGAGTTTCTCACTTGACAATTTTGCCAGTCCCAAATAGTTTTTTTCCTGTCAGTAGTGCTGACTCTGTAAATTGCCTACCACTGACAACACGGGTCTCAATGCTAATAGCAAACAACCCCAGTTGCCAACACAATACTACAGTTCTCTAAATGCCTTAGTGTAACCTGTGATGTCATATTCCACTTTTAACAGGCTCCTTCAGTGCCTCTCTGTTTCTCCCTCAGAGTAATATTCTGGGCGTATTTTCTAGCTCACTAACTTAAGATTCCTCTTTGTACGGATGCTGTGTAGTTTCTAAATGTGATGCAACTTTCCCTGAGGTTAGGTATTTGAGGTGTCCTAGGTTTAGGGTTTTAAAAATCCATATATATTCTGCTGCCAATATTCAAGAAAACACATCCAATTATTTATATTTTCATATGTGATTTATAAAAATCATGATGTTTTCAAGTTTATAAATAATTATATCAGATAAGCACCTAGATCTCTTTCAAATTCACGGCCCCAATTATTATTTTTCATGTGTTTATGTACAAACATAAATGTTTCCACATACATAGTACGACGTGCTCAGTCTGTACAATATTGCTTTCATGTATGTTTAAAAGATGATCATTTGGTATTATATAACCAATCGGTAAGCTCTTTCCTAGAGAAGACCATTTCTCTAATTCTCAGAATTCCTTAGTAGACTGTAGTGCATTGTATATGGTTGAGGTCTCTGTGACATGTCTATTACTATGGCCCTTGTTCAGTTCATAGTTAATTTGATTATTTTGTATCAGCTGAGACCTAATTTGTGGTATGGAATGCATTCTGTTTTAGAGAAGGTACTATCTCTGTGTTTCTGTTGTAAGTAATGCCACCTAGAGGACAGAGGAGCAGAAGATAATTAAGACCATTCACATACAATGTAATATCACTCTTATTTTTTTTTTTCTCTTTTGATTTTTCCTGTGGAAGAGATATCAAGAGAAGAGAGCAGCTAACTGAAATGACTATTATTTATTTCTTCAGGGTTTCTTGGGAATTTTATCTTCATTATTATTTATTCTGTGAAATTGGTAGCCGTGAATTTGATTTGAATCATATTTAGTTACAGTTATCCTGATTTAGTGAATGTTATCTTTACTAATTTTTCATGGCCCTTTTTAAAAGTCACTTACAAATAGTTTGGATTTAGTAGTTACTTTCTTTGATTCCAGAAATGTGTGTTTTTTATAATTATTTTTTTCTTTTTGGATTGTGTATTTTCTCTCTCATATCTCTCAGTCTGCGGAAGTCCTTGCCAGTAACATGTCTTTCTTTGACACAATACAATGTTATCCTAGGGTGCTTCATCCCATTTATATTTTGGTGTGGTGTGCTTGAGGTATTGACGTTTAAAATTATTGTTTAACAGTCTCCACTGACTGCTATATTTTTAGAGTTGTGTTTCTGGTTGGTAGAGTTATTGTTTATTCTTTGATAAATTCTCTATTGCTCATAGAGGTTTGCTTGTTAAGTATGTTAATCATAGTGGGTTCCTTCTTATCTCTCATTAGTTTAGCCATTTGTTATGAAATGCAGTCTTTCCTGTGTCATTGTGATTAATATTGCTTTTGTTCCTCTTCTGAGTATAATGTTGCTTTAAACACTTCTTCATTGCTGGCTTAGTGGAGCTGAATTGACTTAGTTTCTGATTTTCTTGAAATATTATTAATTTTCCTTCAGTTAATAAGTTAAGATTTATTCATTGTATTTTATGAGTATGAGAGGTTTGCTTATATGTATGTTTGTACCTTCTGTGTCTGTAGGGACCCAGGAGTTCAAAGAGGGTCCCTTAAGTTACTGGTGGTTGTGAGTCACAATATTGGTGCTGGGGGTCAAACCCAGGACCTTTGAAATTCTCCAAACTGCTGAGTTATCTCCTTGGTTCCTTAACATCAATGTTAACTAATAATTATTCTAGCTGTAACATTCTATGTACATAGAATTAGTTTCTAGGTGCATTCTAGAGCTCTTAGACATTGTGGTTATGCTCATTGTTTTTTTGTTTTTGACAGTTGAATGCGGTTTCCTCAACAGTATCTTCTATCCCATACAAGTTGCTATTTAATCTACTTGTGATGTTTCCCTTTGTGTGCTTTTACTTTACTTCTCAAGCTGTATGTATCTTAACATTTCATTTGTGTGTGTGTTTGTTTGTTTGTTTGTTTTCTTCCAAACCTCAGTTTCTTTGCTGCCTACGTCTTCCATGTCACTGACCTTTACAACCATGTTATTGATTTTCTATTTAATGTTGCTGCTTTTTCCCTTTATCTTAATGGCTTTCCTGTCCAGGTCTTGTATTTAATCCATTTGCCTATTTGAATGCACTTTCAGTCCAGTAATTATGGAACCCTTAACTTGTTTTTAATATGTGTGGCTTCATTTGTTTAGGAATTAATAATATATATGGACATTCTCCCAGCTTGTATTTTCATATTTACTGTGCATCTGTGTTACAGTTTATGTTCATTTGGGCAACTCTTCTGGTGTATATGGTGGTATCACTTTCAGATGGTTGAATTTTACCTTACATGAGGTGCACAATGGTTAATGAGAATTTTTTTTTTCTTTTTAAGACCTTTCTAAGATGCTTGTGTGCCACCCTTATCCCAGGTCTCTGTCTCATCCTGGAGATGCCACCTACTTCACCACCCCTGTCAGTTGCAGATTTCCATTCATTCTCATGGACATCTGCCCATCTCTCCTGTCCCTCCCCACACCTGATCCTGAACCTGTATATTCCCCTCCCAATCCCCTCTACCACCGAGTCACCTACCTTCATCTGCCTCATATGACTATTTTATTCTCCCCTTTAAGAGATACTCAAGCATCCTTGATTGGGCCTTCCTTCTTGTTTAGTTTCTTTGGGTCTAGGAAATATATTATGGATATCCTGTATTTTATGGATAATATCAACCTTTCAGTGAGTACATACCATGTGTATCCTATTGTGACTGGGTTATCTCACTCAAGATGACGTTCCCAAGATCCACCCATATGCCTGCAAAATTCTTGATGGCTTTGTTTTTTTGTTTTATTTATTTGTTTATTTATTTATTTATTATTTGCTTTATTTACATTTCAAATGCTATCCCGAAAGTTCTCTATACACCCCGCCCCTGCTCCCCTACCCACCCACTCCCACTACTTGGCCCTGGTCTTCCCCTGTGCTGGGTCATATAAAGTTTACAAGACCAAGGGGCCTCTCTTCCCAGTGATGGCTGATTAGGCCATCTTCTGCTACATATGCAGCTAGAGACACGAGCTCAAGGGGTACTGGTTAGTTCATATTGTTGTTCCACCTACAGGGTTGCAGCCCCCTTCAGCTCCTTGGGTACTTTCTCTAGCTCCTCCATTGGGGGCCCTGTGTTCCATCCAATAGCTGACTGTGAGCATCCACTTCTGTGTTTGCCAGACACTGGCATAGCCTCACAAAAGGCCACTATATCAGGGTCCCTTCAGTAGAATCTTGCTGGCTTGTGCATTAGTATCTGGGTTTAGTGGCTGATGATGGGATGGCTTTGTTTTTAATTGATGGATAGTATTCCATTGTAGAGATGTACCATATATTCTTTATCCATTATTCAGTTGAGGACCTTCTAGATTGTTTTCGATCTCTGGCTATTATGAACATTGTGGAGCATGTGTCCTATGGTATGGTAGAGCATGTTTTGGTTATATGTCCAGGAGTGTTATAACTGGATCTTCAGATAAAGCTACTTCCAATTTCCTGAAAATCTACCAGATAATTTTGCAGACTGTACAAGTTTGCAATCCTACCAGAAGTAGTGAAATGTTGACCTTGCTCCACATCCTTGCAAGAATATCCTATCACTTGACATTTTTGTCTCAGCCATTCTGATCAATGTAAGATGGAATCTCAGAGTTGTTTTGATTTACATTTCACTGATGACTAGGGACTTTTAACATTTCTCTACATGCTTCTCGACCTTTTGAGATTAATCTGTTGAGAATTCTATGTTTAGCTCTATTCTCCATTTTTAATTGGTTTACTTGAGTTGTTGCTATCTACCTTCTTAAGATCTTTACAAATATTGAATATTAGTCCTCTGTCAAGTGTAGGGTTGGTGAAGATCCTTTCCCAATCTATAGGCTGCCATTTACAGAAGTTTGCAGTTTTATGTGGTTCCATTTATCATTTGTTGCTCTGAGAGATTGAGCCTTTGTTTTTTTTGTTCAGGAAATTGTCTTCTGTACTAATGCTTTCAAGGTTATTTCCCACTTTCTCTTATATGAGAGTCAATGTATCTGATTTTATGTTCAGGTCCTTGATCCACTTGGAGTTTAGTTTTGGGCAGGGTAATGAATGTGGATCTATTTGTATTCTACTACATGTAGACATCCAGTTGGATCAACACAATTTTTTGGAGATGTTTTATTTCTTCTGTTAGATGACTTTGGCTCATTTATCAAAAATTAAGTTTCCATAGGGGTGTGGGTTTATTTCTGAGTCTTTGATAGGATTCCATGCTGTCAACATGGCTATTTCTGAACCTAAATGCCATGAAGTTGTGATCCCTATTGCTCTGTAGTACAGCTTGTAGTCGGGGATGGATTTTGTCAAAGGCTTTTTCAGCATATAATGATATGATCGTAGGATTTTTTTCAATTAGTTTATTTATATGGTGGATTAAGTTGGTGAAATTTTTGTATATTTAACTGTCCCTGCATCCCTACTTCTTTATGTTGGGTGATGTTTTTGATGTATTCCTGCATTCAATTTGCAAGTATTTTGTTGAGAATTTTGCATCAATGTTCATAAGAGAAAGTGGTCTGAAATCCCCTTTCCTTTAGTCTTTGTGTGGTTTTAGCATCAGGGTGATTCTGGCTTCAGAGACTGAGTTTTTTTTTGGGGGGGGGGTTCATTCTGTTTCTATTTTGTGGAATGGTTTGAGGAGTATTGTTATTAGCTCTTCTTAGAAAGTCTTGTGTTATTCTGCACTAACACTATTATGCCTTGGGCTGTTGTTGTTGTTGTTGTTATTGTTGTTAGAATTTATGACTACTTCTGTTTCTTTAGGGGTTATAAGGCTATTCAGGTAGTTAACCTGCTCTTCATTTAACTTTGCTAGGTGATGCCTGTCTTAAAAATTTCCAGTTATTTGGAGTACATGCTTTGAAGTAGCAGTCAATGATTCTTTGAATTCCTCACTGCCTGCTATTACGTCTCCCTCCTCATTCCTAGTTTTATGTATTTGGATACACTCTTATCAGGCTTTTTTAAAGTTTGGCTAAGGGTTTATGTTGCAGGATTTTCCCTGTCCAATCACATTAGGGCAATGGGAGGCTTGTGATTGGACAGGAGAAAGGGAGTCAGAGCTAAGAGTCGCAGAGGGAGGGAACATGGCAGAGTAGGAAGGAGACGTACCATGGCTGTGGACATGTACACGTGTGACATTTTCCAGCCACGAGTAGCTATGATTTCACAGGGTTCAAAACACTGGGATAAAGGGATAGAGGGATAGTGGGAACTAGTGGCTCACTGGACAAGCAAACCAGATGCTGCAGGGGTTAACTCCAGAGAGTTGGAGGTAGCAGGAGCATGGGAGCATGGTCTGACCCCGAGGAGAGTTGGCAGGATTACTCCTTTCATATTTTCCACAACAGGTTTGTCTGTCTTGATTTTCTTAAAGAACCAGCTTTTGGTTTTCTTGATTCTTTCCATTTTTTTCTGTGTCTAATTGATTGATTTCAGCTCTTATTTTGATTATTTCCTGCCTTCTACTCTTCTTTGTTGTGCTTGCTTCTTTTTTCTAGATCTTTCAGACATAGTTTAAACCTATTAGTATGAAAATTTTATAATTTGTTCATGGAGACATGTAATCCTATGAACATCCCACTTAGAACTGCTTTCATTTTGTCGTATAAATTTGGGTTCGTTTTGTCAAAGTGATAACATTCTTGGCATAAGCAACTATATTAGACAATTTGATAAACACTTCAAAATTACATGTCCATGAATTATTTCATTGACCCTATACATTTCAAAGTATGCAACATGATATTTGAAACCTGGTACAATTACTTGGTTTTTACAGGTAAAAAGTCGTAAAACTTAATAAGAAAATCAATAGCATATTTTATAAGGTCAGTAGCATAAAAGATATGTGCAGCAAAAAAGCCCTGAGGTTGGGAAGAAAAACAAAGAATAAATAGAAATGTATAACTATGCAAGCAAAATATATCATAGTCCACGAAAACTCTGTGGAATGCTTTCTGTTTTTAATAACACTCAGTGAGCAAAGACAGTGAGACTCTACTAGTAAGGAGTCTCATATCATTACTTAATATTAATTTATTAACATTGATATATGTAGTGTTATTAATGATTGATTATATTAAATGTTAGCATACTATAATGGTGTTAATAATATTAAAAATGAATATTTACCTATATTAATATTATTAATTACATTAAAATGTTAATATTGTTGTACTGTCAAACCAGAAGTTCATAAAATAAACAGCATACATCTGACTCTTTGAAGTATTGCTGATTTTATGCTATACTCTACTACCTGTATACTACACAGTATTATTGAAACTGTATTCACCATCTATTTTATGTAAGTAAAGATTACTATCTTACCATACAGTTATTAAATTATGTTGGAGATATTACCATGTGCACCTACCTGCACAACATATATTAGTGGTAATTTTCCTGAGGGGAAATAAATTCTGATTATCCCAAAATAGAATGGAAAAGATGCATATCATCTTGACAATAACCAAGTAGCAAAGTTTCAAGCACTTGACTTTTGAGGGTCACTTTCATGATTTAAATGTCAGGGCCCTTGCTAATTTCAGAGATATTGTCTATTCCCAATGCAGTATCAACTGCAATGACCTGAAATAGAAATGCCTTCAATGTTGATTCATGAGCCATGATCATTGAACAGTGTAGAGGAACATGGAAGATTTGGAGGGTTCCATCTCTGTTGGGATTATATATACAAAGCACTTGTTGATATTGAGTGTAGTAGATGGTTTTTGATGATTGTAAGACAAGAAGTGAATCCATGTGATCACATTGTTAAATATTCTTTATGGAAACTATTTGCCAAATGATTTGAAAAGGCATTAATGGTAGAAATAAAAAAAAAAACCATTTAATTGTATGCCAACATTCAGATGGGAGAGATGCTTCAGTATACCAGGAAGCAAGGATCTGTTCTCATTAAACATGAAAGGTTGCTTTACATATTTTGCATGGCACAGTTGAAACACATGATAACCTGAAACCAAGATGGCATGAATGTTACTACAAAGGAAACAGAGGGAAGAACAAAATTATTTTAAAATATGGAAAAGTTATTCCATGCTATCTCCAATATTTTCTTATTTTCTTTCTGAGCTCTACAATATCCTTCCATCCATAATGAAATATCTTCCTGGACCACATCAAACAGTTTTCAGAAACTGGGAAAGACTGAAATTGATTGTTTCCCATATGGTGGAGAGTCACCGGAAAGATTGGAATCCTGATGAGCCAAGAGATTTCATTGATGCATTCCTTACAGAAATGACAAAGGTGAAGAAGATTCTGCCTGGGTGTTCTTAGAACAAATATGGTGGGTTAGAAGTTTTCAATGGACCTTTCATCATGCTGTCATGTATTTAAGGGTATAACAAGATCTCGAAGGGCACTAACATACTTTGGTATATCTTCTTTCTTTATCTTCAGTAGTAAATATGCAGCATCTTTTATCTCTCTGCATCTGCTTCCATCTTTGCATCACTTCTCCATGGTTCTTATATTCAAGTACTCTACCAATTAAGATAACCCAAACTAATATTTCTTCTCTCAAGTGAATCACACTTGCAAGGTCAATTTTAGGGTATCAGCAACATGTGAAGTTTATAACGTAAAGATGTGTGAACCTTGTAGATTACTGATGAACACACTATGAAAATATCAATTAGAAATAATACTTTAGAAATGAATTAAGCAATATGTCAGGAATATCATTAGAAGGTAATGGCTTGCTATACTTTGGGATAAGTTCCTTAAAATGGCAGATAATGAATCCCTTTGCCCTTCCTTGCACTTTGCCCTTAAGTGAAGGAATTATACACAAAGTAAAAATAGTAATTAATCTTCAGAACTATAGTTTTAGATTAGTTAGTCTAAGATTAGTCATGCACCCCATATCGGTCAACATTGAGTTTGATTGGATACTGGAGATTCATTCCAAAGTTTGGGTGGTGCCTCTGCCTTCCTCTATCCCAATATCTTCACTCTCTAATCACATAAATGCTAGAAAGCAGTCAACTTCATATATGTGTTACCTATGCATCATTGTGACACTACTCAGAAAAAACAACTTTAGGGGATGGGGATTTTGGCTCACAATTTCAGGGGTAGGTTTGACCGGTTCTCACACAGAAGGATTGGCAGATCATCTCAGCTTATGGTGTCAGTATCAAGGGATGTAATGGAGTCTGAACACTATCTTGTTCCAGGAAACAAAAGGAAGAACACAGAGCTTTTACAACTTTGAGTATTTCCCCTGGTGACAGAGGAGTAGATAGCAGGAAATAGTCAAACTCAAGGCTGAACTCAATCAATTAGAAACAAAAAGAACAATACAAAGAATCAGAAAAACCAGAAGCTGGTAGATGGAGAAAATCAGCAAGGTAGAACATTCCTTAGCCAAAGTAACTGAAAAGGCAGAGAGACAGTATCCAACCAAACAAAATCAGAAAAGGAAGACATAACCACAGAAACTGAGGAAAATTAAAAAATAAATCAGTATGTCTCACTTCAAAATCATCCACTCTACAAATTGGAAAATCTAAATGAAGTGATTTTCTAGACAGATACCACTCCCAAATCAAGATCAAGTAAACTATCAGAACAGTTCTATAATCTGTTAGGAACTAAAAGCAGCCATTAAAAGTTAATTGCACTGGACCTTTGGGAGCTCTCAGAGACTGAGCTACAAAGCAAAAACTCTACACTGGATAGACTGAGAGCCCCAACACATATGTAGCAGCTCAGCCACTATGTGTATCCTTCAACAACTGGAACAGGGACTAAAGCTGCTGCCTGTCTGTAGAATCTATTCCCCAACTGGGGTGCCTTGTCTGCCCTAAGTCAGGGAGGGTGTGGCTAATTCTGTAGAGACCTGATGCTCCAGAGTAGGAGGATACTTAGGGAAGATGCCCTCCCTGTCAGAGGAGAAGGTAAGGGGATGAAAAGGGGAGCCAAGTGAACAAGATGTGAAGGGATAACTGGGAAGTGGGTATAGGGATTAGGATGAAAATGAAAAAAATATTAATTGATTGATAAATATATAAAATTAACTGGAGAATGTGAACAAATAGAAAAATAAATAAATTATTTAATTAATAAAATAATTAGCAAATTGACTTTTAAAAAGTGCATAATGCCTTTCTAGTACCCAGACAAAACTACTACAAGTTTCAATGAAGAAAACCTCATCTGCAGCTGTCTAGATCTCTTCATTGGTGGAACTGAGACAATATCCACAACACTGCGCTGGGCTCTGCTCTATATGATACTCAACCCAGAAGTGCAAGGTGAGCATGTGCTGAAAACGCCTGGAAAAGGCAGAATGGTACTTCTGGAAGGTGTTACTTAGATTGGACCAGAACAGAGGAGACTGGGGTGGAAATATATAGAACTGCTTTGAGATGAGGCATTGTGGAGAAAGGTCGGGGCTTTCACAAGTCCTGTTAGGATTGTGATGAGTCTAGGGTACAGACTTTATCTTTGGAGAAGTTTGAATTCTAGAGCTAAATAGAGAAGTCAGCAGTCTATGTGGTAGGTTCCATCAATGAATGAGAGTGTCTCATAAAAAAATCCATGCAGCCCATTTTTCCTTTTCAAAACTGTCATCTTATTTGGGCCTGGATATAATCAAGATGGCTTTGTTTGTTATCTGGCATCAAATTTATATTACCTCTGTCTCTTCAGACTCAGCCATACATATTTTGCATGGTGCCTCCCTGCATTACATTTTCTCCATTAGCATTGCCCTTAATCTTACTTCTAAGTAGGTTTTGGGCTTTCTATCTACCAAAAATGTACTATTTCAATTTCTTGATGACTAAAAAGAGTCTTCTCAGTTACTACTCCCAAATATGTTTTGAATTCTGTCAAGCATTTAATGCTGAGTAAAATACTGTCATTCTCTCAATCAGGAGATGTAGCCATTACAGGGCTGCACAGAAGGATGATGTAGCCACGGGGACTTTCATGCCTTCAGAAATAGTGGCCCATTCAATCATATTATTTCTTTGACTATATAAGACACATTACTAGATCTTTGTTTCGGTGTGCTGCCAGGGAGAGGGCAGCCTGGGGAAGCCACACAGCTTCTGGTAAGGATCCCATTTCCGGTTCCAGTCAGCCTGCACCTTTCCCGTCCGAGAAGGGGTGTCTGCCTGGGAGCAGTCTCCGGGCCTGAACCAGTAGGAGTGCCATCTTTGCTCTGGTGCACTGCTAGGGAGAGGGCGGCCTGCAGAAGTGACACAGCTTCTAGGAATGATCCCATTTCAGGCTCCAGTAATCCGGTGCCTTTGCCACCCAAGGAGGGATGTCCACGCTGGAGGAGTCTCAAGACCTGAGCCAGAAGGAGAACCATCTTTGCTCTGATTTGCTTAGGCTCCAGTCTGCACCAACAAGAGTGTGGACCACAGAAGCTACACAGCTTCGGGACAGACCCTGTTTCGGGCTCCAGAAATTTGGGCACCTTCCTCACCAGAGGAAAGGTGTCTACCTGTGAGGGATCTGTCTGCCAGAGCAGGTGAGAGAGTCATATTGTGTCCAGAGTCCCTCAGTGGCTAGTCTGTACAAGTGAGTGAATAAACTACAGAGGCAACACATCTTCTGGGACAGGGCCTGTTTTGGGCCTACATCTTCAGCCAGGAGGCAGATCTGAACGCCAGACCTCTGTGTACCTTCCCTGCTAGAGGAGAGCTTCCCTGAAGAGAGTAATCTGACCACTGAGACTCAGGAGAGAGCTGGACTCCCAGGACTGCTGACAGAGGCTAACAGAATCACAGGAGGAACAAGCTCCAACCAGAGACAACTATA
>NC_034595.1:47564442-47565503 GCF_900095145.1 Mus pahari | reverse complement strand
AGCCACAAGAACAGAATCCCAACTCTAACAACAAAAATGACAGGAACCAAAAATTACCTTTCTTTGATTTCTCTTGATATCAATGGACTCAATTCCCCAATAAAAAGACATAGACTAACAGACTGGCTACACAAACGGGACCCTACATTTTGATGCTTACAGGAAACTCATTTCAGGGAAAAAGACAGATACTACCTCAGAGTAAAAGTCTAGAAAACAAATTTCCAAGCAAATGGTCCAAAGAAACAAGCTGGAGTAGCCATTCTAATATCAAATAAAATTGACTTCCAAACCAAATTTATCAAAAAAGACAAGGAGGGGCACTTCATATTCATCAAAGGTAAAATCTACCAATATGAACTCTCAATCCCAATTATATGTGCTCCAAATGCAAGGGCAGCCACATTCATTAAAAGAACTTTAGTAAAACTCAAAGCTCACATTGCACCTCACACAATAATAGTGGGAGACTTCAATTCCCCACTCTCACCAATGGACAGATCCTGGAAACAGAAACTAAACAGAGACACATGGATACTAACAGAAGTTATGAAACAAATGGAGTTAACAGATATCTACAGAACATTTTATCCTAAAACAAAAGGATATACCTTCTTATCAGCACTTCATGGTACCTCCTCCAAAATTGACCATATAATAGGTCATAAAACAGACCTTGACAGATACAAAAACATTGAAATTATCCCATGCATCCTATCAGATCACCATGGACTGAGGCTGATCTTCAATAACAGCATAAATAATAGAAAACCAGCATTCACATGGAAACTGAACAACACTCTACTCAATGATGCCTTGGTCAAGGAAGAATTAAAGAAAGAAATTAAAAACTTTTAGAGTTTAATGAAAATGATGACACAACATACCCCAACTTATTGGGACACAATGAAAGCAGTCATAAGAGGAAAACTCATAGCTCTGAGTGCTGCCAAAAAGAANCTAGAGAGAGAACACACTAGCAGTCTGACAGCACACCTAGAAGCTCTAGAATGAAAGGAAGCATATTCACCCAAGAGGAGTAGACAGCAACAAAAAAAATC
>NC_034595.1:47543989-47564410 GCF_900095145.1 Mus pahari | reverse complement strand
CTTGCAAACTTTATATGCCCCATACAGGGGAACGCCAGGGCCAAGAAGTGGGAGTGGGTGGGCAGGGGAACAGGGCAGGGGAGTTTATAGGGGACATTAAGGATAGCATTTGAATCGTAAATGAAGAAAATATCTAATAAAATTAGTTTAAAAAAAAGAAGTTTTGATAAGCATTCTAACATAGATGAGCTTTCAGGTCAAGATGCGAATTTTAGTAACCAATTGCAAACTTGTACAAACTGACCTCTTGCACTAAATTTTTTATCTAAAATATTAAACTCCCTAGATATAAATAATTGAATGTAGAAGGTAACTTAAATGTATTTCATAGATATTAGGCTTCAGCTTTAATACAATTTCTTGGCAATTACATCCACAATAATATGAATTTGCCTAATAATTCTTGATTTTTGCACTTAAACATAGCAAGAATGATCTCCAGTTGGTTGAACACACAACTAATCATAATTCTTGAGAATGTAAGTCAAGAGTAGTACAAGTTTGGGCACCTTGGCTACAATTAAGACCCTACTCTAAATCAATGAGTGGTTATAATGGTAATTTTTGTTATACACATATCCCCACTTAAATATTTATAGACCATAGTGCATTGAGATCCATCCATTGTTATCACAGAAGGAAAATCTAAATAAGACATTGTAACAGGCATGTTATTCCAAATTCCTTTAAACTGTTACTAAGTTGAACAGGCAGTAAGGCTCAATATTCTTTATGGTAGCTTCCAGGAGGACTTCTTCTTTTTTCTACAGGAAAGGAACAGAAGAAGGAAAGAGGGAACTACCTTTTCATATCTTGTCACAGAATAAAACACAATGTCTATTTGCATTTTACTTGGAAGAACGTATTGAAACACTGATGTTGACACCAAAAGAAATCTAGGAAAGAAATTTTTAGCTGGACAACAGTATCATCCCCACTGATTCAAAGTAGGGTAAATATAGAGAGGACGCTTAGCAATTTCAATTATTGTTATACTTGTATCAGACAGTGTATTACTAGATAATTCTTAGAATAAGTCCTTTCTGTCCTTAGGACTCAGATGAGTAACCTGAGCTTAGGATAATGTAAGTAGCTTCAGAGGCAAACAAAACAAAACAAAAACAAAAACAAAAACAAAAAAAAAAAAAAACAAAAAAAACCAAAACCAAAACCAAAACCAAAAACAAAACTGGTAAAAGTTTGCAATATAACTTTTAGTCTGATATATCTCCTTAAGTAATCACAGTCTGCAGATGCTCAGGGGTTTTAAATTTTGTTTCCTCACTATAAACTCATATCCTTAAGTTCTGTTACCAGTGGGATAGTTAGCTTTGTGAACTGCATTAGTGACTTTAAAAGAGATATCAGACAGGTCAGTAAGATGGTTCCGCTTGTAAAATGGAAGGCTACCATCCTGAACTCTTGAGTCCAACCCCCTACAAACCAGATAGTACAGGAGGAGAACTGACTCCAGCAAGTTGTCCTATGAACATCACTTTCTCACTTTGGAACATGTGCAAGTGCACACAAATGGAAAAATAGAATATATTTTAAATATTTATGTTTTTTAAACCACGAACCAAGGAATCCCCCTCCTTCTTTGGATACTAGAACACAAGAAAACTTTTGCCATTTAGAGACAGGACATTTATCCTTATCAGATAAGAAATCTCCTAATACCTTGATTGTAGATATCACAAACTCTCAAACTGAATACTTATTTTTCTAAACACTTTGGTGAAGGGAACTTAGTTGCAGAAGTCTGAATGGGTACTGTTATGAGCTTGGCCATGCTAATCAGAGGTACTCGGTCCTGAATTGGTTGATATCTGTGGTTATGTTGTAAGCACAAGGAAAAATCACAGAGGTAACAGTTTTTTCAAAGCAGCTTATTAAGAGGATGAGGAACATAGTGTTTCTTTGTAAAAAGAACACTGGTGAAATGTAAAGAGACAACATCTTGGACACAACTTTCTGTCTTCACAAGAAAGCACTGTAATTTACAGCTGGGTCTCCTGTTTTCTTGCAGAAAGAGTACACTCTGAGATTGATGGAGTGATTGGACAATGGAGGCAGCCAAGCACTGGTGACCGAGACTCCATGCCCTACACCAATGCTGTCATCCATGAGGTGCAGAGGATAAGCAACATCGTCCCCTTGAATGTTCCCAGAGAAGTAACAGCTGATAGCGCTTTTGCTGGATTCTACCTGCCTAAGGTGACATTGCATTTGCAGCTTCCAACCTTCAGTCCATTGTCATTATTTGAGGAACCTAATCATAAAAGTAAAATTTACTTCTGCCCCAAGAAATCACTTAAAATTAAAGAGAGATTTTATTCATAACAGAACACAAGCATTCCTCCTATGTGTCTTAGTGATGTTTATGTATATCATGAGGAATACAGAAAGGACAATTCCTTTGTTGAATTTGCTTAGTAAAAAACAGCTTTATTTGCTAAAGAACATCCTCTTGTACTCCTATGCTAATGTTCACTCATAAGAGTCAATATTTTTTGCCATATCTGAGGTCACAGGTGGTTTTCCAGAGTTTTCTTACCATCCCACAGATAAGAACATTCTATCTCATAAAGAAATCTAATCCAAAGTGAGATAGTAATTTTAAGAAAGGGACAGAAAAAAAAAACAGATAGTTGCCAAGAAAACATGTATTGAGAATTCTTATTTACATCAAAATTTCAAAATCCCCTTTTCATTTTTTTTCAGTAAAAAATGTGACTAGGTGAAATAAGTTTGCATAATGTCTCTCTGCTACATTATACAATGTCCTAACCTTGGTATTTGGGAAGAAACTTGTTTGGGTTATTTGTCCTGCCCAGGATTTATTATATTAGTCATTGAAAGAGCTCCCTTATACTTTCATTCATGGATCTTTCTTGCAATCACTCTATTCCCAGACCCTAGTTTATGATCTACTCAGGATTTCTGCAGAGAGCTTTCCTGAGTACATTATACTCATTCTGTTTAAGGCACAATTACCATCCTTTCCATTCTTTCTCTATACTGTGTACCCAACAAAATCAGACGGTTCTCTGCAGTAGCAAAATAAAATGTCTGGGGTTTTAGTTCAGCATGGCAAAAAAAGGGGAAGCACAGCAGATCATACTCATGTTGGTGGCCAGGAAAAAGAAAGAAAGTCTGCAGGAGGTTTTTGTCCCATTCCATTTATTCTACCCAGTTCTTCAGCGTTGGAGAAGGTGCCACATATCAGGAAAGTCTACTGTCATTATATAATGAGCTTTGCAGATGGTCTCACTGCTGCCCTAACTGGTGTTCCATTATAATTTCCTGGACAATTATAAATTACTCAGAATATGTTGTCCTTAGGAAAGTTTTCTGAGTTCAGAGCAGAAGATTCCATTCTGGAAACACAGATACAACCATGACTATAATACTTAGAAACAGAAAGCCTCAACTTACAACTTTTACAATGGATTTTTAATTTCAAATATACTATCAGCTCTTGACATTGACCATCTAACTGGATTCTAGGCAAGTGAGTCAACGAGCCAAGGCTTTGATTTTGCATGGACCTAGTTTCAGAAATGGCTGCATCTCTACCCACTATATGACTGTAAGAAAACTGTTCATTTCTCATAGCATTGATCCCTATATCACTATCATGACATAGAATAATGCACAGTCTTCACAGGAAGAGGTCATTCATGCAGAGCATCCCACTCCATATAACAGTTATAATTTTTATTGTTTATACACCTAAGATTTTCTGTCTGTAAAACATCCTAAAAAAGTGACCATGTAAGTGGAAGATTGGAAATCATAAGAATGGTCAGAGGAAAGCACTCTGGAACTATCTACAACTAGGTGCTCTGGGATGAAGCCCAGAGCCTGGGAGGGAACAAGAAAGGTTCTAAAGTAAAAGACCCAGGTTCTGAGAATAAAAGTAGTAGGCTTTAGTTTGACAACATGCAGGAGGATTAGTTTTATATCAGAAAGAAAATCTTTAAAGGGGATTGGTATGATTACCAATCTAAGAAAATAAATGCCAGCATATGGTATCTTAAACAGTAGGGATAACTGGCTCTGGGGAATCAAAGAATGCTTCTTTATATTAATACTGATGTAATTATACTACATAGTGATTAATTAAAATGATGGGAAATGTGCATTTATAGTTATTAAGTTGTATTCATGGCATAAGCATTGTCAGGTGTGAGGTAGATGAGGATCTAAGTTATCAAGGAGGCAGGGGGATATTAGTACTGACATGACTCAACCAAGAGAGATTGAAAGAATGGTTTGGGACTTGGATGGAGTGAATGAGACAGTCTGGGGTAAAGGCACACTCTAGGGAATCCAGGCACCATGCCAGGGAGACTGGTGGACTGAGCTTGTTACTCTACATGCTTGATGTGCTCCTAACCCTGATGAGAGATTGGGTACAGCTACATACTGAAGGCTATGATGAGAGGGAGAAAGAGATGGTTGACACACCATTTTCTTTTGCAGCCCTTCCATAGTCCTCATTATAGGAAGTAGCTATTTTGAAGGTTATTCACCTCCAGTCACATTATATTCCCACTGATGGCCACATGACTTCTCCCTACCATATGTTGACCTATTCCCACAGACCAGCATTTTGTAATAAAATAAAGCCTAATGTCGCTGAAATGTGCTAAGCACACACTTGTTCACATCAATGATCTGAACAAGGACAGGTTTTTGTGGGAGCTTAGGGTATGAACGGGAATGGGATATTGGCAAACCCCATCCATTGTGTTTATATCTCTTGGATCTTGACTTTCTCCTTTAGGGCAAAATGATCCTCACCAATTTGACTGCTCTGCACAGGGACCCCAAAGAGTGGGCCACTCCAGACATCTTCAATCCAGAGCACTTTTTGGAGAATGGACAGTTTAAGAAGAGAGAATCCTTTCTGCCTTTCTCAATGGGTGAGTGGTAATGAGAAGGAAACTGGTCAGAATCCCACCTCATCCCTTCCTTTCTCTTCTGCCTAGAGACCTTTACTCTAATTTGGTCATCTATATGTAGTTCTACCCTGTGCAGGTCCACAGTGCTGTTTCATGACCAGTGCTATCCAGATCTAGCACTGCTTCATATGGCTCATATCTCTCAAGCCCTCCTTGGTTCCGTTGGAATTTTCAGTTCACTATGTTTTCATTTACACAACACTATAAATAGAAACCCAAAATTTCTGCCCCTTATCTAAAAGATATCTAAATATATGCCATGTTTTCAAAGTTTTTAAATGTTCAATTTATTTTAAGTGCTTATCTCTCAAAGGTACATTTCTCATATTTGTAATGACATGATAAGGGGACAGTTATAGTATCATTTTACACACTATAATGGGAATATCAAACCATACTGTAACTGTCATTTGAATAACTGAATTGTGTTCTGTCCTATACAAAATCTCTTGAACAAGTAAATCATTTTTCTTTTATGATTATAAGCATGCTTTTAAAGTTTAATTAGAAAACTTGTGTTCTGTAATTTCATAGTCAGGTAAAAGGATAGAGTGATGACCCACCATCGTATATTTCTAGCCACCCAGCTATGAAAAAAATACTTGTATTCTTCTATTGTTGAACCCGTAACAAGATATACTAGTATATTATAACTAGTTGCTTTTATGCATTGCATATATCTTTATCAATAATTTTGCAGGTCCTTAGTCTCATAAATAAGCACTGGATATATATTACATGTCAAACAAACACAAGAGAGTACTGGGATAAAAGATTTCTCCTGACATCCCCTTGGAACACGTGTCCCACAGCAGCCTTTCCAGCTGCAATCAGTGTACAGTGACAGAGAAGTACAAAGTGTTGGCCGAACACGCTGCAGCTGGAGCTGAGTGTCTACCTAATTTTCTCACACTAAACCTTTTGGTCCCTTACACAGGCTCCAGAATGTGACTAAATGCCACACAGAAGACACACTGGGGAATTCTGGGCATCCCCATGACTGCCTAAATGGAACTATTTCCCTTCTCTTTGCTTTCCCCTGTGTTTCCGAGGTACCTTTGTTGACCATTCTCAACTCACTTTCATAGGAAAGATGGCAGAATACAGGACATCCCTCCTCTGTTCCAATTCATAAAGTACATAAAAAGATTTGAATAACAGCTCAAAATCTCAGCTATTTCATTTATTTTTAATTATGCTCAGTTATTAAATCAGATCCTGAAAGTCTAGAATATGATTATTTTTGTATTCCACCTACATGATATATGTGTTTTTTCCCTAGGAATGCAGTGAACAGTAATTTCGAATATCCCCGTGGCTTCCACAGGAAGTTGATCCTCTAAGCCAAGTGAAGTCTGCATACACCCAGTATCTTCATATTGAAAAATATTTTTCTCATAGAGGCTTCATGGATTGTCACTTTAGTTGTCCTTCTAGCTGTACCAGGTGTAAAATCAAAATAGCACACAGAGACACACAGGTGTTTCCTGGGATTCTGTGAAAGGGAAAATGATCCAGTAGCCTTTAGCCCAGGCTTTGTTACTTGGATTTCCCTCACTGAAACCATGTCTGAGATGAACAACTTCTTAGGAGGAAGTTTAATTTGGTTCATGATTTCAGAGATTTCAGCCTGTGATGAATTGGCCAGTAGGTCTGTGACTAGAGTGACACAGAACATTTTCTTAGAAGTTTTTGGCTGAAAACTAAAGTTACCACATTGTTGCCTGAAAGACAGGAAGGGATGTTACTTGTTTTCTGCTGTCCCATTAGGGACCTGACTCCAATGACCTACAATTAAGCATACACCCAACAGTGTCATAGTCGAGATAGTAACTGAATTGGTTACTGTTCTATGGATGTGAGGGGATGCCATGACCAAGGAAATTCTTATAAAAGAAAGCATTTAATTGGTTCCAGATTGATAAGATTAGTCCATGATCATTATGGCAAGAGGTAGACAGGCATTGCACTGAAAGTTTTACATCCTGATCCACAGACAGAAAGAGAAAGAAACAGAGACAGAGACAGACAGACACACAGAGACAGAGAGTCAGACACAGAGAGACACACACAAAAGATGGCTCTGTGTGGCTTTTGAAAGCTTAAAGCCTACTTCTAGTAACACACCTCCTCCAACAAGGCTATACCTCCTAATTCTCAGAATACGTTCACTCCCTGGATACTGCTCATTCATACAGATGAGCCTATTAACGCCACTCTTTCTCAAACCACGGTCGTAAAGTCAAAATGACCCATTAACAGGCTAACATTTCAGTCACTTGCTCCATACTGAAACACAAGTTTCTACCTGCCCAGCCGTGGTCAGGAACAAAGAGACTATATCTCAGTGTTGCCAAATGAAGAAGGATTAGCTTCATGACAAGGACAGGTTCAGGCACGGTCACAGAGGGGGTTTTTGAAAGATCATGTCCTTAACCCTGGGTCCTAACTTTGTTTATCATGCTATGTGGACTCCTACAGGAGAATCTTTGGAATTTTCTAAGTTGCTAGTCATATTCATGGCAGGTAACAGGACCAGCATGAGAGCAGAGATAAATGAAACATGATAGTAAAAAACACAAATGTAATGTAAGATACTAGCATCATAATAGTACATGTAAAATATACCTCCTCAGGTCTGCTTTCATGTAATTTTCTCAACAACTTGTATTAAATGCATACATAATGCTAACATGCATCTATCAAAAAATTCTAAAACATTTAATGTCCTTGAAAACCAATGAATCTTCTTAAACATTAACCGCGCCGAGAAAGACACATGCTATCACTCCTGCTACTATATCTGAGGTCAGTGGAAAAGATATTCAAATATTACTAATAGTTTTACCTTAGTGCTGGTCTAAGTATCTTTATAAATTTTTTGAAGCTTTTAGCTTTTCAGATAAAATGTACTATTATGGAAGAAAGAAAGGATGTGATGACAAATTAGATGCCTCAGTTGTTAAAGGACTTGCCAAGGAAGCACAGAATATAATATAATCTCCAGAACACACATAAAAAATTTGGAGCAAGTTGGCATGCGCTTATAATCCTAGCACTTGAAAGGAGGTTTTCTTGAGATTCAGCAGCCAGGCTAAATTGGCAAGTTCTAAAGAGTCAGGCTCATATGTAAAATTGTGGGATATACAGCAATGAGGATCAACAGCTTTGTCTGTCTTCTAGAATCTACATGCATATTTATACCCAATGAACACACATATGCACGAACATATCCATAAGAACAGGAGCTTAAATATGGGTTAAGATCTAGATGGAGTGTGGCAATAATGTTGGCAAACTTGATGAGGAAGTTCACAGAGGAAAAGAACAGTAGAGTGCTAGAGTTGTCTTTCATCATAGACTTCCCATATGAAACTAGATATTTGAGAGAGGGTCTGATGAGAAGACATGTATAAAAATAGGTACAGATACAAACAAATGTGTTTATACAAACACTGCAATGAATACTCAGTGTGGAAGTGTGTATAGTGTGAGTAACCCAGAGCAATGGCTCTCATTCCTATGAGAATACGTTGTTCCCAGGTCTTACCAATTACACATCATTATTCAATGCAAAGAACAAGGATATCTGCGAAAAATGACAATTTCCAGGGCTGACAAAATAAAAACAGAAGTCTGTGATGTATTATTATGCCAAAGGTCAAGAAATGCCAATTTGAATCAGGCTGTAATTGCTGAGTCAAAAAGATATTAGACATAATCAACTGGACACAAAGTCGAGGGTTACTTTAGAATTTGCAGTATAAGGTGGGGAACCCAGTCCTAAGATGCACTAAATGGAGCTGAGACAGTGACTCATCTTTTGCTTTTATCCTTCAGGAAAGAGAGCTTGCCCTGGAAAACAACTGGCCAGATCTGAGCTGTTCATTTTCTTCACTGCTCTTATGCAAAAATTTACCTTTAAGGCCCCAGATAATGAAAAGCTGAGCTTGAAGGTTAGAATATTCCATACGGTTTCCCCAGTCAGCCACTGCATCTGTGCTGTCCCTCGACAATGATGCTGGAGAAAGAAAGAGAAAAGAGAGCAGGAAGATATGCTGTGAATCTTCTCGGCCTTGCTCACAAGAAAGGGAAAAAATGTCACAGACTGAAGGTAATTCAGGAACTGTTAAAGAAATTTGGCTAAGAAAAATGAGCCTACTTTTTTGAATGCTACCCCTTTAATTTGGTGTTTGACAAAACACTTATAAGCTTCATAGCATACCTTTTCATCTAAAATTTCAAGGAGAACTGTGGTTCCTCCTATAAAGAAAATGTATTGCATTTAAATTAAAATTAATTAAAAATCAAATTTTTTAATTAATTAAAAATTGAACACACTGAGTACATCAGGGATTACATCTCTAGTGGTGTGCTGTCAGTAGCCTCCTTTCATAATTTGTATTTATTTCTGGCCCATTGAAATGTTAGCCTAAAATGATGCAAAGAGAGAATAAGAATCGGAAATGAGCTTCTCATTGCATCCAAAGAAATACCCAAGAAACCTCTCTCATATGATCGAATTGACCCTACTTCCAATTGTTTCTTGAGACCAGCAGAACAGCGATGCTTTCCTACTCAGAGGCAGTGAAAGCAAGGGGCATAAAATTAGTTGCTTTTTTTATTTTAATTTTTCTGTGTTCTTTGTGAATTTCACATCATGTACCTCAATCCCTTTCATTTCCCCTTCATATTGTACCCAGTCTTCATCCTTGAAACTTCCCTCAGAGAATAAAACAGCTTGTGAAGCTGCAGTGTGTCACAGTGTGTTCAAAAACATATACTTTTGTCCATATATATTTGCTTACAAATGCTCGCTGCAATGAGTCATTTCTCTAGTAGAAAGCCTCTGACTTTTGTTGCACTATCAATACAGGAACCTCACTGAGACTCTTCTAGGATACCCTGGTGTTGGTCTGTGTCATGGAAATATTCTTGTTTGGAATGCCCCTTCATCCACTGCAGAAGTTCATGGATAGTGTAGAGATATTGGAGTGGGCCAATTCAAACACCTAGATATGAGATTGAGAGGTATCTGAGTTGGTCAGCGCAACAACTCTCCCTCCCATATCCATACCCATAGAATGTGACCTCCTGCCCTGCCCTGCCCTGGCTATGCCATCCTATGTATAGCCAGATCTCCTACTCTCATATGCTCTAAACTCACTTGTCCTTGCCCACACCTTCAGGAACTTCTCTACTGTGTTTCCCAAGGAAGATACAGGGCGTCTTCCCCAAGTACTGCACCTCGAGAGATGCTGAACTGGCACTTCTTCTCTCATTTCCTCTGGATTTTCTCACCAGTAATGACCACATCCAGAGCCAGGCCTATCCTGTTGCCAAGGATAGGTGCAGGCCTGCTCTTCTGAGTGTTGCCTCTGGTGAGGAACAGAGACTATTCTACTCTTCTGACACCCTGGCCAGCTCTGACTGCCATAGGTTTCAAGGGACAGAGGAGCAGATGAGAGTGTCATTCCCTCATTCTCTCCATCATAAAGCAGACAATAGGCAGGGATGGCTCTTCAGAGCTCAGCCCCTCAAGGCCTAATCACCTGCAACTCCCATACAGTACCAGCTCTCTCAGATGTTGCACCAAATCAGGGACAGTGTCATCTCTCATACTCCCAAGACCCTAGAGTCAACTCTACCTCTTGCCATAAGTATCAAAATCAGTTTCCTTTTCCATGTTGTAGTTTGACCTTGAACCTAGAACTATGCCGTATGTTGTCAGTTATAAACAAAACCCGGAAGAAGGTTTGGAAGACAAATTGTAATTGAGGGGCCCTCATACACCTGAGCATGGGAAACTTGGCTCTGGCAGGCCCTGTTCCACCCCCATTCTCTCTGCTTTGCTAAAGTGTTAAAATATACTCTTAAAGCTAACAACAAATGTCTATTCCCTTATTGGGTACTTCCTTACCACGAGGCTGAGCAGCAAAGTCTAACTGTCCAAGTATTGAAGTCCAGCTATCAAAATCCCCCTTTTGACTACCCTAATTAGCATACCAGGTCACCATAAACACACATCAATACAAAGTTAGATGGAAAAGGTTTTTCTCCTTATAAACTGCCATTTGACTATGGGCAACATCTGTCTCCCTGTATCCAGAGGCAGTCCTTTGTCCCTCAAAGGCAAATATCCCTTCCCTTCTCCCTGTACCATTTCCCTTCCCCTTTCTCCTTTATTACCACTTTTTTTTCTCTCTAATTGTGTGACCATGGACCATGAGCCTGGTCTTTGGTCAAGTTAAAGGTTTGAAGCCTTGGAGAAATTGAAGGGATGGTAGGCTCCAGGGCACCAGGCCCCTGTCACATAGTTGTAGCCCCTCATACATTTGTGGCCATCAGTCACAAAAGAACAATGCCCATCAAGCCCTTCCACATGTAGATGAGGCATTCCTAGCATCTCAGATCAAGACTATAGGAAAAGAATCTTGACCTGTGGTCACATAGGCTCAAGAAAGAGCTCTCCATGCTAATGATGTACCTAGAGACCCAGAGGGTATTCAGCCCTGCCAAAGGTATTTCATCTCAGGCCAACCCTGAGAAGTGGGGTATGGTTTTACACATCTACTTTTCACCTTGATGATAAATTACTTGTAAGCATGGACTGTCTCTTTTAATCGAGATCTGCCTTGGGGAGCCATGGAGAAAGCCTTGACCTACAGAGCCACAGTCTTGTCTCCAGTAGAAGGTCTCTCTGTAGTCCCAGTCATAGCTGTCACCAAGCCAGCTGCCAAGTTAGGTAGAGCTCTCTGGCCCCAGACTCCATTCTCAGCTCTTCCTTGACTTCCAATAGTGCCTGGTGGTCCAAGAGCCTTAAAACCCCATGGCCCCAGCCTCCATGCAGGCCCTGGGTTCCCCCCAAACCAGCTCCAGCTTTCCCACGTCTCAGACTTCTCTTCTCCAACCCAGGTGCAGTGTCCTGGTGCTTCCCTATAGCCCACACCTGCCCCAGCAGTAGCATGGACTAAGATCAGGCAAACTCTACAAGTTCTGCCTCCCCAAGCGGCCTTGCCCTACGGCAGAGTGCATGTGTGAACCAGAACCCTACAATCTCATTTCATGCCCTGTCTTAGTTAGGGTTTTACTAATCCCTATCACCAAGGCAACTCTTATAAGGACAACATTTAGTTGCGGATGGATTACAGGTTCAGAGGTTTGGTCCACTATCGTCAAGGCAGGAGCATGACAGCATCCAGCCATGAATGATGCAGAAGGAGCTGAGACTTCTACATCTTCATCTGAAGGCTGCTAGGAAAATGCTGGCTTCCCAGCAACTAGGATGAGGGTCTTAAAGGCCACACCTACAGTGACACACTCCAACAAGGCCAAACCTTCCAGTAATACCACTTCATAGGCAGAGCATATGCAAACCATCACATGCCCTTTGTTCCTTTGGGACAAATAAATCTCTGTGCTGAGACCTTAGTCTTGAGTTGTCTAGTGATATATTTGAGGTCCTTTTAATAATGGTTTACTGTGTCCAAGTACTGGAGCACGTAATGTTGAAGCACTTGGGACATTTGGGAGTTATGCATCTGTTGGTCTGTGACACCAAACCAGAAAGTCAAATGACCTTGATGTAGGAAACCCTCTTAAGATACATGGAGTAGAGCTCCTGGAAGAAAGGCACACATAGCCTTTATATTTTTCATAAGCCTTGTCAAGCACAATAGCTAGGCAGCTGCCTAGCATCCATGCTGTTAGCATCGACTTTCCTAACAATAACCTCTAAATATTACTATGTTTCATTTTGACTGCTCTTAACTCTAATTGGGCAGTGCTGAGGGCCACATTTTTAATAACTCAAATATCCCATAGCGGCTCTCCTTTCTCCTCTCCTGCACACTTCTGTCTCCTCCCTCCTAGTGGTCCTCTCCCTCCAACTCACAATAACTCAATCACAACTATGTCTCTTCTGCCCAGATATTGGCTGTTGGCATCTTTATTCAGCAATCAGAATTAACTTTGGGAAGGGTCATTCAGTGTCATGCAGACTATCTTGGGAGCCCCAAATTAGCATTAGAATAAAAGGATCAGGAGTCACGAGTCCCACCAAGCCAGGACCAGGAAGCTAGAGTGGGTGAGTTGGTGAGCAGGTATGAGGGGAGATGAGGGGAGGAGATAGGGGGCTTCTCAGGGGAGGGAAACCAGGGAAGGGGATAACATTGGAAATGTAAATAAAGAAAATATCTAATTTTTAAAAAGGAAATAAATGGTTGAAATATATATATATATATATATATATATATATATATATATATATATATATATATATATATCTCTAGGCAAAACCACTAAGATACACCATTGCTGAATACTGAATATCAGGAAACAATTTTATTTTATGCATACAAGTCCAGAGAACATTAGTACATAAATTTTGAATCCCTAGTATCATAGAATTGGTTGTTTTATGCATTTTTTCCCTATATACTGCTATACACACCATGACTGGGTGTTTTAAACTACTAGATGCTGACATCTAGAATGAGAAAAGAGGAGGAAGGCAGGTGGCTGCATGGAAGACATATGAACAGTCTTAATATATGTCAGTACATGTCAGCTTGCATCAATGTCTGGACTTAGCAATGACCAGCCCAGATGGCAGTTTTTTCTTTTGCCTTCTAGCAATTCTCTTGGACCTTCTCTTCCTATTACCATAAGAACTTTTACTAGTTGTGATCTTTACAAGGGCTGGCATCCATCTCTTTATGGTGTCTAGGTAATGGAATTACATCCAATCATTGGTCAGATATGTCTAATAAGATTGAGGAGTTCTTTATCTTGGGGTTTTAATATGCCTATATACCCATACATTCCCAAGTCACTCTCATAAATTTATAAATTTATATTGTGGCATTCTTTCTACAACCAGCACTGTCATTCCTCAGTCTGTACTTCCTCTGTGGTGCTAGACAAATGGTACTATTCATGTGTCCATCCACATATACAATTTTTCTCAAAAGGGAGTCAAAATTGAATTGTAAAATGGTATCGCTTTGTCTTACACTATGTGAAATAACTTAGCATGATTAACATTTCTAGAACAAAATTAATTATTGTTTTTAAAAATTCAAACTAATATTAATATCTCACCTTGAGTCCTGAAAGTGGGGGCAAAGGATTATGTTGCCACAATGAACTAAAAACTTTGTGAATGGTTGAGAGTACATACTAGTAGAAATTTCTACCTATAAAACACGTCTCTTTTGTTCTTAATCTTTCCTGGAAATGTTATAAAAGATAAGACTCCTTCCCATTCAAGGATTGTGCCATAGTTTTGTTAATGTGATTTGTAATGAGCATTCCTCATTTACTTTTGCATCCCCATTATCCTTCAACTCTTCACTTTTTCTTGACATTTGTTCCACACAACATATAACAAAAATGGACAATTATTTACAATCGAAAACTCAGGATGTGAATCTTCTATCTTTCTCTTCCAAAGAAACTTAAACACAGGCATGCTGCAGTGAAAAGTAAAAATAAGTAAGTGCTTTGTAGATTTAGAACAAAGACAAGAAGGGCATATGCAATGTCTAGTCTTTAAAGTGAATATCTGGTTTAAAGTGAATATCTGCAGAAGTCCAGGATATGACAGACTTGAGGTGTCCTCTAACGTCATAACTAAGCATCAAAGATGACTTCCTATGGTAGGAGACAGCTCAGTGAGAACAGGAAACTCCAGAGTTATGCCCCTTGAGTCCAGTCTTCTTTTACTTGAGCTCACATAAGCACATTTTTTGTGAGAACCAAAAGAGAAAGATGAGGGTTATAGGATGAAGCACCCGCGGTCATCCAGATAGGTCCTGTGATTTCCATAAGACCTTTAAACCTGTAAGCATTTGTTTCCTTCCTCTAAAATGGGTTGTCAGAGCAGAAACCTCATATCTGATAGAACAAGTAAGATTGAGAAATATGAAATGACTCTGCAACCCATCTACCTACCCACATACACCCACTATATACAGCCCCAGCCACCCCACCCATGCCACTCTATCTCCACCCTAACTCTCAACACACCAGGCTACAAAATAAAGTTGCATATCTAAACACAATGAAGCCAAGACATGGCAAGCTGATAGCCAACACTAAACTAAATGGACAGAAACTTAATATAATTCCAATAAAATCAGGGACATAGCAAGGCTGCTCACTCTCTCTGCATCTATGCAATATATAACTTGAGGTTCTAGCTAGAGCAATAAGGCAACTAGAGGAGATCAAGAAAATATTATTTAGAAAGGAAATCAAATGATCTCTATTCAAAGGATATGATAATATACATAAGTGAACCCCAAAATTCTCCCCAACCTTTCCTACAACTGATAAACCCCTTCAGGAAAGTAGCTGGATACAAAATCAATTAAAAAACAAACACACAAACAAAAAAAATCAAGTAACTCTCGTTTTTTTAAAAATAAACATATATATGTGTTTATTTAGAAAAGGCAAAGAACCCTTTGCCTCCAGCTGGCATAACACAGGTGATCTACCTTGCCAGCTCCAGCTTTACTTTCTTTCTTTCTTTCTTTCTTTTTTTTTTTTGATTTTTTTTATTTGATATTTTCTTTATTTATATTTCAAATGCTATCCCGAAAGTTCCCCATACCCTCCCCCTACCCCTGCTCCCCTACCCACCCACTCCCACTTCTTGGCCCTGGCCTTCCCCTGTGCTGGGTCATATAAAGTTTGCAAGACCAAGGGGCCTCTCTTCACAATGATGGCTGACTAGGTCATCTTNTGCTACATATGCAGCTAGAGACATGAGCTCAGGGAGTACTGGTTAGTTCATATTGTTGTTCTACCAACAGGGTTGCAGCCCCCTACAGCTCCTTGGGTGCTTTCTCTAGCTCCTCCATTGGGGGCCCTGTGTAACTCTCCTTTATACAAATGATTCATTGGATGAGAAAAGAATTATAAAAATAACACCCTTACAATATCCATAGAAAATATATAATCTCTTGGTGTAACTCGCAACAAATACCTCAAAGACCTGTTTGATAAGAAATTCAAGCCTCTGTAAGATACTGAGCTGTTTATCAGAATTTGGAAAGATCTTCCATGCTCATGGATTGCTAGGATTAAAATAGTAAAAATGTCCATCTTACCAAAAGCAATCTATAGATTCAATGCAATTCCTATCAAAACTCCAACATACTTCTTTACATACCATGAATGAGTAATTCTCTACTTTATATGAAAAAAAAAACCCTCTGGGTAGCTAAAATAATTCTGTACAATAAAAGAAGTACTGGAAGTATCATTAGCCTTGACCTCAATTTGTACTACAGAGCAACATTAAATTTAAAAAAGGGAGAGTATTGACATAAACACAGGCAGGTTGGTCAGTGTAATTGATTCAAAGACCCAGAAATACACTCCTACAGACACTTGATTTTTGACAAAGAAGGAAAAAACACAATGGAAAAGAGAAAGCACATTCAACAAATGACGGTGGCTTAACTGGATGTTGCATGTAAAAGAAATCAATTAGACCCATATTTATCACTCTACGCAAAACTCAAATCCAAGTGGGCCAAAGGCTTTAACATAAATCTGGATATTCTAAATCTAATAGAAGATAAAGTGGAGAATAGCCTTGAATACATTGGTACAAAAGACAACGTCCTGAACAGAGGACTACCAGCTCAAGCTCTAAGATCAATGATCACAAATGGGAACCCCTGAAACTGAAAAACTTCACTGAGGCAAAGGGCATCATCAACAGGACAAACAGGAGCCTGTAGTCTGGTAAAATGTCTTCACCAAGCCTAAATCTGACATAGGGCTAATATCCCAAATGCATATAGAGTTCAAGAAACTAGATACCAACAACCCAAACAACTCTTTTAAAAAGTGGGTTACAGAGCTATACAAAGAATTCTCAATAGAAATATCTTGAATGGTCAAGAAACATTTAAAGAAGTGTTCAATTTCCTGAGCTATGAGGGAAGTACAACCAAACAGACTCTGGGATTCCATCTTACATATGTCATAATGGCAAAGACAGCACATCCTGGAGAGGACATGAAGCAAAGGGAACACTCCTCCATTGCTGGTAACCCCAAACCAGAAAGACTAAAATGCTATGCACTCACTAAGTGGATGTTAGCCGTAAAGTACAGGATATCCTTGGTGCAAACCCACAGACCCAAAGAAGCTAAGTTACAAGGAAAGCCCAAGGAATGATACTTGAATTTCACTCGAGTGGAAAAGAAAATAGAAATGGGAGGGAGGTAGACCGAAGTAGGGCACCAGGTAGGAGAGTAGTTCAGGAAGGGAATATGTCTGGAGATCAGTTGAGGGAAATGCAGTGTAGGGGAAGAAAGTGTGGGGAGAGAAAATAATAGAAATCAGTGTCATAGACATCTCTCTGGTGTGCTGGAGACCTGGGATGGGAAGCATCCTGGGAGTCTATGGGAATAACTCTAGTTAGGACACCTAACTGTGGGTGATATTGAGCCTGATATGGCCACCTCCTGTAGCTTGACATAATTTCCAATGGAAGGAGGGGACATCAAATCACTCACAAGCCTTTAAACTCAAATTTGTCCTACCTTCAAGATATTCATGGATAAAGATGGAGCAGAGTTTGAGGGGGAGGCTCAACTTGTGACCCATCCCATGGGAGAGAGCCAACCCTGTGACACTATTAATGATACTCTGCTAGGCTTTCAGAAAATATCCTAGCATAACTGTCCTCTGAAACTATATCCAGATGCTAATAGGAACATGCAGAGACCCACAACCAAGCATTATGTGGAACTCAGAATTCCTGATGGAAGAGTGGGAACAAGGATTGAGGGTACTGGGAGAGTCAAGGACACTACAGGAATTCCTACAGATTCAACTATCTTGGGTCAATGGGGCCTCAAAGGTACTGAATCACAAATGAAAGTGCATGCATGAACCGGACCTTGGCACCCTACACTTATGTAGCAGATGGTCAGCATGGTCTCCAGGTAGGTCCCCTAAAATTTGGAACAGAGGTTGACTCTGACTCTTTTGCCTCTCATTGCATCCCATTTCTCTAGCTTTGATGCCTTGTCAGGCCTCAGTGGGAGAGGATGCATTGAGCCTAGCTGTGAGGTGATGTGCCAGGGAAGGCTAATACCCATGGTAGGAGGAGGGAGGAGGCACTTCACTTCCCAGAGCAGAAGAGGAGGAAGGAAGGAGGAGAGGGTGATTGTGAAGGTGGGACCTGGGGGAAAGGAGAGAAATATGTCTAATTAATAAATTAATTCTGGATATATTAATTAAAATGGATGACAGAAAGAAAGACACAGGTGGAATGAGAGAGAGAGAGAGAGAGAGAGAGAGAGAGAGAGAGAGAGAGAGAGAGAGAGAGAGAGATGTAGCCATAGGCAGCTACAAGAACCAGGTTCCCAAAAGGGAGTCTGGGGCTGTATGGGAGAAAAGGGCAAGAGAAATAAGGAGAAAAAGACAAAGATACTGATCAAGGCCCACAGTTTACTTAAGAGTCTAAGCTTATAAATGGGAAGGCCCATCCCCCACAACACCAGCCTCTCATTGCTTTGTCTCCAGGCTCTCATCACTCTGTCACCAGGCTGTTGTTTATTATTGAGGACCACCTCAGGAAGACAAGTTCAGCCTCTCAGCAGGTATAGTCTTGGAGAAAACCAATCAGGTGGCAGAACAATAGACCTATCTAGGTATGGAGACTCCAATCTAGGTGGGCTAGTTGACAATGGCAGAAAAGGTCTGAGCCAGCCTGCTCAAGGCTAGGGGAGGCTACAAAGATGAAAGGAAGGAAGAGCTAGAACATTGACAATACAATACATAATACACTTGATAAACGGGACATGATAAGGTAAAAATGTTAATTTATTCCTAGTGGACCTGTAACATTAAGTCTGTAGGGAGTCATAATAACATCTGTCTATTCACTTTAGATTCAGAAAGTACTAATAGACCACAGAAAATGTACCCAGAATGATGAACTAGTAAATGTCTCTGAGACACTTAAAAAGAGTATGTATGATTCAAGGGCAGCTTTCACCCAAAAGTTCTTTGCTTGTCTGGCAGCTGAACAAATAAATAGTCTCCTCCCTATTACAGTAACTACCAATTGTTTATCACCTATGTAACCTCATTGAGGGACCTCAGCAACATCATGAAACTTTCCTATTCTCCATGAATCATTGTCCACAGGGGTTATGCATAAAAGATAGCAACTAGGTGATCATAGTTTCTCTGTTGGTCATAACAACAGTCTTGTCATCCTGCAGAAAACTGCTATAGAGAATCAATAGTTGATACTGAATACCTGAGGTTACACATTTTTGTAATTCTAGAGAGAGCTCTCCAGATTTGTAATCACTTTAATACAACACAATACAAATTATAATTAATGTTTGACATTCCTTCTTAGCAATCAATTAATCATGGCAGCATGTAGTTTAACGTTTAATGAGTATACAATCACATGGCTCCATAAAGCAATGCTTCATTCTCAGGACAGTTGTCAAATTCCTGCTCTTCAGGTGAGTTGGGTATGGCTTCTTCAAATTCTTGCTACCCATACACTCACTCTTTCATAACATCTCCCCAATGCACCCTTTCCCATCTGCTGGATTACTAGCATTGCTCTTGATCCATACAGCAGTCTTATTTTATTCCTGTCCTCTCCCTATCCAGAATGAAGAAAAGCAGAGGTGGTTTGTAAATGCAGAGGTAGAAAGATCTTTGAAAATAATCACACACTCTCTTCCAAATTTGCACAAGAGTATATGTTCTGCATTCTCATGGATGCTCAGATTGTCTCTAGCTCCATCTTCTCCCTACTGCAAACTCCCTCATCTATACCCTCATACCTAATTCTCATTGTCTAACTGCCACTAAACCTCAAGTCTTATGAACATCCATGACATGGACCAGGCCTGGTGGTTCTTCTTTCTTCTCAATTCTCTCTTGAGGTAGCAGATGAGAAAGAGTATTGGGGAGGAGGGGGTGCTTGGTCTTGTGAAATATTTAGGGCTGTTGTATAATAATAAAATGTTTACCTGTCTTACCACTAAGCTACTTTGCTATGGTAGCTGACCTGCCTATTTGAGTTCTGAAAGGCCAGAAACTACAGTCTCTGGCATTTAGCACATCATTTTTTTTGTTTTTTGTTTTTTGTTTTTTGTTTTTGTTTTTTTTTTTTGAGACAGGGTTTCTCTGTATAGCCCTGGCTGTCTTGGAACTCACTTTGTAGACCAGGCTGGACTCGAACTCAGAAATCTGCCTGCCTCTGGCTCCCAAGGGCTGGGATTAAAGGCGTGTGCCACCACTCCAGGCAGCACATCATCTTAAAACAGAAGGATACAGAAACTGTGGTACATTTACACAATGGAGTACTACTCAGCTATTAAAAACAATCAATTTATGAAATTCTTGGGCAAATGGATGTATCTGGAGGATATCATGCTTAGTGAGGTAA
>NC_034595.1:47506937-47541904 GCF_900095145.1 Mus pahari | reverse complement strand
GAGAGAGAGAGAGAGAGAGAGAGAGAGAGAGAGAGAGAGAGAGAGAAGCTAATAGCAAGTCACTAAAGGATGAAGTTTTGTTTGGCTTGTGGTTTAACAGTCTGTGGCCATGTGACCCCGGCCTGATGTGAGACATCATTTGTTAGAAGTGTATAGTTCAAGAACATGACTACCTGATGGTGGCAGCTACTCTGCTTTTCAGAGTATACATGTCAAAATAAATACATACATAGATAAAGAGAGTGGTTCATATTTGGGGATCAACTCCCATAGCTGACCTCTTACTCTAAATATGTGTAAAAATACAAGTATATACTCAATGAGCTCACAGGAGCACAAAGAAATCCACACAAACCGGGGTTCAAGATGAGTTAGAGATGTGAGGGATGCTGCAGTGAGGATGTTCACTGAGGAAGAGAATGATGGCGTGCTAGGGTTGTCCCCTATCACCAGAGATCACCCATCCAAACCCATATTCAATATGGAGACTGGAAGTAGCTCAGTACCATAATGGATATGGACACAAACCCTTGAGTTTAGACAGAAACTTAAATAAATACATTGTGTGCATATGTGCATGTTATGAAGTGGCGTAGATTAACAGCTCGTGGAGTTGTAAGAATGCCTACTGCCCAGGTTTTACCTTCTACACAACATTATTATTATTCAATTCAAGAAAACAAGACACCTTAGAAAAAAATAATTTCCTGCGCTGAGAAAGTAAAAACTCAAATCTGAGACATATTGTTATTCCAGAGGTCAAGAAATACCAATCTGAATCAGGCTCTAGTGACCAAATCGGGAGGATATTAGACATAATCAGGTGAATACAAAGACAAGGATCAGATCAGGAATTAAGGTAGGAAGGTAGGGACACGAGGCCCTTTAATGCAAGAAAATCAGTTAAGAAAGCAACTCATCTATTTTGTCCTGCAGGAAAGAGAGCTTGCCCTGGAGAACAACTGGCCATGTTTGAGCTGTTCATTTTCTTCACATCTCTTATGCAAAAATTTACCTTCAAGGCTACAGTCAATGAGAAGCTGAGCCTGAAGATCAGGTTGGGCCTCACCCTTTCCCCAGTCAGCCGCCACATCTTTGCTGTGGCACAGAATGAGGGTGACTCAAGAAATATTGAAGAAATTGAGCTAAGAAAGTTAAATATAATTTCCGGATTACTGAATCCTTAATTTGATTGGGTGGGGGAGCAAAATAATTTATCAGCTCAAGGAGAATTGTAATTCCTCCTATAAAGAAAATGCATTAACTTGAATTAAAAATGAATTAAAATTATAGTTTTTAATTACCAATGAAACTCACTAAGTGCATCATGAATCACAACTCCAGTGACATACAGTCAGTTTGCCTCCTCTTTCTTTTTATACACTTGTATTTATTTTTGGCCCATAGAAAAGTTAGCCTTAAGTGATACAAAGAGAGAATCAGAATCAAGACTCAGTTTCTGCATGTATCCCCAGAACCCAGCCAGAAAGACTCTCCAATATGACACACCTGACCCTAATTTATTTTCTACTTCCAAGTATTCTTGAAGACCAGGAGAGCAGTGATGTCTTTCTACTCACAGGCAGGAAGCGCAAGTGGCATAAAATCACTTTCCTTTTTTATTTTAATTTTTGTTGTTTTTCTTTTCTTTTGTGGATTTCATATCATGTACCCCAAGCCTACCTATACTTCCCCTCACCTCATACTTCCACTCTTGCAACCTTCTCCCAAGCAGAGACTAACAGATATCATTGTGGAAGCTGTTTTTCCCACTTTATCCACAGTATACACTTTTGTATAAACTCCTTTGCTTTCAAATAATCTTTGTGATGAGTCAATGGCCTGGAGCTGCTGCATTATCAACACAGAAAGTCCATTGGGATTCCTCCTGGATATTCTGTTGTTATCCTGTGAAATGGAGATTCTGTAGTTTTCCAGATTCTCTAGTTTTCTGTAGGACTGGCACCTTTGTACACTCCAGCAGTTCACTAATTAGACAGATATTGACATGGGCAAATTCAAAGCGCTGGATCAGGGCCTGAGAAGTATCTGAGCTAGTCAGCCCACCAGCTCTCCAGAACTCATATCATTAGGGCAAGCTCTCCTGACCTACCCCAGTTGGCCCATCCAATTTCACAGCCATCAAAGGGTAGAGCCAGCTTTCTGTCTCATACCCTTGGGGTTGGTTCATCTGTACCCACACCACCAGAGCCAGCTCTACTGTGCTTGCCAGGGGAGGTGCCAGGCTGCTCTCCTAAGTGTTGCAACAGGTGATGGGCAGGGCCAGTTCTCCCACTCCCATGCCCTCAGGGCCAGTTCTCCACCTGTCGTAAGTGGTAAAATCATTTTCCTTTTGCATGTTGTAGTTTGACCTTGAAACTAGAGCTAAGAATTATGTAGTCACAGATAAACAAAACCTGGCAGTAGGTTTGAAAGGTAAATGGTAATTTAATGGACCTCATAGGCCTAAGCATGGTAAACATGGGTCTGGTAGGCCTTGTTCTTCTCGAATTTCCTCAGCTGTGTTAAACTGTTAAATTAAATTCCTAAAGCTAGCCCCAAGTTAATGGGTTAGCAATTATGTTGTCTAGGTGATGCAGTTACTTCATTTTTTATCTGATGTGTCCAGTAAGTTCAGGGATCATATGTCCTTACAGTCCTAATTAACTCTCATCAGTTTGTAGCTTGGCACTCTTTTGAGAACCAGCCATGTCACTGACCAGACTGTGGTTCCTCCATTCAGGTGCCTACCCAGATAGGCAATCATTCTCAAACGGAGTCAAAATCAGACTGTGAAATGAAGTCTCCCATTCAAAGGGCATTGTGAAGAACAACTGTTTTCATGGTATAGGGTCAATTAGAAATGCTCAAGTTGAAATTGATCATATAATCAGCCACAAAACAGGCCTCAACAGGTACAAGAAGATGGAAATAATCCCATGCAACCTATCAGATCACCACAAACTAAAGCTGGTATTCAATAATAATAAAAATAACGGAAAGCCCACATACACACGGATGGTGAACAATGCTCTTCTCAATGATAACCTGGTCAAGGAAGAAAGAAAGAAAGAAATTAAAGACTTTTTAGAATTTAATGAAAATGAAGGCACATCGTACCTTTGTCCACTGCTGGTATAATAAACATAATTAAGGTTTTTTTTTTTTTTTACTTGACTATGACTTACTTATAAATCTTGATCTATATCTTTCTTTTGCTGCTAATTAGATGTGACCACAGGGCTTAGGTGCAATGCCAAATGTCACAACTATGGTTCATGATGAGACTGAGACTGGGCTCTTCTTCCCAGTTGAGTTATATTTCACTCATTTATTCTATAATTTATATAAGTTTACATTTTGCGATTTCCAGATATAAACAAGTGAAGTAAAATGGTACAGTTCTTTTATAATTGTTTGGCTTCTTGTCATTGGTAAACAATCCTCATAACTGGTGGACTTCCCTCTGGCTTACATACTCCTCTTGCATCAGGCTCCACACCAGGCACATATGTGAACTGCCATCTACTAGCATGTCCACATAACATTGAGTAAACATCTGAGGATAATAGAGATCTGACTTTCCCTATGTTGTTCACTAGGGAAATGGCAAACCAGGGCTTGAGCCCAATGTGATTTGATACAACACTTATTCTCTGCCCTTCCTACCTACAATTTTATGGCATTCTTTACTCATGCACTTAATTGGTGAATAAGCATTCATTAAGTACTTAACAAGACTAACACAATGCAAGATGACCATATGAAGAATCTGGTCACCAATTAATTGTGTCATGAGATCAGATCACAATGGGTGAAAAGCTCTGGAGGTAGCCTCTGGGAAAATGATGGCCTAAGTAGGACTGCCCTTAAAAGGAATGTTTAACAACTATAAGATGGAATAAACATTTAAGGCATTCTACATGGAGGAGAGAGAAAAAAAGAAAACACTACGGCAATGAGGAAGCTGTCCTTCTGGTTCAGCAGGTGGGAACTTCCCCTCCACCTAAGTTTCTCATGTTTCTCTAAAGCAGTCTGCTACATTATTTCTTAAATATGTACTCTACCTGTCTATGTGTTTATGTTTATGAGAAAGAGACAGAGATAGGGACAGAGAGAACACATACCTTGTAGACGCCAGATGGGCAGAATTGGATCCCTGGAAATGAAGATACAAGCATTTTTGATCCAACCAATATGGGTGCTAGGAACCAAACTGTGGTCCTCTATGAGAGTAGGCTGCTTTCTAATCACTGGTCCAAAGCTTCAGCTCTGGAACATGCTTTAAATATGAACAAAACTTTTGAGACTTAAAGTGGTATGTAAATTATGGATTTGCATGCATTACTTGTTAGTTGTTACAAGACACATCAAATACAATGGTGTAAACAACATGTTTCCCCTCTCATAATTGGGGTAATGATTTTGAGGTTGAATGTAGAAGATGCAAAGACTACTTTATACCATAACTCACTTGAGAAGTCTCCTTGCTTTGTATTGTTGTTCTGGTCCTCTCGTAGTTAGATTTATCTATGTCCTGGTAGGGAAGGAGGGGAATTATCAAGCAAAAGTTCTTATAACCTATGGCAAAGAAGGCACAAATATACCCACCATACTCCTCCAACTGGCCATAACTAGAAAAGTTGGGGAAAGAAATATTTTCTCAGTTATACACCAGATAGTACCTCTTCAGCTCCATCCCTCAGGTTAGAATAGAAGTTGCTTTCATATCTTCACCAAGGAATGAATATATTAAGTGTTTGGGGAAAAAGCTCAGACTTCTATTCGTAGTATTTTTATTTGCTCTTTAAAAGTTTCATATATTTATGCAATGTATTTCTGTCATATCCATCCATTACAGTCTTTCAACTCTGTCTAGTGCCCATCTACACTGTCACCTTCCCAGTTTCATGTCTTTTTGTTGTTGTTGTTGTTCCTGTTAATAAGACTCAGAGTTCAGTTAATGCTGTGCATATATTTAGAAGTGTGAAGGTATATACTGGGGCACTGGTCACCTATTGACCTCCATATCCCCCAAGGAGAATGGTTGTCCTTCTTTCAATCTTATAAGGACTCCTAGCAAAAGGACCACCAAACCGAAGAATACTAGAATTCTAGGAATCTAATTTCTGAAGTTTGGCAGTATAAACAAAGGCCTTTAAAGTCTGAGCTGTTTCTCAAACCCCATGCTAGAATTAATGGCTTTCTCCTCACTAGGTCTTATATAGTAACTACAGGTGCTATAAGTTGATTCACTTCAGCAGGCACATATTGAGAAGTAACTACTTTAGAGTTCTTCTCCTCATTAATCAGGTCTGTCATTCTACCTAGTCTTCCACAATGTTTTCTCAGTCTTAAATGGGGGAATATTAATATAAATGGTTTATCCAAGACAGAAAACTTACAGTTACTGATATGTAGCATTTTGGCTGTTTATGAATTTCTGTATTAAACATTATACAATACAAAAAGTAGCTTATCTGACTAAAGTTGAGAACAATATAAACTTATGGGGATAAACTTATGGGTAATAAACATAAATGTTTGAAACTCAGTTTGACAGCATGACAGCACAAAAGTAGCTTCACTTCTAGGACCTATGATCTCCCAGTTATGTGTTTGTGACCATGTTTACAGTCCCAGACATGAACTCTCTCCTGTGAGGTATGCCTCAGTTCCAATTAAAAAACACTTGGTTATCCCAAAGACTGCCATACCACTACTGAACCCTAAATCCGTACTAAATCTCTGCATATGCTATTCAAAAAAAGATTTTATGGTATAAAATTAGTCAATACATTTTTTTTTGTCAATACATTTCAAGGCAATACCAAGAAGCTTAGCACATATGTCATACTCATTCATTTTTCTTTTCTTATAAGCAATATTCCTTATAAATGATAGCAGCAAACTAGACTGGAGACAGCTATGTTTCTTTTGTTTTCTGTTTTAGCCAAATGTTTTATTTGTTACACAGCTCATGTATGAGTGCTTTGTCTATTTGTGTTTGGAATCAGAAGACATGAGATTTCTTTATATATATGGCTAGAAGCTACCATGTGCGTGTTGGGAATTGAACTGGATAACCTCTAGAAGAGCAGAGCACTCAGGACACTTAACTGATGTATTCCTTTCTGGCCCTGCTAATTAGATTTTATCATAGCAGGTATTATTTATGTGACCTCCTTGCTAGATAAACTGATCTGCATGTTTTCTGGTCTCTAGCACTCTACATTCCTTATTATATAAAATGTAGTGACAATTTTATTTTTGCTTACTTTATTTATTTGTTTGTTTATTTATACCCCCAATGCTGCTCCAACCTTACAGTCCCTCTCTGCATCCGCCTGAGAGTATGGGCCCCACCCTTGCTATTCCCCCCAACACTGGTGCATCAACTGTCTTCAGGATTAGGCACAGCCTCACCCACTGAGGCCCAACAAAGCAGCTCTATTGAGAAGAGGATACTGCAGTTAGGGGGAGAGCCCATACTTGACTTGTTCTATATTTTTTTTAATCAAAACCAAGTTAATAATGAGAAGTAATATATTAATTTAGCATGTATAAAACATTTCTAGCACACACAAGACATTTTATATGAACTATTTTAACATTTATACTAATGTATGCATATAGGTTCAGTGTTTCTGCATTTTTATTTTATTTTTTATTAATTCATTTATTTAGTTAATTTACATACTAATGGAAGCCCATCTCCCTCTTCTCCTCCCAGAACCCCAATCACAAGCCTCTCTGCCCATTACTCTCTCCCCTTCTCTTCAGAGGAGAAGTCTCCCATGTGTACCAATCTGCCCTAATATATCAAGTTGCAGAAGAACTAAGACCATCCTCTCCCACTGAGGATCAACACATACTCCAGTCACTGGAAGGCATATCCAAAGGCAGGCAACAGAGTCAGAGGTAGCCCATGTTTCAACTGTTAGATGATCCACAGGAAGGCCAAGTTGCACATCTACTACAAATATGTAGGAGACCTAGGTTCTGCTCCTGCATGCTATTTGGTTGGTGGTTCACTCTCTATCAACCCCCATGGACTCAGGTTAGTTGACGCTGAAGATCTTCCTGTAGTGTTCTTGACCTCTCCAGCTCCCTCAACCTAATTTCCCCACTCAGCCACTAGATTCCCTGAGCTCTGCCCAATAATCTATCATGGGTCTCCCAAAGTCCAGCAGCATCATTTTTTTTTCCTCCTAGTAAACAGAGCCTAGGACATCTATGGAGATCAGTGAGTATGTAACCAACTTCTAGGTATATATATATATATATATATATATATATATATATATATATATATCAAGGGGAAATTGATAAAAGGTAACAAAAAAGTGTCAGAGAGTGGTAACAAACATTCTTGGCATGGACAATTACATTAGGGATTTTGATAGACACTGCAAAATTACATGAACATGAATTTTCTCAATGACCCTCTACATATAAAAGTATGCAGCATGAAATCTGAAACCTGGTACAATTACATGATTTTTACAGGTAAAAATATCATCAAACTCAATGTGAAAATCAGTAACATGGTTGAAAAAGTCAGCAACATGGAAAACACATGCTGCAAAGAAACTGAAGTCTAGAAAAAAACAAAGAATAAATACAAATGTATGGATACAAGAAAATGCAGGCAAAATAAACAGTAGCCCACCTGATATCTGTGGACTACATTATATTTTTAATACCATTCAATTGGCAGACAGAGTGAGACTTCAATAGTAAAGATTCTAATATTATCATTAATTAATATTAACAATATAAAATACTAGCATTTTAATGTTATTAATAATATTAAATATTAAGATATTTTAATAGCATAAAGATATTAATAAACATTCACCTACTTTAACTTTATTAATAATATTAATATTAATGTTGTTCTGTTATGAAACTTGAAGTTAGCAAAAGTAACAACATACACATAACCCATTTTAAGTATTGTTGATTATGTGCTGTACCATACTATCTGTATACTATATAATATTATTGAAGCTTTATTTACAATCTACTTTACTTCAGTAAAGATTAATATCTTACCATATAGAAATTAAATCATGTTGGTAATGCCAGCATCTACAGCTACCTATACAATACATATTAGTGTAATTTTCCTGAGGGAAAATAAATCCTGACAAAAATTTAGAAAAACAATGAAAAGCTGCCTGCCTATCTCTTTGACAATCAGTAAGTAGCAAAGCCCCAAGAACATGACTTTTGAGATCACTTTAATGAATTGAAGGACAGGGACCATACTAGTTTCAGAGATACTATCTATTCACAGTGAATATTATCTGCATAGACCTAAAAGAGAAATGTCCTCAATGTTCTCATAGAGGCCATATATATGATATTATATAAGATAGTTGGACTGTGTAGAGAAACTTGAATAATGCTGAAGATTTTAAGGGTTCTATCTCTGTAGGGCTAACAGGTACAAAGTACTATGACCTTGAGCATAGTGGATAGCTTTTGAGGATTGTAAGTCAAGGAGTCAAGCCATGTGATCACATCTGTAAATGTTCTCTCTGGAAACAATTGGCAAAATGATCTGAAAAGGCATTAATGATGTAATCAAAAGTGATCGAATTGTATGCCAGCATTCAGATAGATACTGGAGTACATCAGGAATCAAGGAGCTCGGTTCACTAAAAGTGCCCTGTTGCTTCATATATTTTGTATGACATAAGATGCACACAAAAATGCAGAGATTAGAGGGAAACCAATGACTCCTAAAGGAAACATATGGTATCAAAGTTCCCTTAAAAGAAACAGAAAGAAAGAAAAGATTGTTTAAAAATGCAGAAATATTACTCCACGTTACCTCCAATATTTTCTTATTTTTCTGATTTTTTTTACTCTGTAAAATATCCCTTTATTGGTTATATTATTTTTCCTTGTAATCTCTACAGTGTCTTTTTATCCATTGTGAAATATCATGCTAGAGCACATCAAATAGTTTTCAGAAACTGTGAAAAGCTGAAATTTGTTTCCTGTAGAATGGACAATCATCAAAAAGATTGAAATCTTGCTGAGCCAAAAGAGTTCAATGATGCTTTCCTTACAGAAATGACAAAGATGAGGACAAGCCTCCTGGGTCTTCACAGAAAAACAAATATTGTGGTTTAGAAGTTTCCAATGGACCTTGCATCGTGCTGCCATATATTTAAGAGTATAACTGCATTGATTCACTACAAGATTAATCCTCATGCCTATTTGCCATGTGAGCATCTTCTAAGAATTATGGAGACTCCCTTCATCTTCAGTACCAAGCGTGTAGCATCTTTCATCTCTCATCATCTGCTTCCATCTTTATATCTCCTATCTCTGTTTTTTTTTCTTCAAGCCTAATAACATGCTAATATTGCCTCTTGCAAATTAATCACATCTACAAAGTCAATTTTAGCTTATCGATAGAATGCACAGGTTTTAAAATATAGATCTGAGCATCTTTGTAGAATGCTGATTAACACAGTATGGAAATATCAATTAGAAATAGTAGCTAGGAATACATAAAGCAGTGTAACAGGAATATCATTAGATGGAAATGGTTCACTGCTGTTTAGCATGAGGTTCTAAAAATGGCAAATGATGAATCCCTATGCCCTCCTCCTTGCACTTTGCCCTTAGGTGAAGGAATTACGCACACAGTAAAAGTAGCAATTAAACTTCAGAGGGCTAGTTTTTGACAAGGCAATCACACAGCCCATCTCAGTCAACACTGAGTTTGACTGAATGCTGGAGTTTAATTCCAAAGTATGGATAGGGCCTCTGCCATCCTCTGTCCCATATCATCACTCCCCAATCACATAAAGGATGGAAAGCAGTCGGTTGCATATGTGTTACCTGTGCATCACTGTAACACCACTCAACAAAAACAATGTAAAAGAATGAAGACTTTGGTTCACAATTTCAGTGGCAGGTTTGATCTATTCTTTCAGAAAAGGAATGGCAGAGTACCTTAGCTCTTGGTGTTAAGGGGCTGGGGTAGAGCCTGTACATCATTGTGTACCAGGAAGCAGAAGGCAGAATCCAGGGACTTTGACAACTTTGAGTAACTCCCCCTCATGATGGACTCTTCAATGGACCCAACTTCCTAATTTCCCTGAACCTCCAAATTAGCCCCACCAACTAGGAACCAGGCACCAAAATCATGAGACTTTAGGAGACGTTTCAGGTTCAGATCATAACACTAATTGTGCTCCTATAATCTCAGTAGGCTTCAGGCCAATCTACATTACTGCATCTGTCATAGAATCTTAAACTCAGTGGATTCCCATTTCATTCTCTGATCAAGTGTACAGTGGGAAATGCCTATCCAACCTCTCTTTAATTTCACCTTCCTGTCATAATTTAATACAATCAACATGTTATCCCTAGAGGAGCAGTAGTCAAATTGTTGACTATATGGAGCTCAGGTATGAGATATTAAGAGAAATATTGCCAAATTAATGCTTCTAGAGAAGGTTGTGAAGATAATATTACATTCTAAAAAAGGACTGATAGGTCCCAAGAGCTTTCAACAATGAAAGATTAGTGGGGGAGTAGGACATCCAGTAAACATGGAGATTTTACAGAATTTCTGTAGTGAAAAACGTTTCCTGAGCATTTTCTATATTACCATTTCATTTCACATAATTTATCATGATGAAGATGTGTGTTGTATTATTTAGTGATTTCTAGAGGAACAGAATTTTAAGTCATTCAAATAAATCATACATAAATATATATATATATATGAAATATATATCAAATATATAACATACATAATATTTTATACAATGTATTAATAAATAATATGTTTCTAATATAGTATGATAATGCAATAATATAATATACAATAAATCATAGATATTTCTAATAAATATTAAGATTCTGTAAGCCAGCTAGTCCAGCAATGGTGGCCTTCAGCATGTGTCAGAGTCCTAAAGAAATAGGTGCTAAGGTCAATGAAGGAATTGTCTTGACAGTGACAATAAAGGCAAACAAAGAAGGAGCAAAAACTTCCTTCTTCAACGTCTTCTATATAGGCTGCCACCAGAAGCTGTGGCCCAGATTTAAGATGGACATTTACACATCAAAAGATCCCACTTTAAATGATTTATTTAAGAAAAATTCCACACAGATGTACCCAGCTATTTAGATTTTAGTTAATTCAAGATTTAGTCAAGTTGATATCCAAGAATAGCCCTCACAGGTGGTCTTCTCACTTTGTGAAATTTAAGCAGAGAAATGTGAATTGAGCAATCAAGGCCATGCCATGGCTTAGTGATGTAACTGATACAATATATCAAATGTTCCTCTGAGTCCAATTATTTCCCATTTAACTAAAAACTTTTCAAAACTGTAGTCATTAGAAAATAAGTGTCTTGAATTTTATACACTCGAGAGCTTTTGATCAACTTCTCACTTGAAGAACAGCACTGCCCAATGTGATCAAAGCAAATATCAATTTTAAGATTCCACCCAACTTTATTTTCCAGTTTCAACATTCTACTCTTGAGATAATCAGAAATGTTCTCAGTGTATATGCCCTGAGCTCTGCCTTACCTAAGTGTAAACCCAGGAGTGGAAAGTGAGCACATGCTAAACAAGGCAGAATGGTGCTTCTGAAAGTTGTTTAGATAGTACCAGAAAATAGACGAGTGGAGTGGAAAGACATGAAAGGGCTATGAGATGAGGTGTTATAGATAAAGGTCATGGCCTTCACATGTCTTGTTTAGATTGTGAAGAGTCATGGCTGCAGACTTTATAGTCTATGCTTTGAAGGAACTTCAATTCTGAGGTTAAATAGAGAAGTCAGATGTCCTGGTAATAGGTTCTAGCAAAGAGTGACATTATCACATGAAAATCCACTCGGTCCCTACTTCCTCTTCAGCGCTGCTACCCTATTGTGCCCTGGATATCACCCAAATGCCTCAGTATGATACCTGACATCCTATTGATGTTACCTCTGTCTGCCCAGACTCAAGCACATGATGCCACCCTATAGCAGTGAGTTTGTGCTCCACTTTGGCTCCCAGAAGATGGCACATTCACACATACTCAGGAGCTATCTTTGGATCCTTGAATGAAAGACACAAACATTAGCTTATATTTAAAATTCCTTGACTACCTCAAACCTTCTACACCCCGAAAACTTCCCCTGCTACCTTAGGCCCAATCAGGAAAGTGGCCAATGGCTGCTTACCTGAGTTCTTACATGGCTCTTTGGCTCTCTCTCTTCTGCAGCAATCCTCTTCCTTCTCCCACCACACCCTGATGATTCTTTGCCTACTCCCCACTACATCCTAGCCTGAACAACTCTAAGGATCTCATCCTGTTTCCCTTTGCCCAGTCATTGGCTGCTCAGGTTTGTTATGAGATGGGGAGAAGACATGAGAAGGTGGCTAACTATTTACTAAATTTACTGGGAATATCACACAGTAGGTGCAACTGTATTTGTTTAAGTGGATTGGGGGGGTTCTGTTCTAAAGAATAACTCTAAGAACAAGTAAGTCATTTGTCTTTTAAGATTTCAGCATGGACATAAAAACCTAGTTAGAAAATTTGTACTCTCCAAGTTGATAGTAAGTTAGGAGATATAGTGGTGACCCTCTTTCTTGTGTTTTCTAGCCAATTATGAATAAATATTTGTGGGCTTGCAATTGTTGAACCACTGACAAAATGTTTCTGTGTATTACAGTCATTTGTTTCTATGCTTTGCCCATACATTTACAAACAATTTTGCAGTTCCTTAGTCCCATAAATATGTACTGAACATCTATTACATGATAAACACACACACACATGAAAGTAGTAGGTTAAAGATGAGGGAGAACTTCCCCTTGGAGCAGCCTGTCAACCTGGAGACAGTGAGCACCAAGAGCTGAGGACAAGTACCTTTCCAAGTGTGCTGCAGCTGCAGCTCAGTATCCACCAGATGCTCTCACACGGAAGCTTGGGCTTCCTAACACTGCCTCCAGAAGGTGACTAAACGCTGCACAGAAGCCACACTGGCAAACTCTCCGCTGTTCTGGGACTTCCCAGCTGGAACATCGTCTGTTCTTTTTTGCCTTTCCCTCTGCTTTTGAGGCATCATTGTTGACCTTTCCCAATTCGCTTTAATAGAAAAGATGACAGAATATAGGACATGTGTCTACTCTTCTTGCCCACAAAAGAGTTGAAAAGATTTTAATTGCAGCTCAAAATCCCTGCTACTTCATTTATTTTAATTACCATTAGTTATTGCATCAGACTGAAAGTCTAGAACAATGACTCTTTTACTTGCCACCTAAGTGATTTATGTGTTGTTCCTTAGAACACAATGAAAGGAGTAGTATATCCCCATGGCTTTCAATGGATCTTTGTCCTCTAGGCCAAGTTAAACCTATATGTAATCTCTTCATATTGCAAAATGTTTTTTAACCCATAGAGGATTCATGCATCATCCCTTTAATTCTCCTCCTATCAATACCAGCTATAAAATAACAGCAGTAACACAGAGAAATTCATGAATTTTATTCTGGGTTTTAGTGAAAGGGAAAATGTTCACGTGGCTTTCAGCCCACACTTTGTTGGTCAGATTTGCCTCACTGAAACCATATCTGAAATGAACAACTTTGTAAGAGGAAGTTGTTTTTTGTTTTTGTTGTTGTTGTTGTTGTTGTTGTTGTTGTTTTTTTACTCTTGGTGTCAGACTTCTGTCTGTGGACAACTAACGTACCAATAGGTCTGTGTCTGAAGTGACACAGAGGATTTCTTAGATGCGTTTAGCTAAAGAACATGTTCACCCCATGTTGGCCAGATAGCAAAGAAAGGATGTTACTAGTTTGTGGCTATCCTATTAATGATAATGCTCAAATTAGGCACACATCTACTCAATCTTCTACCATTTTCCAATAGTGCCCTTGTCACAATTGAACGGAATTGGTTACTGTTCTACTGATGTGAGGAGATGCCATGACCAAGGCAATTCTTATAAACGAAAGAACCTAATTGGGGCTTGATTCCAGATTCAGAGAATTAGTCCATGATCATTATGGCAAGAAGCAGGTAGGCATGGCACTAGAATATTAGTTCAGCGTTTTAAATCCTGAAAAACAGGCAGACAGAGGGAGGAGAGAGAAGAGGAAAGGGCTCTGGTGTGGCATTTGAAACCTCAAAGGCCACTTTCAGTGACACACCTCATCCAACTCAGCCATACCTCCTAATTCTTCTCAGGACAATTTCATTCCGTGTTTATTAGTCATTCAAATATATGAGCCTATGTTGACCGTTCTTACTGAAATCACCATGGTTATTTCAAGATCGCCCATTATGCAGGCCAAACTTTTAATCACATGCTTCATATTGAAACATGAGTTTACACTTGCCAAGCCATGCTACAGAAGAAAAAGACGGTTTTACAACATTGCCAAATGGGAAAAACTTAGCTTTATGACAAGGAGAGGTGTCATCACAGTCACAGAGGGGTTGGGGACAGGTCACATCACTAACCCTAACCCTGGGTCTTAACTTTGCATATCATGGTATGTAGATTCACTCAGGATAATCTTCAGAATATACTAAGTTGCTAGTCATGTTGTTCATGACAGGTAACAGTAGCATGAACAGAATGGGGATAAACAAAACATAATAACAAAAATTACAGATATAACATAAGATACTGGCATCATAGTAATACATTTACAACTCACACCTTCAGGTCTTTCATGTTATTTTCTCAAGAAACTGTATTAGGCAGACAATAAAGTGCAAACATGTATCTATCATAAAATTCTAGAATGTTTAATGTCATTGCAAAACCAATGATGCTTCTTACACATTAGCTTGCAGAGATGGACACATGCTATTGTTCCTGTCCTTGATGGAATTCCCAGTGGAAGATGTTCAAATATTAACAGTAGTTTTATCTATTTTAAAATAATTTTTGATTATTAATTTTGTTTTCAAGGGTGCCTCTCCATATCTGCGGATGTGTGTTTGGATGGAGGAGAGGATAATTTGCAGGGATTGGTTTCCTCCTCTACCATGTGGATACTTGGCATCAATCTTAGGTTGTCAGGTTTGGTGGAAGGTGACTTTACCTGCAGAGCCATCTCAGCAGTCCAATAATTTTATTTTAATGCTGGTCTAGGCATTTTGGTGTAGTCTTTATAAATTAATATTTTAAAGTTTTTTCATTTCTTTTCAGTCAAAAATGTATTATTTTGGAAGAAGGAAAGCACTTCATGGCAAAGTAGACATTTCACTTGGTAAAGTGTTTCCTTTGAAGCACTGAGAATAAATTGATCTCCAGAACTCACATAAAAAACTTGGAGAATGATGTCATGTGCTGATAATACCTGCACTTGAAAGGAGAGTCCCTTGGGGCTCAGTTGCCATGCTAACTTGGCATGTTCCAAAGACTTAACAGCCTATGAAAAAGGTGAGAGGTGTAACACTTGAGGATCAACACCCTTGTCTGTCTTCTGAATCCACATTCATGTGCAGACATGGGTACACATGATGAGCACATATATGCACAAACACATCCACATAAAAAGGGGATTAAAGATGGGTTACAGAATGGATGAAGTGTGTCAGTGCTGTTGGGGTACTTGATGAGGAGATCCACTGAGGAAAAAAAACAAAACAGTGGAGTTCTATAGTTGTCCTTGATTATCACAGATAAACCACATGAACACACATATTCAATAGTCTCATGATAAGACAGGCATAGAAATGGATATAGACACAAATACATGTGTTTATACAAATACATTCATGACTACTCAGTGTGCATATGTGTATAGTGGGAGGTGTCCTAGGGCAATAACTCCCAGACTTATGAAAGTGTTTCATGCTCAGGTTTGACATTCTACATATTTTTAGTCAATTCAAAAAAGCAGGATACCTAAGAAAACACCTATTTTCTGTGGTGGCGAACAAAAACACATGTCTGGGACATACTGTTTTTCAAAAGGTCAGTTAATTCCAGTTTGAATCTGGCTCTAATGACTAAATCAAAATGCTAGATATAATCAACTGGACATAAAGCCCAGGGTCAACTCAGGATTCGAAAAAGAAAATTGCCGAACCAGTTTCATGATGCACCAAAGTCATCTGAGAAAGTGACTTGTTTTTGTCCCTCCAGAAAGAGAGCTTGCCCTGGAGAACAACTGCCCAGGTCTGAACTGTTCATTTTCTTCACTGCTGTTATGCTCCAAAGTGCTGCAGCAGAAGAAAGACTGAGCTGGCTCTCCTGCTCCCGTGACATCTGGTCAGCTCTACCAGATTGCATAGGTAAGGCACATAGCTTGCTCTCCCAAGTTTTGCAAGAGGTGAGAGACAGGGCAGGTTCTCCCACTCCCATGACCCCAGTGTCAGCTCTCCTACCTGCAATAGGTGTCAAGAGACAAGCAATAGGTGTCAAGACACATGCCCTCATCCTCTTCACCACACAGCCGAATCAATGCAGGGCTAGCTCTCCAGTGCTCAAACCCTCCTCACCTCAAATCCCCAACTCCAGGGCCTGTTCTACTTTGCTGGTCAGGCAAGATGCAGGATCAGCTTTCTCAAATGTTGCAGCTGATGGGGGGAAGGGATAGCTCTCCTGTTCTCATGACACCAGAGCCAACTCTCCCGCCTGTCTTAGATGGCAAAATCAGTTTCCTTTACCTGTTGTGGTTTGACATTGAACCTAAGATTAGGTCATATATGCTCACAATAAGCAAAGTGTGTACTCTGACCTACGTTGTCTGGCCTACAACACCACTCATCTTCCCTGGATGTCCTGCTGTCATCAGGATCATCCAGAAAACACCAGGGAAAAACAGATACCTAAAATACAGCATAACAGCACAATCAACAAGACCAAAGGGCAGTATGACACCACCAGAGCCCAGTTATCCTTCTACAGCAAACCTGGATACACTGATGAAACTGAAGCACAAGAAGATGATCTTAAATCCAATCTTATTCCTTAAAGAAATGCAGGAAAATACATTCAGATAGGCAGAGGCGTTAAAAGAGAAAGCAAATAAATATAATAAAATAAATGAAAACATAAATCAACAGGTAAAGGGTATGGATAAAACTGTCTAAAACTTTAAAAGGGAAATAGAAGCAAATAATAAAACACAAACTAAGGCAATTATGGAGACGAAAAACCTAGGAAAGAGAACGGGAACTACAAATGTAAGCATCACCGGCAGAATAGAGGAGATGGAAGAGAGAATCACAGGCATAGATAATACATTAGAAGAAACAAATATATTGTTAAAAAAAAATAGAAGATCTAAAAATTTCATGACACAAAACACACAGGAAATTTGGGACACCATGAAAAGACCAAACATAAGAGTCATAGGAATAGAAGAAAGAGAAGATTACCAACTCAAAGGTCCAGAAAACATCTTCAACAAAATCATAGAATAAAATGTCCCTAACCTAAAGAAAGAGATACCTATAAATGCACAAGAAAAATTAATAACAACAAACAGATTGAACAAGTGTACTGGCTAGTTTTGTGTCAACTTAACACAGCTGGAGTTATCACAGAGAAAGGAGTTTCAGTTGGGGAAATTCCTCCATGAGATCCAGCTGTAAGGCATTTTCTCCTTTAGTGATCAAGGCGGGGAGGTCCTCTTTTGGGTGGAACCATCTGATAGTCTTGGGTTCTATAAGAGAGCAGGCTGATAGTCTTGGGTTCTATAAGAGAGCAGGCTGAGCAAGCCAGTGGAGGCAAGACAGTAAAGAACATCCCTCCATGGCCTCTGCATCAGCTCCTGCTTCCTGACCTGCTTGAGTTCCAGTCCTGACTTCCTTGGTGATGAACAGCAGTATGGAATTGTAAGCTGAATAAACCCTTTCCTCCCCAACCTGCTTCTTGGTCATGATGTTTGTGCAGGAATAGAAACCCTGACTAAGACAACAGAAAAAGAAAAAATCTTCCCACCACACAATGATCAAAATATTAAATATACACAACAAAGAAAATTAAAAGCTCCAAAGAAAAAAGTCCAAGTAACATAAAAAGGCAGGATTATCAGAATTACTCCTGATTTCTCATCTGAGACTCTAAAAGCTAGAAAGACCCTAAAAGGCCAGAGACATCAGCCAAGACTACTATATCAAGCAAAACTTTCAATCACCATAGATAGAGAAACCAAGATATTTCATGAAAAGAAAACAAATTTAAATAATACCTTTCTACTAACCTAGACCTACAGATGATACTAGAGGGGCAACTCCAAACCAATGAATCTGACTTCACTAAAGAAAACTCAAGGCATAAACAATTTCACACCTTTTAAACCAATTGAACACACACACACACACACACACACACACACACACGTACACTAATATCCATTCACACATACAACCACCACCAACATCAACGTAATAGGAGTTAACAAACCTTGATCATTAATATCTCATCATCAATGGAATCAATTCCCTAGTAAAAACACACAGGCTAACAGAATAGATGCATAAACAGAATCTGTCATTTTGCTGTAAACAAGAGGAACATCTCACCAACAAAGACAGATATTATCTCAGAATAAGGGCGGCAGGGAGGGGTGGAGTTTTTTTCCAAACAAAAGGACATGAAAAACAAGCTAGATTAGACATTCTAATACCTAATTAAATAGATTTTCAACTGAAAGTAATTAAGAGATGGGGAAGCACACTTCGTACTCATCAAAGGAAAAATTCTCCAAGAGGATTTCTCAATTCTGAACTTCTGGGCCCCAAATGCAAAGGCACACACAGTTATGAAAGAAGTATTACTAGAGGTTAAATCACACTGCAAACTCCACTTATTAATAATGGGAGATATCAACACAGCACTCTCACCAATGGGCATGTCATCGAGAAACTAAACAGAGCAGTAATGAACCTATCAGAGGTTGTGATTCAAATGGACCTCACAGATATCATAGAACATTTTACCCAAGCACAAAAGGATACAAATTCTTCTCAGAACTGCATGGAAATTTTTCCAAAATAGACCATATAATCATTTACAAAGCAAGCCTCAACAGATAAAAGAAGATTGGAGTAACCCTGTGCATCTCATCAGACCACCATGGATTCAAGTTGGACTTCAACAACAGCGGAAGCAACAGAAAGCCTACATATACAAGGAAACTAAAGAACTCACTACTTGATGATCATTTGGTCAGGGAAGAAATAAAGAAAAGAATAAATACTTTCTAGAATACAATAACAATGAGGGGACAATATACCCAAATTTGTAAGACACATGAAAGCAGTGCTAAGAAGAAAGTTCATAGCACTAAGTGCCTTCATAAAGAAACTGGAAAGTTCTTATATTAATAAATTCAAAGTATATCTGAAGGCTCTAGAAAAAAAAATGCGAGAAGCAAACACACCCAGGAGGAGTAGACAGCAAGAAATAATCAAACTCAAGCTTGCAATCCCAGCAGCAATGTTCCTCTTTCTCCACAACCTCGCCAGCATCTGCTGTCACCTGAATTTTTAATCTTAGCCATTCTGATTCGAGTGAAATGGAATCTCAGGGTTGTTTTGATTTGCATTTCCCTGATGATTAAGGATGTTGAACATTTTTTGAGGTGGTTTTCAGCCATTCGATATTCCCCAGTTGAGAATTCTTTGTTTAGCTCTGTGACCCAATTTTTTAATGGGGTTATTTGATTTTCTGGCACCCATCTTATTGATTTCTTTATATATGTACTGAATATTAGTTCCCTATCTGATTTAGGATTGGTAAAGATTCTTTCCCAATCTGTTGGTGGCCTTTTTGTCTTATTGACAGTGTCTTTTGCATTACAGAAGCTTTGCAATTTTATGAAGTCCCATTTGTCAATTCTTGATTTTACAGCACAAGACATTGCTGTTCTGTTTAGAAACTTTTTCCCTGTGCCCATATCTTCGAGGCTTTTCCCCACTTTCTCCTCTATAAATTTCAGTGTCTCTGGTTTTATGTGGAGGTCTTTGATCCACTTAGACTTGAGCTTTGTACAAGAAGATAAGAATGGATCAATTCTCATTCTTCTACATGATAGCCGCCAGTTGTGCCAGCACCATTTGTTGAAAATGCTGTCATTTTTCCACTGGATGGTTTTAGCTCCCTTGTCCACTAAACCCAGATACTAATGCACATGCCAGCAAGATTCTGCTGAAGGGACCCCGATATAGCAGCCTCTTGTGAGGCTATGCCAGTGCCTGGCAAACACAGAAGTGGATGCTCACAGTCAGCTATTGGATGAAACACAGGGCCCTCAATGGAGGAGCTAGAGAAAGTACCCAAGGAGCTGAAGGGGGCTGCAACGCTGTAGGTGGAACAACAATATGAACTAACCAGTACCCCCCTGAGCATGTGTCTCTAGCTGCATATGTAGCAGAAGATGGCCTAATCGGCCATCACTGGGAATAGACAAAGAGACAGTGCTGAGATAAATAAAATCATTAGTGAAATATCAGAAGTGAAAATGGAGCCATAACAACAGACACTCAGCAAATTCAAGGAATCATTAGATTACTTCAAAAGCCTATACTCCACAAAATTGGAAAATCTAAATGAAATGGATGACTTTCTAAACCTATATTAATTACCAAAGCTAAATCAAGTGAGATAAACTATCTGAATAGTCCTATAACCCATAAGGAAATAGAAGTAATTATTAAAAGACCCCAATCAGAAAATGTTCTGGGCCAGGTGGTTTTATCACAGAATTCTACCAGACTTTCAATGAAGAGCTAATGCCAATACTCCTCAGACTATTCCACAAAATAGAAACAGAACAAACATTGCCAAACTCATTCTAGGAGGCCATAGTCACCCTGATACNTAAACCACACAAAGACTCAAAGAAAGAGAGAATTTCAGGCTAATTTCCCTAATAATTATTGATGCAAAACTACTCAATAAAAACCTTACAAACCAAATCCAAGGACACATCAAAGACATCATCCAACAAGACCAAATAGGCTTCATCCCAGGCATGAAGCGGTGGTTCATTATACAAACACCCATCAACAATAATCCACCATATTAAAATATTTTTTTAAAAATAATTATCTCATTAGATGATGAAAAAGCCTTTGAAAAATGCAACACTCCTTCATGATAAAAGTCTTAGAGACATCAGAGATAAACAATGCATACCTAAGCACAATAAAGTCAAGATACAAGTTGATAGCCAACATTAAATTAAATGGGGAGGAACTAAATGTAATTCCATAAAAATGCAGGACAAGACAAGGGTGCTCACTCTCTCTGTTTCTCTTCAATATAGTTTCTGAAGTTATAGCTGGAGCAATAAGACAACTAAATAGATAAAGGGGATACAAATTGGAAAAGAAGAGGTCAAGTTATAGCTATTCATAGATGATATGATGGTATACACAAGTGACCCCCAAAATTCTACCAGAGAATTCCTACATCTGATAATCTCCTTCAGCAAAGTGGATGGATACAAAATTAACTCAAAAAAATCAGTAGCCCTTCTTCAAACAAATAATAAATTGTCTGAGAACAAAATTATGGCAACAACTTATTTTACAATAACAACAGGTAACATAAAATATCTTGGTGCAACTCTAGTCAAGCAAGTTACAGACCTATGTGAAAAGAAGTTCAAGTCACTGAAGAAAGAAATTGAGAGAGATATCAGATGGGAAATCTCTGGGATGAGCTAGAGAGCTGAGAAGGGGGTGGATCCTGGGAGTCTATGGGAATGACTCTAGATGAGATACCTAGCATTGAGTGATATCAAGCCTGAAGTAGGTACCTCCCATAACCCGGAGGATTTCCAGTGGAGGAATGAGGAACCAACCCATCCACAAAACCTTCAACCCCAAATTTGCCCTGCCTACAAGATGCACAGGAATGAGAATGCAGCAGAGATTGAGGAGAAGGTCAGCTAAGGACTAGCCCAGCTTGAGGCCCATCTCAATGATGAGTGTCAACCTGTAACACTTTTTTTTTTTAACTTATTCACTTTACATCCCAATCGCTGAACCCTTCCTGGTTGTTCCCCATACATAATCCTTCCCTCATAACCCCACTCCCCTTCTCTGAGTGGTTGGAGGCTCCTGGGTATCACCCTACCCTGGCTTTCAAGTCTTTCTGAGGCTAAGTGCTTCATCTCCCACTAGGCAGGACAAGGCAGCCCAGCTAGAAGAACATTCTGCAGACAGGCAACAGTGCTTTGCATAGCCCCATTCCAGTTGTTTGAGACCCATATGAAGAACAAACTGCACATCTGCTACAGCAGGGAGGCCTAGGGTCAGCATGTGTATGTTCTTTGGATGGTGGTTCAGACTCTGAGATCCCCAAAGGTCCAGGTTAATTGATTTTTGGTCGGCCTGTGGAGCTCCTATCCTTTTTGGGACCCGAAATCCTTCCTTAAGAGTCCCCAACCCCCACACACTGTTTGGCTGTTCATATCTGTATCTATCTGAGTCAGCTCCTGGGTGGAGCCTCTCAGAAGAAACATGCTCCTGTCTTCAAGCATAATAGAGTATCATTAATAGTGTTAGAAATCGGTGCTTGCCCATGGGATGGGTCTAAAGATGGCCAGTTATTAGTTGGCCATTCCCTCAGTCTCGGATCCATCCTCTGTGCCTCCATTTCTTGTAGACAGGATAAATTTAGGGTGAATTGGTGTCTCTACCCCTTCACTGGGTATCAAGAGGTGGTCTCTTCAGGTTTCATATGCCCAATGCAGTGAGTCGCAGCTAGTGATACTCTGCTATGTTTGCAGACAAGAGCTTAGCATAACTCTCCTCTGAGAGGCATATTCACCAGCTGATGGGAACAGATACAGAGACTCACAGCCAAACATTTGGTGGAGCTCAGAGTGTCTGTGGAAAATGAGAGGAAGGACTGAGGGAACAGGAACAGTCAAGGGCACCACAAGAAAACTGTGTAGCAGTTTCTTCCAGGATCACATGGCCATTACTGTGGCCAACAGAGAAGCTATGATCACCTGTTTGGTATCTTTGATGCATGGAACCTGTGTATAGTGGCTCATGAAGAGATAGGAAATGTCTGTGAGTTTGGAGAGTCTCCTCACTGAGTACATAGGTGCTAAAAAATTGTTAGGTGGTATAATAGGGAGTAGGTTTCTTATTTAAAGAGATGCCATGAGTATATGTGGGTATTAGTAATATGTGTGGAATGGATAAAAATCTTTTCCCATTATGTAAGCTATAGCTGATGGTCTCTTATTTGGTAAATTTGTATTGCTTTACTAATATCCACATATACTCATGGCATCCCTTTAAATGAGAAACCTAATCATAAGAATAACTTTTACTACTTGTTAAGCATAGATGCACCTGGACTTTGAAATCAGGCTTCATGATAATCTATTAATTTTATTATGTGTCACTACTATATATCTTAATACTATATTGTAGCAATATAGAGAGTAATACATTATGTCATATTACTATATTATAATTAAGAGCATGAAAAGTTGCAGGGCATTCTCATTCCAGAGTACATATTTCAACCTTGGTGGATTTGGGGAAAGGAGACTATAACCTCACAAATAAATTGACACTAGTGTTCCCAACTTGAGAATGGATACTAAAAAGGAAAAAAAAAAAAGAGTTTTAAAACATATACAACTCTAAATGCCTTTTCTCAGCTTGATAACTGCAGAACAAAGAAATGGGGAGGAATTTGTGTCACCAGTTTCCCAGTGGTGCCTGCTTTCTGTCATGTTGGAGGTGCTAGGGACTGCAAATCTGACCACCAACACCCTGCCCCATCCTCCCCAAATAATGCCTTCTGAGAAGCGGCTGCTTTAAACATTTGAGACTAGCAGCCTGGTGTGTGCTGAGCACTGGGGAGGCAAAGGCAGGTGGATCTCTGTGAGTTAACGTCTGCCTTTTCAACATAGTAGCTCAGGGCAACCACAGCTACTTAGTAAGAAACAATTCAGGGTCCCTTCAGCAGAACCTTGCTGGCATGAGCATTAGTATTTTGTGAGGCTATGCCAATGCCTGGCAAACACTGAAGTGGATGCTCACAGCCAGCTATTGGATGGGACACAGGGTCCTCAATGGAGAAGCTAGAGAAAGTACCCAAGGGCCTGAAGGGGGCTGCAACCCTGTAGATGGAACAACAATATGAACTAACCAGTACCCCCAGAGCTCGTGTCTCTAGCTGCATATGTAGCAGAAGATGGCCTAATCGGCCATCACTGGGAAGAGAGGCCCCTTGGACTTGCAAACTTTATATGACCCAGCACAAGGGAAGACCTGGGCCAAGTAGTGGGAGTGGGTGGGTAGGGGAGCAGGGGCGGGGGGGGGGGTATAGGGAACTTTCTGGATAGCATTTGAAATGTAAATAAAGAAAAAAATAATAATAAAATAAATAAATAAATAAAAAGAAAAAGAAACAATTCAATCAATAGATCAATCAACCAGGGAGACCACTTGCTGAGCCCTGCTGCCTTTCTCTTCTCACAGCTCTCACAAAGGGCCTGGTTGCCCCTCCTCCTCTGCTGCCAGTGACCACAGACATGTACCATAATCCACTTTTTAATTGGCCTCCTCATGTGAGAACTCCAACTCCCCCAGAAACCTTTAAGAATAGACTTCACTCTTTGTTAGATGGTGCCTACAGCTCTCTCCTCGGAACCTTGCCATGCTAGCGGAGGTACTGATAATTTTCTTGGAGAAACTCTAATCCGAAGAACAGTCTCAGTTCCTTTCCTCTCAGTACCTAAAACCTAACAAACTAACACCAACCAGACACACACACACACACACACACACACACACACACACACACACACACACTTATTTTTCTTTTAATTTTTGTTCTTTTTGTTGTTTAAACGAGAAAGCACATGAAGTCAGGTAGGTGGGTAAGAAGACGGGTAGGATTTTGGGAGGAGTTGGGTTAGGGGAAAGTATTCATCAAAATATTTTGTCTAAAATTCTCAAAAACAAGCAAAACATTTTAAATGTTTGAAATGTTTTATAAAAAGGAAATAAAAATGGAGGGGGAGAGAGCTTGGTGTTAGAGGCATCTGTTCTGCTGTCAGAACGGAAAAGTGCTAGGTGTCACTATCCATGGTTAATCTTACTTCGCAGGAAGGTTGCCAGCACTGGGGGAAAGCTTTATAAGTCAGAAGCCTTCTGGCATGTAAATCTAAATCATGATTCCCAGAACCACACAACGGCTTCGGAGTCAAAAAGAAAAATCTGAGACAACAACTACACTTAACCAAGACTTTTTGGTGAGTTCTGGGAATACCTTGCCTGGCATATCGGATTGGAAGCAAAATACCCGCAGGTGGGCCTGACTTGGGAGAAGGGACAGAGTGGAGCACACCAAGAAAAGCTTATGAGGGTGGGGCCTGGGGAAGATTGGGTTAACTGCAAAGAGGAGCAGAGAGCTCCGTGGAAGCCTCCAGGGATACTCGGTGCTGATGAACTGGGTATTGACTTACAGACAGCAGAGAGATGGGGCGTGGCCAAAACAGTGAACAAAACAGTGGACAGGAGTTCTGGAAGGAGAGAGAAAGGCACAGTCCTCAAGGAAGAGGGTTGAACTTAGCAGAGGGGCTGCCATTATTATCAGCACCAGGTGGTTACCCAGGGAACCAGCCCCAGCTTGGACTCTCACCATGCTTGCTACTGAGGACACCCTGGAGGCAGCCATCTGGGCACTGCTTCATTTCAAGACTCTGCTGCTGGCTGCTGTCACCTTCATGCTCTTGGCTCGCTATCTCAAAACCCGGCGACCCAAGAACTACCCACCAGGACCCTGGCGCCTGCCTTTTGTGGGCAACTTGTTCCAGTTGGATTTAAAGCAGCCACATGTAGTGATTCAGCAGGTAAGATAGGGTGAGGGTGTCTGGCTGTGATGTGACCCAATCCTGAGAGGTAGAAACAGGGATCCTGGCGCTGGGAACAGCAGGACATGGCTGGAGGTGATGCAATCTGCCTGTTAACTCAGCCAGGAGATCTCCTTTGTAATCTGAGCCCCATTTAAAAGACACTTTGTTTTGATGTCAAAAAGTTGATTTTATTATCTTTGTATGAAAGAATTCTTTCGTTATTCCATTTATGGTCTGACAGCACACTACATATGATTTCAATTCTTTTAAGTATGTCAAGTTGATGGATTACAGAATAGTTCATCTTGATATATAAATTCTGCTTCTATAAGAAATATATAAGCAAGACTATGATAAAACTTCATCCAGGAAAAAAAAAACCCTATATACTGTATCAGAATTTTGTATAATATCAGTCCTCACATATTGATACTTGTTTATTCCACACCCTTGTTGACTGCTTGCCTATTGACTTTATTAACTACAAGGAAAAGTGTGCTAAAGTCTCCAGCTCCACTTGGAGTTTGTTTGTCCTCAGCTCTGCCTCCCCTCTTTCCTCCTTCCTCCCTCTCTTCCTCCCTCCATCCTTCCGTGTGTGTGTGTGTGTGTGTGTGTGTGTGTGTGTTTGTGTGTGTATGTATGTGTGTGTGCCTGTGTGTATGTGTGTGTGTGTGTGTGCACATTTAAAATGAGCAGATATTTTTCGTGCAGTGACCATATTCCTTTGTAATGTCCCTACTTACCTTTAATAATTTACTATGCCTACATAGAGTATACTTGCACCCCATTATTATTTTTTAATTATTGTTCCTACTTCCTAGTCTCACCATTAGCTGAGGAAAGTAGACCACTCAGTGTACTTATTGTTATAGGAGGACTTTTTTCTTCTTTGCTTTCTCTTTGTGTTTCTGTTCCTTTATTCCTCTATTATCCCTTCCCAGTGTGTTTCTTGGACACTTTCCTAGTAGTTGCTTTTTTAAATTTCTCTTCATTCTTTCATTGCATCTCTTTCATTGTCCTTCTGCCAGCTGCTCTTTGCTAGGCAGCAGGCCCATGCAGCTGATGAGAGTTTATTATCACCATTTTCCACAGGAAACAAAGTGACTACATAGAGGATCCCTGTCTCCCCTCTATGGTACAGCTGTCTCGTGTGTTGTCTTCACACACACCGAGGACCATATCAGACACTAACGTGCTCTTCAGTGTCCTGTGCAGCTGGAACTCAAAGGCAGAAGAGCCTGTTGTCTCTGGCCCTAGCTCATCCTCCTGTAGCTCTGCCTTTCTTGTTCACAGTTTCCTTTCTGACCTCAAGCACTTCTTTTCTCCATTCTTTCAGAGGAGGCTGTAGCAGAAGGGAAACTTGTTGGCTTCACCCCACGTGAATGACCACATGCATTCCCACACTGTCCTTCCCCCTGATTGTACAACACTAGGTTGACTCTCTGTTGCACCCAATGTTTCTAATGCCCTCCCGCCCCCATTTCATTCTGGCCTTTCTGGTTTCCCCAGAAGTACTAAGCTCATTTCTCTCTGCTTTCGATAGATTTCTCTGGGATTGTAGCTTTCCTGCTGATAGTGGTGGTTTTGCTTCACTTGGGGTTTTGTGCTGTTGGGTTCTTCATGGCATGTTTGTGGTTTGTTAGACTAGGAAGTTTCTATAATTGTTCAATAATGTTCTCATCTACACTTTCTCTTTCCTGTCTTTGGCAGACAGCTGGACACAGGCACAGCTGTAATATCTCTGCTTCTGGCTCTCACTGTTTTCCATAGCTCTGTGCTATGCAGGGTGCACCTGCTTCTCACCCCTGCACTGCCACTGGTTGGTCTCACATCACTCCGCTGCTGAGCTCTCCTGTACAGATCCACACTAAGAACCCGGGAGCTTTCTGTACTCACAATTCCCTTTGCTTCCTCTCTGTATTTTTCATTTCTTTTCCGAGACATGACAATATTTTCAAAAATGTGTCATTAGTTTAAAATATTTCAATATAATAAACCCTCAAAAGGCTTGAAATGTTTCAGTTTTAAGATGAGTAATTTTACTTGCAGAGGTAGCCTGTTGGGGATCTGAATATTCATCTCTTTGAGTAATAATTCGAAAGTAAATTTCGATCACAAAGAGTTGATAGTATACATCTTAGTGACCTCAGTGTATGGGTCTCACAGAAATTCCCCCTGAAAATATCATTCCCACACTGTGGTGAAAATGAGGATAGCTGCAGACCATCAGGATAAATGTTATACTTTACTATAAGGCCATACAAGTAAAGGATGTCTTCCTTCATCTTTACTATGAGAAAGAGACACCCTTATTAACATAGGAGAAGAACAGAGATCAGAATCCCATGCTGGGCTTCTTTACAGACTCTCTTTGTTACAGTGCAGCTGTGGAGCTCCTAGTTCCAGAGACTCAGCCCAGATGTAATGCCAAGGCAGAGTAAGTGACAAGGCTTCACTTATGAACCCCACTCCTGCAACCTATTGAAAGTTTGGAGACGTCCTAGCAATTTTATGGTGTTCAACAAAGACATCAGGCAAGAAAGAAGAGATGTTGTTCTGCTGGTCAGAACTTTTCATGGCTTTCGGCTAAAGATTGCAAACTGATTGGGGTTTACCCTCTGTTCACTGATGCTGTAACTAAACATGATTAAGAAATTATTTTACTTGACTCTGGGTTATTTAAAAGTATTGATATATATATCATTCTTTTGCTGCTAGGTTAGATGTGACCACAGGGCTTAGGTAAAATGCCAAATGTCACAACCACGGTTTATGATGAAACTGAGACTGGGCTCTTCTTCCCAGTTGAGTTATATTTCACTCATTTATTTTATATTTATATATTTAGTGATCTATGGCTATAAACAAGTGAAGTAAAATGGTACAGTTCTCTCATGTTTGGATTCTTTCCATTGATAAACAGTCCTCGAGTCTGTTGGATTTCACTCTGGTTCGCATGCCCCTCTCGCTTCAGGCACACCTGTGAGCTGCCATCTACAAGTAGTTCCACTTGACACCGAGCAAACCTGCTGAGGAAAATAAGGATGTAGTTTTCCAGTGTTGTTTACCAGGGAAATGGCAAATAATGTGATTTGACTCTACAGATACTCTCTGCCCCTGCTTACCACTTCATGGCATAATTAGAGACTGTTTATTTATGTACTTATTTAGTGAATAAACACTTCTTAAGTACCTACCAAGACTGTCACAATGTAAGATGACCATATGGAGAATCCGTTCAATAATTGTGCCATCACATCAGATCACACTATGTGGGAGGCTCTGTAAATAGCCTCTGGGAGAATGATGGACTAAATTGGGCTGCCCTTACAAGGAATGTTTAACAACTATCTAGTGGAGTAAAAGTATAAGTCATTCTAAATGGAAGAGCTGGCAAGAGTTAAAACACAGTGACAATGAAGAAGCTGGCATCTTGCTCAGTGTGTGGGAATGGTACCTCCCCTCTACCTCACAGTTTCTCATGTTCCTCTAGTGTAGTTTACTGAATTATTGTAAGAATATTTTTATTATATATTTATTTTATTTTTATTTATGCATATGTGTTTGTGTATCTGAGCATGTGTGTGTGTGTGTGTGTGTGTGTGTGTGTGTGTGTGCCACATACCTGCAAAGGCCAGAGTGGGCACTGTTAAGTCCTTGGAAATGAATTTATAAGCAGTTGTAAGCCACCAACATGGGAGCTAGGAACCAAACTGTTGTCTGCTAAAAGAGCAGGAAGCTATTTTAACCACTGTGCCATCTCTACAGCCCTGGAACATGCTTTAAGTAAGAACAAATTTTAAAGAGCATGAAGCAGTACATAAATTATGTGTTCCCATGTATTACTACTTTGCTGTGAAGTAGGACCCCAAATAAAATGGTGTAAACAACATTAACACTTTTTTCCTCTCACAGTGGGATTAAGATCTTGAGGCTGAATTCCCAAGCTGCAAAGGCTGCTTTGTACCACAAGCTCCCTGGAGAAGTCCAGTGTCTTTGTATTGCTACTCTTGCTCTCAACTAGTTTCATTTGTTTGTGCTCTGGGTAGGGGGAAGGGGGACTGTCAAGCAAGAAACTTTGATGACCTGTGACCCAGAATGCACACATATACCCATGGTATTCCTCTACTGGCCATATCTAGAAGAGCTGGGGAACGAAATATTTCTCTTTCTTCTAAACATTCCCTCTACTGAACCTCATTTCCTTATACTACATTTGGAGATTTCATTTCTATTTAATGCCATGTCTGTCTCTGTTGCTTTTCTTCAATATTGTATGTCTTGTTTTAACCAATGGTTGTTCATTTTTCTTATTCAGTATTCCATTTTAACCATTCTGGAATATATTATATTTATAAAAATAACTTTATTATGTTATGTATATGAATATTGTGCCTGCATGTATGCTGTGCATTATATGTATGCCTTGTGTCCACAGAGACCAGAAAAGAGCATTCCATCTGCTGGAACAGGAGTTACAGACAACAGTGAGCAATTACGTGGGTGCAGGGAATAGAGGCCAGATCATCGGGAAGAGTAGTCTTGCCACTGAATTATCTCTCCAACCCTGGCCTATGTTATTTTATCGTCTTTTTAAATTATGTTTTCTTGACTTAATGCTGCAGAGTGAAAAAAAGACCCTGCCTTATGGCATATTCTGACATATCATCTGAGTCTTAATCCACATAAAACAAATGCAGGCAGAACTTACTCATTGGGAAATCTCTACCTGGTTGGTAACAATATATATAAAGTTTAGTGATAATATTCTGCTAAAATAGAAATCTGCACAAAGGACTTATAAAACTGGAAAAAGTCCTTTATCTCTGTATTTAGCTTCTAGATCCTTCTTAAGTTCAAGCACCAAATCCTTGTGCTACACATTGACAGTGAGGAGTCGGTTAGCTTAAACCAGGTTTTTCACTGTTTATAGAACTTCTTAATTGGTCACTCACTTGATTTTTATGACTGCATTGCTGATATCTCTTTTTTATTGGATATTTTCTTTATTTATATTCCAAATGTTATCCCCTTTCCCACTTTCTGCCTCCCTAACCCCGGAAACCACCTATCCTATCACCCTTCCCCCTGCTTCTATAAGGGTGTTCTCCCCACACACACACTCCCTCCTCTGCACCCTCGCATTCCCCTACACTGGGGCATCAAGGCTTCACAGGACAAAGGGCCTCTTCTCCCACTGATGCCCAACAGGGCCATCCTCTGCTACATATGCACCCAGAACCATGGGTTCCCTACATGTGTACTCCTTGGTTGGTGGTTTAGTCCCTGAGAGCTCTAGAGGCATTTGTTTGGTTTATATTGTTGTTCTTCCTATGGGGTTGCAAACCCCTTCAGCTCCTTCTGTCCTTTCTCTAACTCCTCCATTGGGGACCCCATGCTCAGTCCAATGGTTGGCTGTGAGCATCAGCATCTGTATTTTTCAGGTTCTGGCAGAGCCTCTCAGGAGACAGCTACATTAGGCTCCTGTCACCATGCACCTCTTGGCATCCACAATAGTGTCTGTGTTTGATGACTGTGTATGGGATGGATCCAGCAGCATTTGGTGATATCTCTTAAGACAAAATGCATTCACTCAATGGCTCTGCACTTATGACCAAAACACAACAGACTGGCTAGAGTTAAATGAAATTATTAAGGACCATAGATAAAGAACAAATGGAAAACTGAGTCTAGGTTCTGTCTTTAATGTGAATGCAAGATTCTAAGATGAGACCACACCATTCCATATGTTTTGACACTGTCCCATAGGTTCAGACCTCAAAGTGGTAGGATAACAGTGCATGATGATGGAGATGGAGTAGAGTCCCAAAGATACCTGAAGGAGTTGAACTCTTCTGTTTGATACCACTGTCAGAGTTAAACAAGACACCACTGTTGCGGGTAGACAAAAGACAGAGGTGAGGTCTACATAGTTCTGTCTCTTAAAAACATAGTCAAGAGAACCTTTGATATTCCTAACATTGCCATTCAAACCAAACCATGTTTTATGCAGTGTGCACTTCATGGACACTCTTGTTCTCTCCCAAATACTTCTTTATGCTCAATACCTCATACTCTATCTTCCACTAAATTCTAAGGTCCTATGGACAACTCAACATTTATGCATTTGCCTTCAAATCTAACAAAATACCTGGAAACTTCTCTCCTCCGGGCAAAAACTGGGTTTTACTAAATTGCTTCCCTACAACTTATTTGCCTTCTCAGAATGGTGAAGAAAACCTTAAATACAGTAGAACGATTATAAAGAATAAAGTAAACCACAAAGCTTACTGAGCATTCACTTTGAGGGTGTGGCTGTCTGAGATCAGTAGGTTTTTGTCCTGGCTTTCACAATGCATTTGTATCCCTGAGCCTATAAACACAGAGCTCATTCAATTCTCAGAGATGCAGTGGGTGGCTGGGTGCCTGGAAATAAGCATGCTTTTCAAAGTGCTGATCTCATTCTTCCACACAAAACTCGCTGAGGGTGGGTGGGTAGGTGGGTGGGTGATTTTTACTCTTTAATAACTGTGGATCTGAGTCTTAGAAGATAGCATCTACCCCAAGAACCCACTCTTAGCGAACCATAAAGCCTACATGCTTATATCACCTGGATCTTCAGAGATGTCTCTATGCAGACCTTCCACACTTTATTGCATTTTTTCCATACCTAGTCATGGTTAAATAGAGAACATTCTCTTTCCTACACCGATATTGTAATTTTTACTAAGGCTTGCATGCCTGCTACAACAGACTCACTAGACTGCTTGACCTCTCTGAGGACTGATGCCCTTATGTTTCTGCCTTCACTAGATGCCAAATTAGAGAACTGCCTTTGTTTAAAACACGTCTAGGAAAGCATTGATGTTTCCTCAAATATTATTGTTGAAAATATGAATGAAAGTTTAAGAAGAAATTTCAAATACTAAAGTGACTCAGACTTCGGTGGAGGTTAGATTATAGGTGTACTGAAACATTCCTATTACGCCAAGGTTCCTTTATCATACACTGATACATGGGCTCCCCACAGTGTTAGTCTCATTATTTCCACATATACTTCTCATGTCTAGCAGATGCTAAGTACATGGTATTATTCTCAAGATAAACAGACATTTGGTTTGGTAGGATGTACATGAAAACTACATTGTACAAAACATGCACAGACCTTCTTTAGCCCTTGTCAGATCACATGTGACTTATACTCCCCCTTCACTAGACTTTAGAATGCTTCATTAAAGACCTTGCTTATTTGTTGGCCCTTATATCATTTTTTAAAAAGATGTTTTTGGAAAGGTTTATTATTATATATAAGTACACTGTAGATGACTTTAGACACACCAGAAGAGGGCATCAGATCTCATTATGGGTGGTTGTGAGCCACCATGTGGTTGCTGGGATTAGAACTCAGGACCTTCGGAAGAACAGTCAGTGCTCTTACCCACTGAGCCATCTCACCAGTCCCTGGCCCTTATATCTTTATACATTCTTTTAGAGGCCCAGGCAATTTATACTCACCTATATCAGTAATTTTTCATAGATTTATTTTAATTGAATTTCAATTTAGTTCAGAGGAGAAAAGAAAAAATCTTCAGAAATACTTCCACATACTGAAGTACATCCGCTTATTCATATTAACATATAGACCTCTAAACACTAGTTTGTCTAAATACACACACGTCTGCCATTCATTGACACATTAACACAGACATATGCTAACTATTGAAATGTTTTTCAGTTTGTGAAGAAGTATGGAAACCTAACTAGCCTGGACATTGGTAATATCCCTTCAGTAATCATAACTGGACTGCCCTTGATCAAAGAAGCCTTCACTAACATGGAACAGAACTTTTTGAATCGTCCTGTTACGCCTATCAGAAAACGTGTCTTTAATAACAACGGTAAGTTTAATTGACAGCATTATTGACTTCAGTGGGTTATTTAAAACAAACAAACAAAACTCCACATGAATTTGGATGGAAAATGGAACACAGGTCTGGAAAAGTTCCATGAAGAGCTGGAGGGAGAGAATAGATAAAGGATATGACCAAGATATATTGCATACCTATGAAATATCCAAGAAAAGAAATTGGTGCATATAATATTAAGTTTTAAGTAGAATATAAAGCACGTACATAGTATGTCAAAGATACCTCTATGTCTGTAATTTTACGTATTCCTGTAACAAAACCCTTCATGATATGTTATCTTTAAAGTCAGCTGTTTACACTTCCTAGATGAAATCGACCATCAGCGGACTGAGAGCATCTCCCTCTGAGAGAGTCATGGGGAAATCACATGTCCTGCAGACTATCTCAGAGCCATGGATAGAAGTAACAGTAGCAGCTTCCTCAGGCAGACACACATGCTCTCACTTTCCTTTTCCCACTCCAAACCTTAGCAAAACGGATGTGAGGCACCTTCTTCCTTGCTGCTGCTCTTGCTTATGGCTCCTTAAAATGCATCATTAAGACCATGCCACGCAGGGCACACTAGCCTTCCAAATATGGTTAGACTGGCAAGAGTGCATAAAGCAATCATTAAATCTGGTTATGTGCTTGAAAATTGAAAACAGACTTCAACTCTTTTAACCTAAAAGGGCTCCACATTTAGCCATTTCCTAAATGTTCCTTGAAACAGTCGACCATTAATTGTACATCATTGGCTGCTGTACGTGATCTGCTATGAGAAGCACAGCCATGATCTTAAATGATTAATAGTGCACAAACTAGATAAAAATCAGTCTCATTTTGTGATAATTCATTGAACAAGAACATTTGAATCAATTAGCTATCCTGTATAACATACCATCTTGCTACTGGTACAAAATTTTATTGAAGACATACAGGTTGGCTTAGATTTAAATAAAAGCTTTTGAACTAATGGTATGCATTTAATAGTTTGAAAAATATTCAATAGGGAGAGAATATCCATAGTGGGATGAATAAGAAGTCAAGGGTCTTAAACTACAAAGTGTCCAATATATAAAGTATTGTCAAATGCTTTCTCAACATCTAACAAGATGATCATGTGGTTTTTGTCTTTGAGTTTGTTTATGTAGTGGATTACGTTGATGGATTTCCTTATATTAAACCATCCCTGCATCCCTGGATGAAGTCTCCTTGGTCATGATGG
>NC_034595.1:47489255-47506926 GCF_900095145.1 Mus pahari | reverse complement strand
CTAATGATCTAGGGAACAGGTTTTGGGGAATTTTTTAAAATTTAGGGCTCTACAGTATCTGTGGAGGGCTGTTTTGTGACTGATTATATGGTCAGTTTTGGAGGAGGTACCACGAGGTGCTGATAAGAATGTATATCCTTTTGTTTTAGGATAAAATGTTCTGTAGATATATGTTACATCCATTTGTTTCATAACTTCTCTTAGTGTTCATGTGTCTCTGCTTAGTTTCTGTTTCCAGGATCTGTCCATTGGTGAGAGTGGGGTGTTGCAGTCTCCCACTATTATTGTGAGGTGCAATGTATGGTTTGAGTTTTACTAAAGTTTCTTTAATGAATGTGGCTGCCCTTGCATTTGGAGCATAGATATTTAGAACTGCGAGTTCATCTTGGTAGATTTTACCTTTGATAAGTATGAAGTGCCCCTCCTTGTCTTTTTTAATAAATTTGGTTTGGAAGTCAATTTTATTTGATATTAGAATGGCTACTCCAGCTTGTTTCTTTGGACCATTTGCTTGGAAAATTGTTTTCCAGCCTCTTACTCTGAGGTAGTGTCTGTCTTTGTGCCTGAGGTGGGTTTCCTGTGAGCAGCAAAATGTGGGGTCCTGTTTGTGTAGCCATTCTGTTAGTCTATGTCTTTTTAATGGGGAATTGAGTCCATTGATATTAAGAGTAATTTTTAAAAAGTAATTTTTGCTTCCTGTCATTTTTGTTGTTAAAGTTGGGATTCTGTTCTTGTGGCTGTCTTCTTTTGGTTTTGTTGAGGGATTACTTTCTTGCTTTTTCTAGGTTGTAGTTTCCATTTTGGTGTTTGTGTTTTCCCTTTAGTATCCTTCGAAGGGCTGGATTCATGAAAAGATATTGTGTGAATACCTTTGTTTCTCCATCTATGGTAATTGTGAGTTTTGCTGGTTATAGTAGCCTGAGCTGTCATTTGTGTTCTCTTAGTGTCTATATACCATCTGTCCAGGATCTTCTGACTTTCATTGTCTCTGGTGAGAAGTCTGGAGTGATTCTAATAGACCTGCCTTTATATATTACTTGACCTTTTTCTCTTACTGCTTTTAATATTCTGTCTTTAGTGCATTTGTTGTTCTGATTATTGTGTGTCAGGAGGAATTTCTTTTCTGGTCCAGTCTATTTGGAGTTCTGTAGGCTTCTTGTTCATGGGCATCTCTTTCTTTAGGCTAGTGAGGTTTTCATCTATAATTTTGTTGAAGATATTTGCTGGCCCTTAAATTTGAAAATCTTCGTTCTCATCTACTCCTATTATCCATAGGTTTGGTCTTAAAATTGTGTCCTTGATTTCCTGGATTTTTTGAGTTAGGATATTTTTACATTTTGCATTTTCTTTGATTGTTGTGTCAGTTTTCTATGGAATCTTCTGCACCTGAGATTCTCTCTTCCATCTCTTGTATTCTTTTGCTGATGCTTATATCTATGGTTCCTGATTTCTTTCCTATGGTTTCTATCTCCAGAGTTGTCTCCCTTTGGGTTTTCTTTATTGTTTCTACTTCCATTTTCAGATCCTGAATGGTTTTGTTCTATTCCATCCCCTGTTTGGTTGTTTTCCTGTATTTCTTTAAGAGATTTTTTGTGTTTCTTCTAGCTGTTTAGAAGTGTTTTCCTCTAATCCTTAAGGGATTTTTGTCTTTCTTTTACCTGTTTAGCAGTGTTTTCCTATAATTCTTTAAGGGATTTTTGTGTTTCTTCTACCTGTTTAGCAGTATTTTCCTATAATCCTTTAAGGGATTTTTATGTTTCTTCTACCTGTTTAGCAGTGTTTGCCTGTAGTTCTTTAAGGGCTTCTATCTGTTTAGCAGTGTTCTCCTGTAATTCCTTGAGGGATTTTTGTGCTTCCTCTTTAAGGGCTTCTACTCATTTAGCAGTGTTCTCCTGTATTTCATTGAGTGAGTTATTAATGTCCTTCTTCAAATCTTCTACTACCATCATGAGATATGATTTTGAATCTGCATCTTGCTTTTTGGGTGTGTTGGGGTATCCAGGACTTGCTCTGGTGGGCATACTGGGTTCTGATGGTGCCCAGTGTTCTGTGTTTCTGTTAGTAAGGTTCTTACATTTGCCTTTCACCATCTGGAAATATCTGGTGTTAATGTTCAAGCTGTCTCTGGCTGGAGTTTGATCTTCCTGTGATTCTGTTAGCCTCTGTCAGCACTCCTGGGAATTCAACTCCCGCCTGAGTCCCGGTGATTAGAGCACTCTCTGCAGACAAGCTCTCCTCTTGCAGGGCAGGTGTCCAGAAGTCTGGAGCTCTGATCCATCTTCTGAGTCCTGAGGTCAGAGCCCTCCCTGTAGGGCGACTCTCCTCTCGTAAGGAAGATGCCCAGGGGTCAGGGTCTCTGCTCTGCCTCTTGTGATCCGGAGGTGATCCCAAGGTCCCGAGATCCCGAGGTGATTGGAGGACCTGCTTAGTGGAGAGGCCTCCTGAACTCAGTGGCCTCTGCTGGAGTTCAGAAGAGAGATGGCAGGGGTGGCCCCAACTGAACCAGAACCCAGCCTCTTGGTTGGCGGGGTTCCTTTGTCCCTGTTCCTAATGGTGCAAGCCCCTCCGTGATTCTCTGGAGTTGATGCTGTGTTCCACTCACCCATGATCCTGAGGACCTGCTGCGTGGAGATCCCTCTGGAGCACTCAGTAGCCTTTGCTGGGGTTCAGAAGAGAGATAGCTGTGAAGACCCCGACTGGACTGGAACCCAGCCTCTGTGTGTCTCTTCTTTAGGTAGCTGCTTCAGTGATCCTAAGATCACATGGAGAATCCTCTAGGGGCCATGGGGGTATCCGCCGACTCCCCATCCAAGGCGACCCTGTGCTGTCATCGACCAGAAGGGACTAGTGCTCCTGGTCAGGACAGATTTCTGCTTCCCTAATGCTGTCTCAGGTCCTGCGCGATTGGAATGGAACTGATGTTGTGTTCCACTCACCAGTGATCCTAAGATCGTGTGGAGAGTCCTCTAAGGGCCGTGGGGGTGTCTGTTGACTCCTCGCCTATGGCGACCCGGTGCTGGTGTCAAATGCACCCTAAACTCTTTCTCAGCCTCTTTATCCTTTGAGTACATGAAGGCTACTGATTTGTTTGAATTAATTTTATGTCTAGCCTCTTTGCTAAAGTTGTTTATCAGGTGTAGGAACTCTCTTGTGGGATTTTGGGGGCCAATTATGTATACTACCATATCACCCGCAAAGAGTTGTATTTTGACTTTTTCCATTCCAATTTGTATCCTTTTGACTTCCTTCTGTTGTCTAATAGTTCTGACTAAGACTTTGAGTACTATACTGAATATTTAGGGAGAGAGTGGTAAGCCTTATCTAGTCCATGATTTTAATGGGATTGCATTAATTTTTTCCTCCATTTAGTGTGATGTTGGCTACTGGTTTGCTGTATATTGCTTTTGCTATGTTGAGGTATGGGCCTTGAATTCCTGATCTTTCTGAGACTCAATGAAGGGGTGTTGAAATATTGTCAAATGCCTTCCCAGCATCTAATAAGATGATCATGTGAGGTTTTATTTTTTCAGTTTGTTTATATAGTGGATTCTTTTGATGGATTTCCATATATTGAACTATCCCTGCATTCCTGGGATAAAGCTTTCTTGATCATGATGGATGATCATTTTGATGTGTTCTTGGATTTGGTTTTCAAGAATTTTAGTGAATATTTTTGCATTGATATTCATAATGTAAATTGGTCTGAAGCTCTGTTTGTTTGGTCTTTGTGTGCTTCAGGTATAAGTGTAATTGTGGTTTCAGAGAAAGAATCAGGTAGAGTTCTATTTCTGTTTCTATTTTGTGGAATAGTTTAAAGAGTATTGGTATTAGGTCATCTTTGAAGGTCTGATAGCATTCTTCACTAAACCCATCTGGTCTTAGGATTTTTTGGTTGGGAGACTTTTAATGACTGACTCTATTTTTAGGGGTTATAAGACTGTTTAGATGGCTTATCTGATCCTGATTTAACTTTGGTACCTGGTATGTGTCTAGAGAATTTTCTACTTCATCCAGAATTTCCAGTTTGGTTGAATATAAGCTTCTGTAGTAGGATCTGACAAAATTTTTAATTTCCTCAGTTTCTGTTATGTCTCCCTTTTAATTTCTGATATTGTTAGTTTAGATGCTGTGTCTGTGCCCTCTAGTTAGCCTGGTAAAGGGTTTATCTATCTTGTTGATTTTCCCAAAGAACCAGCTCCTGGTTTTGTTGATTCTTTGTATAGTTCTTTTTGTTTCCACTTGGTTGANTTCAGCCCTGATTTTGATTATTTCCTGCCATCTACTTCTCTTGGGTATATTTGCTTCTTTTTGTTCTAGAGTTTTAAGGTGTACTGTCAAGCTGCTAGTGTATGCTTTCTCCAGCTACTTTTTGGAGGCACTCAAAGCTATGAATTTTCCTCTTAGCACTACTTTCATTGGGTCCCCTATATTTTGGTATGTTGTACCTTCATTTTCATTAAATTCTAAAAATCTTTAATTTCTTTCTTTCGTTCTTCCTTAGCCAAGTTATCGTTGAGTAGAGCATTGTTCAGTTTCCATGTTTATGCAGGCTTTCTGTTGTTTTTGTTGGTATTGAAAGCCAGCCTTAGAATATGGTGATCTGATAGGATGCATGGGATTATTTCAATCTTCTTGTATTTGTTGAGGCCTGTTTTGTGATGAATTATGTGGTCAGTTTTGGGGAAGATATCATTAGGTTCTGAGAAGAAGGTATATTCTTTTGTTTTAGCATGAAATATTCTATAATTACCTGTTAAATCCATTTGGTTCATAATTCTTGTTAGTTTCAATGGATCTCTGTTTAGTTTCTGCTTCCATGAAGTGTCCATTGATGGGAGTTGGGTATTGAAGTCACCCACTATTTTTGTGTGAGGATCATGTGTGCTTTGAGCTTTAGTAAAGTTTCTTTTATGAATATGGGTATCTTTACATTTGGAGCATAGATGGTCAGAATTGAGAGATCATTTTGGTATATTTTTTTGTTAACAAGTATGAAGTGTCCTTCCTTATCTTTTTTGATAACTTTTGGTTGAAAGTTGATTTGCTTCAATATTAAGATGACTACTCCAGCTTGTTTCTTGGTACCATTTTCTTGAATAATTTTTTCCAGCCTTTTACTGTGAAGTAGTGGCTGTCTTTGTCACTTAGGTGTGTTTCCTGTGTGCAGCAAAATGCTTGGTCTTGTTTATGTATCCAGTCTGTTAGTGTATGTAGTTTTATTGGGAAATTGAGTCCATTGATGTTAAGAGATATTAAGGAAAAGTGATTGTTGGTTCCTGTCATTTTTGTTGCTAGAGGTAGAATTATATTTGTGTGGCCATCTTCTTTTGGGGTTGTTGAAATAAGATTACTTTCTTGCTTTTTGTAGGGTGTAGTTTCCCTCCTTGTTTTGGAGTTTTCCATCTATTATCTTTTGTAGGGCCGGATTTATGGAAAGATATTATGTAAATTTGTTTTTGTTATGAAATATATTGGTGTCTCCATCTACATTAATTGACAGTTTTGCTGGGTATAGTCACCTGGACTGGCATTTGTCTCTTTGGGTCTGTATTATTGCAGGAAATATTAAAAAAGAACTGGCTTGTTCCCATGCTTATTTCAGTAACTCTCTGTCCTGGCAGCCTGGAATGGCTAGCTATGTATTGGTGGGCAATTGCCAACCTATTTTTATTTTGTGGAGACTCTGACTCAGAACTCTACAATCTCTCCTCCCAGCTCTCTAGGTTCCCACTGGGGAGTTATTACCATGCCAGCCCTATGTTTAAAAAAAAAAACCCATGGCCTTTGAGATGTCATCAGTCAAACTCATGCTTTGTTGCCATAAATTTCTCTCTTGAATCCAGATGAGCCACCTCATGAAGGAAAATGTAACACCAACTTAATTGAGAAACAATGGTAACTCAATCTCTGAGTGCAACAACTAAAACCTAATCTTTTCAGCCTTATTAAAATCTGATTCCTTCAGTGGCAAATTCATGTGTATCTGTCATGATACCAGGAAACCCTAGCAGCTTTATCTTATTTTTATGCTGTTCCCATTTTAAAAGACCTAACTCTCTCCTGCTTCATCTCTTCCTCAATTCAACCCAGAAGTCCTGCTTACTCACCCAGTGATTGGCTCCTTTATTCATTAAGGGATTGGTTCATAAGAAGTCACCTGAGTATGACTCACTCCTTGTCCACAACCCCTCCCAGGAGAGTGGAATTAGTATATAAACAGTACCAGGCCCATCCACAACACATTCCCCTTTCTGTTCTGTAAAAAACAAAACCTTTCTCTTAAATATAAATAGATCACAACTATTAACACTTCTGTAATTTATTAAGTATAAGATAGACCTTACACCCAGTCCATCAATATTGTCGTTAAGAGCCAGGTGTGGTGGCACACACCTTTAATCCTAGCACTTGGGAGGCAGAGGCAGGCAGATTTCAGAGTTTGAGGCCAGCCTGGTTTACAAAGTGAGTTCCAGGACAGCCAGAGCTATACAGAGAAACCCTGTCTCAAAAAAGCAAAGGCTTAGGTTGGCTATGATACTACCAGTCTTCAACCCTGTCATAAATCCAAGAACAACTAATATTACCTGAAAATATAAGAAGCACAAAATATAGCTTCCAAAACTTAGCCAATTTATAGAGAGCATTGATCACCTGGACAGTTCCTGTACTTCAAGATATTGGAGCATTGGTCTTCAGTCTTCTGGCCAGGATCATCTGACAAACCTTTGTAATGTGGAATTTTGAAGGGTTGATTACCCTGACTTGGCAGAGATTATCAGTCGACTATTTCACATAGTGTGTCATTTTTCTGGACAATATTTTGTCTGTATATGAAATGAGGCAATTATTGTCTAGTGGCTCTCTCACCACAACTAGATGGAGCAACTCCATTGATGCTCAATTTCTTCTTTGAATTCAAGAAAGGGAATGCTGTCAAGAGCAGACTTGACTCAACAAGTGAATAAATAACATTAAATGTCACTTTCTGTAGATTTCTGACATTTTTGAAAAACAACTATCTATGTAAAATAATCTGGACTGTTATCTACTCTCAGCTATTCCTAATTAAAATATCTAAAAACATGCTAACAATAAACTCAGAGCCATGAATTTGTTATTTGTCCCTTAAGTCACAGGCTTAATCATCTCAGATCAGTTTATAAAAACAGTTACAGAAAGACTGGGTCTAAGCCCTGTAATTTTAAACTTTCTGTATCAATAGAAGAAATTTATACTAATACCTTGATTTTGAATCAAAATCAATTCTGTACCAAAATAAGAAATTATGACTTCAACTTAGCAACAATTAAAAATATTTGTAATCAATCTTAGCTAATCTTCCCTGTTTTAATTATGACCATTTCTACATTCCCTAGAAAGACAACCTATAATAACCACCTCCAGCCCCTAAGCCTAGGGAACTGGGTCGACGATTCTCCATAACTTCTTCAAACTGAATATGGGCTTTCAGATATTTTGAATGGATTGGGGGAAGGGTAGGGAAAAATAGGACAGTTGATTGGCCTTAAGAAGGCCACAGCAACAACTGTATTAGTCTCTGATGTCTGTGTCTTGACTGGATCCGGCTGAAAATCTAAGACATCAGGAGTTCAAGCAGGTCAGATCAGCATGTCTGATGAGGAGACTCTCCAAGGCTATATATTCTGTAATATACAAATCTCAAAACAAAATATTAGTACCATCAAGATAACGTTTTTGTTTGATTCTCTGGAATCTAGTTCTTTAGGCGGTCTCCCTCTAACAAATCTGATCCATATTACTCTGGAAGGTGTATAGACACAAATCACCTATTCTAAAAATGCAAAGACAAAACCTTGGTCCCAATTCAGCATATCCTTGATCCAGTAACCAGAAAAACCTTTATTTTGACCTCTCTCCTAATGGAATAATATAATCACAAAGCTCAACATCACACCCATTTTGAAAATTAAAACAACCAAAACAAGTAAGTAAACTAAAGCACTATATGTGCCTAATCTTAGAGCTTTTCTATTTTGTCGTGTAGTATTATAACCCAGAAGTCTCATGGAACCCACGTTAGACATAATTTGACTATCCTGTAAGGCATATTAGAGCATCTTTATACCATCTTTAAAACAATTGATTCATACTTCTAGCTGGGTGCAGATGTTTCAGGAGCTCTGGGCCAGAGTTTCCAAAAGATAATAAGCTGGCCATTTGCCCACCAGTACATGGCTGACAAGGCTGCTGACATAATCACGAAAACATGCCAGTTCCATTTTTAATATTTCCCACAACACTATATAACATCTGCCCAGGAACTTCTGGCTTTTATTATCTCTGGCAAGAAGTTTGGTGTAATTCTGTAACTTTCTTTTTTTTTTTTTTTTGGTTTTTCAAGACAGAGTTTCTCTGTATAGCCCTGGGTGTCCTGGAACTCACTTTGTAGACCAGGCTGGCCTCAAACTCAGAAATCCACCTGCCTCTGCCTCCCAAGTGCTGGGATTAAAAGCGTGCGCCACCATGCCTGGCTTCTGGTGTAATTCTGATAGGTCTGCCTTTATATGTTACTTGACCTTTTTCCCTTCCTGCTTTTAATATTTTCTTAGTTTTGTGCATTTGGTGCTTTGATTGTTATGTGACGGGAGGAATTTCTTTTGTGGTCCAGTCTATTTAGAGTTCTGTAGGCTGATTGTGTGTTTATGGGTATCTATTTCTTTAGGTTAAGGAAGTTTTCTTCTATAATTTTTTTGAAGATATTTATTGACCCTTTATGTTGGGAATCTCCACTCTCTTCTATACCTATATTCCTTAGGTTTGGTCTTCCTGTTGTATCCTGGATTTCCTGGATGTTTTGGGTTAGTATCATTTTGCATTTTGCATTTTCTTTGACAGTTGTGTCAATGTTTTCTATGGTATCTTCTGCACCCGAGAGTCTCTCCTATCTCTTGTATTCCATTGGTGATGCTTACATTATGACTCCTGATCTCTTTCCTAGGTTTTCTGTCTCCAGGTTGTCTCCCTATGTTATTTCTTCACTGTTTCTATTTCCATTTTTAGGTTCTGGATTGTTTTGTTCAATTCCTTCACCTGTTTGGTTGTTTTCCTGTAATTCTTTAAGGGATTTTTGTGTTTACTCTTTAAGGGTTTCTACATGTTTACCTATGTTATCTTGTATATTTGTAAGGGAGTAGTTTATGCCATTCTTAAAGTTCTCTATCATCGTTATCATGAGAAGTGATTTTAAATCTAAGTCTTGCTTTTCTGGTTTGATGGGGTATTCAGAACTTGTTATAGTGGGAGACCTGGGTTCTGATGATGCCAACCTTGGTTTCTGTTGCTGATGTTCTTGCAATTGTCTCTAGTCACATGGTTATTTCCAGTGCTACCTGCCGTCACTGTCTCTGACTGAAACCTATCCCTCCTGTGATCCTGGTTGTGTCAGAACTCCTCAGAGTCGATGTTTCTCTGTGATCCTGTGATTCTGGGATCCTGAGATCCTGTTGTGATAGAGCTCCTGGGAGTCAAGCTTTCTCTGGGTGTTACAGAGGTAGGTGGGGATCTAGAGTCCCTTGGGTTTGCTCTGGGCACAGGTTCAAGTTGGAAGGAACCCATGCCTCTGCCTGAGCAGGATTTTGTGTTTCCCTGGTTCCTGCTAGGGGTCCCATTTACACTGGGTGTTGTGAAAGATGTTGTGGCCTCGACTGTGATCTTGAGTACATCAGAGCTCTAGTGCTCTTGGCTGTGTCTGATCTCCAGGGAGCTGAGCTTCCTCTGTGATCCTGTGATCCTGGGCATTTCAGAACACTTGGAATTCTTGCTCCCTCTAGGTTTTGTAAGAGGGGGTGCAGACTGGTCTGCTCTGGGAGCAGGTTCAAACTGCAAAGAACCTGTGCCATTGGCTGGGTAGGGATTCCTGTGTCCCTGGATCCCAGGGAGGCCCAGTTACTCCAGGAGTTGGGGCAGATGTTGTGGCCTCCTTAACTGTGATCCTGTGTGTGTTAGAGTACCTGGGAGTTAGGCTTCCTCTGGGTGTTGTGGGACTGGGTGCCACTTTTTCTTATTCTTGAGTACCTTTTTAGTATTCATTGAGACATAAATAGACTTATATATCTGTTAATTAAATTGTGACCTTTAGAACCAGAAAAAGTTGAATTTGAATACCTGGATGCCTATTTACTTGTTTGACATTTAATTTTCAATTTACTATCATGACTCAGTATTTTACTAATTGGAATGGACATTTTCTTAGTTGGTAATAAACACGTGGAGTTTCTGTCAGTATAAAATCATATAATTCATAAGAAGTACTTATGATCAATACATGTTTGCCGCTTACATTAGGATTGTCTCTAGAAGTCTATCAATTCCCATTTTGGCATTTTCAAAATCTATACACACATCTAATACCATTTTTCAGATACTAGTAAGCCAGAATTACAGTGCCATAGTGCTGAATCTCTACTTTCCAGGATTGATCATGTCCAATGGCCAGACATGGAAGGAGCAAAGAAGGTTCGCACTGATGACACTCAAGAACTTTGGATTAGGGAAAAAGAGCTTAGAGCAGCGCATACAGGAGGAGGCTGACTGTCTTGTGGAGGCCATAGGAGAGGAGAAAGGTAGGCACATGGCGATTGAGGAGGCTTTTGCCATTCTATTCACTGAACAAATTTTTAATTGTCTAAAGTTTTTCTGCAGTGGGCACTGAGTATTTAATAATGAACATATAACTGGGATCGTAAACCAGGAGGTCCACTGTTTAATGACAAAATTGATCATTAACAAATTACTTAAGTTTAACCCTGTTCATCTATATGACTTCCCACATATTGGCAATGTCTTTGAATAATGTCAGGCACCAGTAGTGGGCTATGGTGAGAACTTTTTATATTATTATCTGTTGTAAATATTTTATGTCACACTGAATAGAGACATTATAAAATAAAAAGAAAGAAAGAAAAGAGAGGTAGGGAAAGACAGAAGGAAAGAGAAAGAAAGAAAAGAGAGAGGTAGAAGAAAGAAAGAAAGAAAGAAAGAAAGAAAGAAAGAAAGAAAGAAAGAAAGGAAGGAAGAAAGAGAGAGAGAAAGAAAGAAAGAAAAAAGAGATAGGGAAAGAAGGAAAGAGAAAGAAAGAAAGAAAAGAGAGAGGGGGAAGAAAGAAAGAAAGAAAGAAAGAAAGAAAGAAAGAAAGAAAGAAAGAAAGAAAGAGGAGAGGGAGGGTGGGTGGGAGGGAGGGAGAAAAAGAAAGAAAGAAAGAAAGAGAAATAAAGAAAGTGTGAGAGAGAAGGAAAGAAAGAGAGAGAGAAAGAGAAAGAAAGTAAAAGAAAGAAAGAGAGAAATAAAGAGAGAGAGAAAGAGTGAGAAAGAAAGAACGAAAGGAAAGAAAGAAAGAAAGAAAGAAAGAAAGAAAGAAAGAAAGAAAGAAAGAAAGAAAGAAAGAAAGAAAGGAAGGAAGGAAGGAAGGAAGAAGAAAAACTATCTTTGAAAGATTTATGCCTCCCCTCTCCCTACCTCCAGGACAGCCTTTTGACCCTCACTACAAGATCTACAGTGCTGTCTCCAACATCATTTGCTCCTTTGCCTTTGGGGAGCGCTTTGAGTATGAGGACAGTCAATTTCATGAGTTGCTGAGGTTATTAGATGAAGCCACATGTTTGGAGGCATCAATGATGTGCCAAGTACGTTCTCTCTTTTTGCATATTTTGGAAAGACTGTTGGATTGGGTCTGATACAAAAACAGGTATTTCCTCTTTAGGGGATTCTTTCAAACAACATAAAATATCTTTAAAAGATGAATTTGAGGACTGAAATACCTCAGCAGTTAAGAGCATTGACTACTCTTCAGAGGTCCTAAGTTTAATGCCCAGCAACTACATGGTGGCTCACAACCATCTGTAATGGGGTCTTATGTCTTCTTCTGGTGTGTCTGAAGACAGTTGCAGTGTACTTAGCATAAAATAAATAAATAATTCCTTTTAAAAAGTTGAGCTTGATATAAATCCACTTATAATACATGCACTTAGCACATACAAAACATTTCAAATGTTTAATGGTCTATGTTACTATTTACATTGGTACATATGCATGTATGTGGGAATTTCCCTGTTTAAAAACAAATAACAATGTTTTTATTTACTAGGCTTGTCTCCATCTATGCTTCTCTCTTTCTCCCTCAGTGATACCTGCAGAGTATATGTTCTAGTTCATGAATTTATATTAATATTTCTCCTTATACACAGTGCAATGGCTAAATGGGATGTCATTTTCTCTGTAGTTAAATATCTGAGTTGTCCTAGGTTTAGGTATTAAGTATAATATGTCCGTGAATATTTTGGGGGCAGTGTTCATTGAACACATCAACACCTTGGGGATTTTGGTGTAATTTAAAATAAATTATTTAATATAACTTATTTTATAATTGCATGATTCACTCCTTCCCTTTTCTTCCTTTAAATATTTTAAGTACCTTTCCTTGGTCTCATTCAAATTCATATTGTCAATTTGTAGTTAATTACTATTTCTTATGTATATGTATAACGTTATGTTTCTAAGTATATAATAAAATGTTCTCAGTCTATATAATGTTACTTTCAGGTATGTTTTTAAGGATGATCATTTGATGCTGGGTAACCAATTTCTGAGTTCTTCCCTGGGCAAGACTGTTTCTCTCATACTCATCTATCATCAGACTGTCTTGAGCCTCCAGCTCCCAAATAATGACATAGAGACTTACTATTATTTATTATAGCTTAGGCCTTAGTTGGCTGACCCCTAACTAGCTGGTATACCCTAATTAACTCACTTTTTCTAGTCCATGTTTTCCACATGACATGTTACCCTTCACTCATCCTGGTATGTCCAGCTGCTCTGAGTTTGACAAATCTTGCACCTCTCAATTTTTCTCACTTTTCCTATCCTGCCTGGAAGTCCCACTTTTCCTTTCCTGCCTCAGCTATTGGCCACCAGATCTTTATTAAACCAATCATGAGGTGATGGAGGTGCATGCTTACAAAATACTAGGCAGGCAATGATTCATAAAAATAACAATACCAAAGTCTAGGCAGTACTCAGCTCTCTGCTGGTACATAAATCAATATTGGAATGATGCAAAGACAAGCATTATGCAGTGCAAAAAAAAAAGATTATCCAAATATCTTCTCCTTTTAGTCCAGTAAAAGGCTCTGTCTTTAATAGCAATAAACTATATATAATAAAAACAATTATGAGAACTATCAGGTAAGAATTACAAAGAACGTAGTCCACTATCTTATCTTGGTGAATTCAAAGTTCTGTACCTAACTCACTTTCAATCATAACTTGCATTATCAACATAAAAACATTGTCTTAGTCAGGGTTTCTATTCCTGTACAACATCATGACCAAGAAGCAAGTTGGGGAGGAAAGGGTTTATTTGGCTCACATTTCCAAATTGCTGTTGATCACCAAAGGATGCAGGACTGGAACTCAAGCAGGTCAGAAAGCAGGAGCTGATGCAGAAGCCATGGAGGGATGTTCTTTACTGGCTTGCCTCCCCTGGCTTGCTCAGCTTGCTTTCTTATAGAATCCAAAACTACCAGCCCAGGGATGGTCCCACCCACAAGGGGCCTTTCCCCTTGATCACTAATTGAGAAAATACCTTACAGCTGGATCTCATGTAGGCATTTCCTCAACTAAAGCTCCTTTCTCTGTGATAACTCCAGCTGTGTCAAGTTGACACAAAATTAGCCAGTACAATGGACCCCTTGTCAACTTGACACACAAACACATCACTAGTAAGCCTCAACCCATAGTTGTTATTCATCCCCAAGATCTTAACAACTTTGAAAGTCCCACAGACTTTACAAATTCTTAAAATTTCAATTTCTCTTAAAATCCAAAGTCTTTACAATTAAAAGTATCTTAACCATGGGTTCCACTAAAATACTTCCTTCAAGAGGGAAAAACATCAGGGTACAGTCACAATCAAAAGCAAAATCAAACTCCAATCGTCCAATGTCTGGGATCCAACTCACGATTTTCTGGGCTCCTCCAAGGGCTTGGGCTAGTTTCAGAGATACTATATATTTGCAATGTATACCAACTGCTTTGACCTGAAATAAAGAAGTCTTCAGTGTTGCCATAGTTGCTATGGTGGTTGGACTGTGTAGAAGAACATGGATGATGACAAATATTTGGAATGTTCCATATCTGTAGGGATTTCAGTAGAAAGCACTGTATTTGACTTTGAGTGTGGTGAATGGTGTTTGAGAAGTGAAGCTATGTAATGACATTGGTAATGTTCTCACTGGAAAATATTTACAAAATGATTTGAGAAACATTTTGTGCTAACATCAGAATCAAAAAAAGTATGGAATAGTATGCTAGCATTCAATTAATAGAGACTATGGTATACACCAGGGATCAAGGAGCTGGGATCATAAAACCTGCCCTGTTCCTTTTATATATTTTGCATGGTACAGTTGAAATACCTGTATATACAGGGGTAAGAGTGAAACCAGAAACCAAGATGGCACCAAAGTGACCCCAAAGAAAACAGGTGAAAAAACAAGATTATTTAACAATATGGAAAAGTTACTTCATAGTGTCATCAATATTTTCTTATTTTCTTTATAAGCTCTACAATGTCTTTCCATCCATAATTCAATATGTTCCTGGATCACATCAAACAGTTTTGAGAAACTGGGAAAAACTGAAATTGTTTATTTACCAAATGATGGAGAGTCACCGGAAAGATTGGAATCCTGATGAACCGAGAGACTTCATTGATGCTTTCCTTACAGAAATGACAAAGGTGAGGAGGACAAGTTGTCTGGGTCTTCTTGGGAATAAAAATGTGGTTGAGAAGATTCCAACTGATCTTGCATCATGCTGCCATATATTTAAGGGTATAACACAGCACTGATTCAGTACAAGGTGAAGGTCTGTGCCTGTTAGCCAGGTGAGCCTCTTATGAGAATTATGGAAATTCCATCACCAAGATGCTCCAAGCTCTCAGAGGGCCGTGATATCCTTTGCTATTAGCTCCTTCCCTCATCTTCAGTACCTAGCTTAGAGCATCTTTCTTCTCCCATCATCTGATTACAGTTTTACATCTCCTATGCCTGGTTCTTATGTTCAAAGCCTCCTCTAATAACAATAGTTCAGGCTATTATTCCCCTCTGAAATTAATCACATTGGCAAAGTTAGTTTATCAATTGAAATGCTTGGGTTATAAAATGAAAATCTGGGTAACTTTGAAGATCACTAACTAGTATGTTGTAAGAATATAAGTTAGAAATAGTATTTTAGAAATGCAAAATAACATTGTCAGAAATATTATTAGAAACAAATTATTCACTGCATTTTGGCATAAAGTCCTGGGAAATGACAGATACTGGCATTTTATGCTCCTCCTGGCCCCTCACCTTTCAGTGACAAAATGATACATAAGGTAAAGTTGCCAGGAAACTTCAAAGCTTGAGTTTTCAAGGACTTAGTTTGCAGGGCATGGGCAAAGTTTAACTGAATGCTGGAATTTAACATCAAAGCCTGGGTGGGGCTTCTGCCTTCCTCTGCCTGAGAATCAAAACCCTCCAATAACATAAATACAAGAAAGCAGTCCGCTGCATGTCTGTGTTACCTCAGTCTCAGTGTGACAATACTCAACAGAAACTATTTAAGATTGAAGATTTGTTTTTGGGTCACAATTTCAGAGTGTTTTGATACATTTTTACAGAAAATTAATCGCAGAGCATCTGAGCTGATGGTAACAAAGGTTGTGGTCAAGTCTACACACTAATGTGTACCAGGAAGTCGAAGGCAGAATCCAGGGGCTTTTTATAATTTTGATTACCTCCTCTGGTGAGGAGCCCTCTAATGAACCATACTTCCTACTTCCTCCAAACCTTCAAATTAGTTCCACCAAACTAGGAACCAGATATTAAAACCATGAGTCTTTAGGGGATGTTTCAGGTTCAGATCACAACACTAGTTGTGCTGCTATTATTTAAGTAGGCTTCTGGCTAGAACACAACACTACATCTGTCACAGAATTTTAAACTCAGTGCATTCCAGGTTTACTCTTTGACCAAGCGTACAGTGGGAAATGCCTAACCAATCTCTCTTTTATGTCATCTTCCTGGAATAATTCAATAGAAGCAACATTTTATTTCTAGAGTGGGAGTCAAGTTGTTTACTATATGGAGTCCAGGTAGAAGACCATCAACATCTAGAGCAATATTAACATATGGATGCCTCAGAGAAAGTTGTGATGTACAATATTATACTCCAAAGAAGGACTGATAGGTCCCAAGAGCTTTTGACAATGAAAGATTAATGGGGGAGTAGGACAGCCAGTGAACATGGAGATTTTTTCCTGAATGTCTGTAGTGAACAAAACATTTGTTGAGTTTTTGTTATACTTGTTGGACATTACTTTTTTGTTTGTTTGGTTTTTTTGAGACAGGGTTTCTCTGTATAGCTCTGGCTATCCTGGAACTCACTCTGTAGACCAGGCTGGTTTCGACTCAGAAATCCACCTGCCTCTGCCTCCCGGGTGCTGAGATTAAAGGCGTGCACTACCACGCCCCGCTTGTTGGACATTTCTATTTCACATAATTTATCATGATTAATATGTGTGTTGTATTATTCAGAGATTTCTAGAGGAACAGAGTGAAACTTATTAGAATAAATCCCACATATATATGGATTACAATCTGTATTCTAACTAGTCTAACAATGGCTATTTACCAATAGAAAATCCAATAATCTAGTAGTTGTTCAGCCCATGAGGCTGGAAATCTCAGCTGATCTTCAGTGTGTATCAGAATCCTGAAGAAGTAGGTTTTAAGGAATTGACTTGCCAGTGAGAGAGAATAGGGCTAGCAGGTGATAAGCAAAAACTTCCTTCCTTCATGTAATTATATAAGCTGTGATCAGAAGGTATTGTCCAGATTTAAGATGGAGCCTTGCCCCTCAAAAGATCTGGCTAAGGGGGAAGGGGACATCTTCCTACTTTCAATGATTTAATTTAAAAAAATCCTTCAAGGTGTACCCAAAAATTATCACAAGTGTTCTTTTCATGTTAAAAGAACTAAAACAGAGAAATGTAAATTAAGTACTCTGGGCCATGTGCTGTGACTGAGTGATGTAACTGATACATGCAAGAAAATCCTCTTTTGTATCCAATAATCCATGTTTTTACTAAAAGCTTTTACCAAACTATAGTCATAAGAAAACAACTGTTTTGATTTTTACCCATCAAGTGCTGCTTTTTAATAAAGCTCTCACTTGAATGAGAGCATCACTATCCAATGAGAGCAAAGGGAATATCATTTAGAAAGATTCCTTCTAAATTTGTTTTCCAGGTTTTAAACTCTGTTAATGAGATAATCACAAATCTTCTAACTTAAAAAAAAAAATGATAAAACTGTCTTCTCTAGTATGGAGACAAGACTACTACAAGTTTCCATGGAGAGAACCTCATCTGCAGCGCCCTGGACCTCTTCTTTGCTGGATCAGAGACAACAACTAACACACTGCGCTGGGCTCTGCTCTACATAACTACAAATCCAGAAGTGCAAGGTGAGCATGTGCTGGATGTGCCTAGACCAGGGAGAATGGTGTTTCTGAAAGTTGTTGTTTAGATGGGCCAGAAGGTGAAATAGTGGAATGGAAAGAAATGGAACAGCTGTGAGACGAGCGGTTT
>NC_034595.1:47485994-47487430 GCF_900095145.1 Mus pahari | reverse complement strand
CCTAATCTTGCCTCTACATACAGTATTGGCTTTCCATCTACCAAAAATGTACTATCCAAATTCTTGAGCTTTCAGAATTTTCTCAGATACTACCCCATAACATGTTTTAAAATTCACTAAGAATTTACTGCCTAGTAAATTGCTTCCATGTTCTTCCTTGAGAGATTGCACAATGTGTCCCATTATGGGCTTTACACATTGTTTATGACTCCACGGTAGTTTTCAGTCCTTCAGAAAGAGTGGTCAATCCCATCAATTTTATCTTTTTGGATTAAAAAAATAGTTTTTCACATAGGAGATAAGAATATTTTCATGTCATGAAACATTTTTAAAATTTTGTTTATAGTTTATATGAGGGGAGGATAAAGATACTATGTCACACTCAAGCCAAATATATTTTGCCCTAAAAGTAGTGATCACAATGTCTCCCATTTAGTAAAGATCAAGTAGTCATTTCTTCAGGCTCCATCTACTTTTTGAGACAGGGCCTTTAATTGTCTGAAACTCACCAAGCAGACAAGACTCTCTTGCCAGTGGGCCATGGAAATCTGCCTGTCTCTGCCTTATCCCAGTACACTGGGATTAGAAGTAAATGCCACCATACCTGGATTTTTAAAAATGGATTCTAGATAGCAAACTCATATCCTCATGTTTGCATAGCTATCACTTTGTTACTGAGCTTTCTTTCATGCGCGACTTTTTTTCTTTATTGATACAAAATGTACAGGCATCTGGATCCCATGAGGCCTGCCTTTGTATCCACAGGCAAAGAACAGAGAAAAGAAGCAGGGAGCCATCTTTTTTTTTTCAGAACTTGACACAAAATGAAACATAATGTTTATTTCCACATTACTGGGAAGAACTTAGTCACATGCTTACATTGACTCCAAAAAAAATTTAGAAATGACATTTTTTAGATGGACAACAGTAGAATCTCTGTTAAGAGAGAAAATGGTGACACTATAAAGAACAGGTCCAGCAGTTCCGACTCCTTGTTATGCTTATATTAGTTTATGTAATTATCAAAACATTATTAAAATAAGTCCTATTTATTCTTAGAAGTCAGACAAGGAAACTGAGTCAGGAAGTATATAAGTAGCTTCAGCAGCAACAATGGCAACAATACTCACTAGAGTTTGTAATGTACCTTCCACTCTGATACATCTCCTTAGGACATCATGGTCTGCAGTTATTCAGTAATTGAAATAATTCTGTGAAGTTCAATTACCATTGGAGTGTTGTTAGGAAGTGATTAGTCTTGTGAACTGCATTAGTACCAGCATAGTGGGGTATTCCTGTAACAACTTGACCATGTTTTGGGGAGGACTGTGGAAGGACTTTGGAACTTTGGGCCAGAATATCCATTCGGTGTTAAGAGCTCTGTCGAATGTTGTGTAGGAGCTTGGAAGATAATGTTGAGAGCAGTGCAGAAGATG
>NC_034595.1:47468655-47485983 GCF_900095145.1 Mus pahari | reverse complement strand
GGAAGGAAGGAAGGAAGGAAGGAAGGAAGGAAGGAAGGAAGGAAGGAAGGAAGGAAGGAAGGAAGGAAGAAAAACTGTCTTTGAAAGATTTATGCCTCCCCTCTCCCTACCTCTAGGACAGCCTTTTGACCCTCACTTCAAGATCTACAGTGCAGTCTCCAACATCATTTGTTCCTTTGCCTTTGGGGAGCACTTTGAGTATGAGGACAGTCAATTTCATGAGTTGCTGAGGTTATTAGATAAACCCACATGTTTGGAGGCATCAATGATGTGCCAAGTACGTTCTCTCTTTTTGCATATTTTGGAAAGACTGTTGGATTGGGTCTGATACAACAAAGGTTTTTCTCTTTGGGGGATCCTTTCAAACAACATACAATATCTTTAAAAGAGGAATTTGAGGACTGAGATGCCTCACCAGTTAAGAGCATTGACTATTCTTCAGAGGTCCTAAGTTTAATGCCCAGCAACTACATGGTGGCTCACAACCATCTGTAATGGGGTCTGATGTCTTCTTCTGGTGTGTCTGAAGAGAGTGACATTGCACTTATGCATAAAATAAATAAATAATTCCTTTTAAAAAGTTGAGCTTGATATAAATCTACTTATAATACATGAACTTAGTACATACAAAACATTTCTAATGTTTAATGGTCTATGTTACTATTTACATTGGTACATATGCATGTATGTGGGAATTTCCCTGTTTAAAAACAAATAACAATGTTTTTATTTACTAGGTTTGTCTCCGTCTATGCTTCTCTCTTTCTCCCTCAGTGATACCTGCAGAGTGTATGTTCTAGCTCATGAATTTATCTTAATATTCCTCTTTCTACACAGTGCAATAGTTGAATGGGATGTCATTTTCTCTGTAGTTACATGTTTGAGTTGTCCTAGGTTTAGGGATTAAGTATAATATGTTCGTGAATATTTTGGGGGCAGTGTTCATTGAACACATCAACACCTTGTGGGTTTAGGTGTAATTTAAAATAAATTATTTAATATAACTTATTTTATAATTGCATAATTCACTTCTTCCCTTTTCTTCCTTTAAACATTTTAAGTTCCTTTCCTTGGTCTCATTCAAATTCACATTCTCAATTTGTACTTAATTACTATTTTTATGTATATGTATAAAGTTATGTTTCTAAGTATATAATAAAATGTTCTCAGTCTATATAATGTTACTTTCAGGTATGTTTTTAAGGATGATCATTTGATGCTGGGTAACCAATTTCTGAGTTCTTCCTTGGGCAAGACTGTTTCTCTCATACTCATCTATCATCAGACTGTCTTGAGCCTCCAGCTCCCAAATAATGACATAGAGACTTACTATTATTTATTACAGCTTAGGCCTTAGTTTGCTGACCCCTAACTAGCTGGTATACCCTAATTAACTCACTTTTTCTAGTCCATGTTTTCCACATGACCTGTTACCCTTCACTCATCCTGGTATGTCCAGCTGCTCTGAGTTTGACAAATCTTGCACCTCTCAATTTTTCTCACTTTTCCTATCCTGCCTGGAAGTCCCACTTTTCCTTTCCTGCCTCAGCTATTGGCCACCAGATCTTTATTAAACCAATCATGAGGTGATGGAGGTGCATGCTTACAAAATACTAAGACAGGCAATGATCCACAAAAATGACAACACCAAAGTCTCGGCAGTACTCAGCTCTCTGCTAGTACATAAATCAATATTGGAATGATGCAAAGACAAGCATTATGCAGTGCAAAAAGTCTACCCAAATATCTTCTCCTTTTAGTCCAGTAAAGGCTCTGTCTTTAATAGCAATAAACTATATATAATAAAAAATAATTATGAGAACTATCAGGTAAGAATTACAGAGAACACAGTCCACTATCTTATCTTGGTGAGTCCAAAGTTCTGTACCTAAATCACTTTCCATCATAGCTTGCATTATCAACCTAAAAACATCTTCTTAGACCTTAAACCATTTTCTCAAAACCCGAACATCTTAAGCTTATATGTGAGATTATAACTATCTAGTCTTCAATTCCACCCAGGATCTGAGAAGAATAAATATTACCTGAGTAAATGGGAAGTGTTGAGCAAGCAGCTTTCAAAATTGCAGAAAGCACAGAGACTGATGGCTGCCTGGACAGCCACCCAACTTTCCTCTGCATCCATCTTCAGCCTACAGACCCAGAATATCTGACAGACTTATTTGTGAAGCAGGAAATTTGAAGGACAGGCCTACTTTGTCTTGGCAAAATTTGTCACTTGATTTCCCAGTGTCCTCCTTATCCACAGTTTGGACAGCATTCTATCAGAAGTTGAAGCAAGGGTAGTTTTTTTGTCCAGCCTTGCCACATTTGAAGCAAACTTCATATGGAAATTCTTCAATGCCCATTATCTGCTTTAAAGGAGCATTGGGGTGCTTCCAAGAACTGACATATCTCACTTTCATAAAAGGCCTATCATTATTAAAATGTCTTAAATGTCATATTTGATGGGTCTCTGAAGTGTTTCACGATGACATATCTAAAGTCTGTCACATTAGGAAAGCATTACTCATTTCCAGCTAGATACTATCTGCTTAACTTTGAGAACATCTGTAGGGGCTAAATAAAGCTTACTTTTGTAATATGCTAAACTAGTTCCTTAACAAGACTACATGTTTGATTTTTGTAGGTGTCTAACTACTAACCTGCCTTTTTTTAATCCTGCATTTCTTAATTATCCTAAACAGTTTGTAATAGTAGCTTTCAAGGAGTAGAACTTTACATTACATTTTTAAATGAGTTGCATATAGGTACAATACCTTAGGCAAGAGAGGAAACATACATACAGTATGTTATAATGAAAACAACCATAAATTTGTATCAGTATACAAAAATTCATACCTATGTAAAATATTTGAGACTGGTGGTTGCATTTTAGTTTCAACATAGATTCAATAATCTACTCTCTTATCCTACCATTCTTGTATCCTCCCTTTTTCATTCCATTCCTTATCACCACTTTTCCCCCTCACACTAGATAGAGAAAGAAACAGAGGAAAGAAAGAGAAAGAGAGAATGTGATCCCTTAATCTAACCTCTTTCACTTTATTTTCTCCCTGACCAAAATCATTCACAACTTACAACCAATCCCCCAAATGAAGGCAAGCGTCCATCACCCACTGAACAACCACAAACCACCCACCCCTTGGAGATGGGAAAATCATGTTCTTCAAATTTCTTCCCACTGTCTGGTGTCAACAGCCACATTTGGAAGTCCTAAGAAAATTGAAATGTTGGCCAAGCCCTGCAAAAGCTAGTTGTATTTTTTACTGTCTGATTTCTGTGAGATGGGACAGTGTGGGGCTTAATTGAAGTCCTGACAGAAGTAGTCAGTGAAGTTGACCCACCTGAACTAGCTACCTAGAAGTTGTACTGAATGCAACTTTTTAAGGAAAGAGAAACTAAAGTTGTCTTTGAGACTGGATTACCTGGGCTATTTGTCTTTATTGGTGTCTGGTCCTTTGTTCTGAAAACACAAAAGCTTCTATCTAAACATAATATACATTTCTGAATTAACACATGTATGGAATGTACAGTGTGTACCAATCAGCTAAACTTGATTCTCATATTTCTTGTGCTTCTGTATTAAAATGTATGCTCTCTTAGACATCTTTTGAGGAGCATGTGAAGATAACAGTGGCAGGTTGTTTTAGCTTTACCATACCTTGGGTACACATGGTTCCAGATAGAACGAATCTGAAACACAGCTATTAGCCCTTTAAAAGTTCATTTTCCTGTTAAGACTTTCTGCTTCTGTGTCATTAACTTCTCTGTGATCCACCCAAAAGTAGGTCTATACTCACTTGTGCTATCCCCACAAGCACTTTCTCCTCTAGTGCAGGGATGTCCTCACTGAAAACTAAGGAACTGGGTAGCAGGAATTATAGGGATGAAAAGGAGGATAAAGAATGAAGAAGGATTGTATGTCCCAAAGGGGATAGGAACTCCACAGGAAGACCAACAGAGTCAACTAACCTGGAACTTTGGGGCTATTAGAGTCTAAACCACCAACCAAAGAACATACAAAGGCAGGGCCTAGAACTCCCCTCATGTGGATCCCGAACAACTAGAGCAGGGGTATCCCAAAATCTGTTGCCTGTATATTGGATATGTTCTACTAGCTGGTGTGCCTTCTCTGGCCTCAGTGGGAGAGGAAGCACCTAACCTGGCAGACACTTAAAGGCCAGAGTTGGGGAGATATCTGAGGAGAGGGAAGAGAGAGAAATGTGGAAGGAGTGATCAAGATGGGGGCAGTGAGCAGGCTGCAAAGTGAACAAACAACAGAAACAGTTTAAGATTGAAGATTTATTTTGGGGTCACAATTTCAGAGTGTTTTGATACATTTTTATAGAAAATTAATCGCAGAGCATCTGAGCTGCTGGTAACAAAGGTTGTGGTCAAGTCTACACCCTAATATCTACCAGGAAGCTGAAGGCAGAATCCAGAGCCTTTTTATAATTTTGATTACCTCCTCTGGTGAGGAGCCCTCTAATGAACCATACTTCCTACTTCCTCCAAACCTCCAAATTCTTTCCACCAAACTAGGAACCAGATTTTAAGACCATGAGTCTTTAGGGGATGTTTCAGGTTCAGATCACAACACTAATTGTGCTGCTATTATTTAAGTAGACTTCTGGCTAGAACACAACACTACATCTGTCACAGAATTTTAAACTCAGTGGATTCCAGGTTTACTCTTTGACCAAGCGTACAGTGGGAAATGCCTAACCAACCTCTTTTATGTCATCTTCCGGGAATAATTCAATAGAAGCAACATTTTATCTCTAGTGTGGGAGTCAAGTTGTTTACTATATGGAGTTCAGGTATAAGACCACCAACATCAAGAGCAATATTAACATATGGATACCTCAGAGAAAGTTGTGAAGTACAATATTATACTCTAAAGAAGGATTGAAAGGTCCCAAGAGCTTTTGACAATGAAAGATTAATGGGGGAGTAGGACAGCCAGTGAACATGGAGATTTTACAGAATTTCTGAAGTGAACAAAACATTTGTTGAGTATTTGTTATACTTGTTGGACATTTCTATTTCACATAATTTATCATGATTAAAATGTGTGTTGTATTATTCAGAGATTTCTAGAGGAACAGAAGTGAATGTAATTGCAATAAATCCCACATATATATGGATTACAATCTGTATTCTAAGTAGTCCAACAATGGCTATTTACCATTAGAAAATCCAATAATCTAGTAGTTGTTCAGTCCATGAGGCTGGATATCTCAGCTGATCTTCAGTGTGTATCAGAATCCTGAAGAAGTAGGTTTTAAGGAATTGACTTGCCAGTGAGAGAATAGGTATAGCAGGCGATAAGCAAAAACTTCCTTCTTTCATGTATTTATATAAGCTGTGAACAGAAGGTATTGTCCAGATTTAAGATGGACCCTTGCCCCTCAAAAGATCTGGCTAAGGGGGAAGAGGTCATCTTCCTACTTTCAATGATTTAATTTAAAAAAATCCTTCAAGGTGTACCCAAAAATTATCATCACAAGTGTTTTTTCATGTTAAAAGAACTAAAACAGAAATGTAAATTGAGTACTCTGGGCCATGAACTGTGACTGAGTGATGTAACTGATACATGCAAGAAAATCCTCTTTTGTATCCAATAATCCCTGTTTTTACTAAAAGCTTTTACCAAACTATACTCATAAGAAAACGACTGTTTTGATTTTTAACCATCAAGTGCTGCTTTTTAATAAAGCTCTCACTTGAATGAGAGCATCACTATCCAATGAGAGCAAAGGGGATATCATTTAGAAAGATTCCTTCTAAATTTGTTTTCCAGGTTTTAAACTCTGTTAATGAGATAATCGCAAATCTTCTAACTTAAAAAAAATGATAAAACTGTCTTCTCTACTATGGAGACAAGACTACTACAAGTTTCCATGGAGAGAACCTCATCTGCAGCGCCCTGGACCTCTTCTTTGCTGGATCAGAGACAACAACTAACACACTGCGCTGGGCTCTGCTCTACATAACTACAAANCCAGAAGTGCAAGGTGAGCATGTGCTGGATGTGCCTAGACCAGGGAGAATGGTGTTTCTGAAAGTTGTTGTTTAGATGGGCCAGAAGGTGAAATAGTGGAATGGAAAGAAATGGAACAGCTGTGAGACGAGCGGTTTGGGAGAACAGGCATGGCCTTCACATGTCCTGTCAGGATTGTGATGAGTCATTGGTGCAGACTTTATAGTCTATGCTTTAAAGAATCTTCCGTTTTAGGGTCACATAGTGAAGTCAGCCTTCCTTGTTATAGTTTCCAGCAGAGAGTGACAGTGTGCAATTAAAAATCCACTAAGTCCTTTCTTTCCAGCAGTGCTTTCTCATTTTGTCATGTCTATCACCAAGATGTTTCCATCTGATACCTGGCATCCTATTAATGCTACCTCTGCTATCCAGACTCAACCATACACATTCTGCATGGTGCCTCTCAACATTATATTTCCCCCATTGGCATTGCCCTAATCTTGCCTCTACATACAGTATTGGCTTTCCATCTACCAAAAATGTACTATCCAAATTCTTGAGCTTTCAGAATTTTCTCAGATACTACCCCATAACATGTTTTAAAATTCACTAAGAATTTACTGCCTAGTAAATTGCTTCCATTTTCTTCCTTGAGTGATTGCACAATGTATTCCCATTATGGGCTTTACACATTGTTTATGACTCCACGGTAGTTTTCAGTCCTTCAGAAAGAGTGGCCAATCCCATCATTTTTATCTTTTTGGATTAAAAAAATAGTTTTTCACATGGGAGATAAGAATATTTTCATGTCATGAAACATTTTTAAAATTTTGTTATAGATTATATGAGGGGAGTTTAAAGATACTATATCACACTCAAGCCAAATATTTTGCCCTAAGAGTAGTGATCACAATGTCTCCCATTTAGTAAAGATCAAGTAGTCATTTCTTCAGCTCCATCCACTTTTCGAGACAGGGTCTTTCACTGTCTCAAACTCACCAAGTAGATAAGACTCTCTTGCCAGCGGGCCAGGGAAATATGCCTGTCTCTGCCTTGTCCCAGTACACTGGGATTAGAAGTAAATGCCACCATACCTGGATTTTTAAAAATGGATTCTAGATAGCAAACTCAGATCCTCATGTTTGTATAGCTATCACTTTGTTACTGAGCTTTCTTTCATGCCCAGCCTTTTTTTGTTTTTTGATACTAAATGTATATATTATTACATCTATATATGATTATGTTTTGTTACCTGCAATTCTGTTGCTATAATACAATAATATAACCAAACCAATTTATACATTTGAGAGTTTATTTTAAATGACAGAGTCTATAATTATTCAGGATGTTTGGCAGTGAGTAACATGACCAAGAAGCTGAGATCTCACATCTCAACTGCAAACATAAAACAAAGAGAAAACTGGAATTAGGGCAAGTATAGAACCCTCAAAGCCATCCCCATTGGCATACTTCCTCCACTAAGGCTCTACTTCCTAAAGGATCCATGGATTCCTAAAGCACCTCCTAGGACTAAGTATTTAAATATTAGAGCATATACTTTACATTTCTCAATTAGTTCTCTTTATTTGAGCCATTGTTCTCTATAGAATCGTGGTATGTTATGATGCAAAATGCATTTAGTCTAACTTAAAAGTCCCTGTACTCTTTAGCTGTCCCTTTACTGTTCAAAAGTCCAAAGTCGTTTCAGACACTGAAGGCAACCTCTTAACCGTGACCCAATGTAAAACCCAAATGCAGATTTATAGACGTCCAGCATTCACTGGCAGGGAGTATACATTTTCCTTCCAGAACAAAAGAATGGAGGTTTAGTGAGGACATGCTTAAAAAAAAAAAAATGAAATTCAAGAGGTCAAATGCCACATACATGGAATTTAGTTTCATAGCACTAAGATGTCTCCACCCACGTGCCTTTGCAGCCTGCAACATAAGCGCCCTCTAGGGATAGTTCCATTCCCTATGTGAAGTCTCCTTTGTAGGGCCTTAGGGGTGCCACATCTCCAACATCTTAGGGATTCTATGGAACTTGGGCTTCACTTTCAAAACCCTATGCAGTGGTTTTATAGACTTCAAATGCGGACTCCACTGTTAGATGTCATCTTTCCTCAGTAGCTATCTGAACATCCATAGGAAGAATTATCACGCCCAACACTCTTGCATCTCCCAAACCTCTAAAGCATGATGATGACACTGACATCTTCAGCTGTCCTACTGTGATAGCCTGTTGCCCTCTGCATTACATTTGAAGGAGCTTTGCTTTTCAAGAAGGAGGTTTCCCTCCTTGGATCTTCTCCTTTAGCTTAGCTGAGTATTGTCTTACCCTCCATGAACCCTTCTCATGGTTCAGTGAAGAACAGTAGGCATTTCTTTAATTGACGTGATCTCTTTAAAGATCACATAAGCCTCCAATTCAGCATAGGCTTCATGGACAACGTTAAGCTTTTTAGTGCCTTTTTTTCCCCTCAAAGCTGCATGTTTTTAACTTCGTTCTGCCCACCTTGCTCTTTCCAATTGTAGAGTTAAAAGTAACCAGTTAATAGCCATGCCAGAGACTTAATGGTACACTTTATTAAAATTTTCATTGACAAAAAAATATTAGGCCATTACTTTTAAAATTAGCCTCCGGAAAGCTCTTAAGGCAAGGGCACAAGGCCAGTGGATTCTTTGTCAAAGCATAAGCTAAATGGACTTACAGCTCAGTTGCTGCTCAAGCCTTCCCTACCCTCTGAAGCATCGTGATCGGGAACTATACTAGCGTGTTTTTCCCTCCTACTAGAATGGCCCATTAAGCTCTGCTTACAAGGTTGAGCCACTTTTCTAAACTAATGTTGCAAAGTTCTTCACATCTCTCAAAAATATATAAAATAAAACCTAACGTGGCCAGGTTTCGCATAGTAGCAACCCCAATTCTTTGTATCATTTTCTGTATCAGTTACTCTTCTATGACTGGATAAAACTCCATTACCAAAAGCAGTTAACAAAAGAAAAAGATTATTTTGGTTTATGGTTCCAAGAAGAGACTCCATAAAGGTGGGGGAAGGCTTGGCAGCTAATAGTCAGAGCAAAAAACTAAAAATAACATCTCAGCTACATACAGGAAACAGAAATCTATACAAAACTCACACCAGTGACAAAATTCTTCCAGCAAAACTATACTTGCTAAAGGTTCTATAACCTCCACAAATAAGAATTATAAGTGTTCAAATACCCAAACTTATGGGAAAGATTTTTATTCAAACTTCTACAATATGCATCTTACATTACAATTTAAAATGCATGTCTGCCTGAATATTTACATTTTCATGTAAACCACCCTGGATCAGATTTGACTTCTATAGCAAAGGCTCCAGAATACCAATAGATTTATATGACATTTATTGCACCCATGTTTATTTTGCAACATGCACCATAATTAAGAGATAGGACCAACCAAAGCATTGATGGACTGTGAATGGATCAAGAATGACATTCATAACCTAGAAACACAATTCAATCATGAGGAAAAGAAATGTTGAGTACTCTAGCATAGATGAGCTTTCAGGATACAATACTAAGTAACCATCTGCAAGACTGTACAAACTGTCCTAAACCACTCCAAAGAGTTATCTAAAATAGTTAACTTACTAAAGACAAAATGTGGAATGAGGGTAGAGGAATACGGAACATCTTTAATGGACATTAAATGTCAGTTCCAAACAATTCCTTAGCATTTACATATATAGCAATATGAGCATACTTAATAATTAATATTTGTAGCCTTAAAATTGTTATGGTGGTCTGTGGTTGGTGGAAGATACATTTATCTATAATACTTGAGAGGCTGAGGCAGAAGTAGCACAAGCTTGAGGTTATTTGTCTACCTCAAAAACAAAGCATGGCTATTGTGGTACTATTTTGTTAGATGCATATCCCTAATTAAGTATTTATGGATGGTAGTCCACTGATGGATGTTTATTTCTCTCACAGGAGAAAACTCTATAAACTATATCCAATAAAGGGCTTATTCTAAATTCCTTTCAACTTATTACTGAGTTAAACAGGAAGTAAACTCCAAAACTCTCTAAACTGGATTCCATGAGGACTGCCTTTGTATCCACAGGCAAAGAACAGAGAAAAGAAGCAGGGAGCCATCTTTTTTCAGAACTTGACACAAAATAAAACATAATGTTTATTTCCACATTGCTGGGAAGAACTTAGTCACATGCTTACATTGACTCAAAAAAAAAAATTTAGAAATGACATTTTTTAGATGGACAACAGTAGAATCTCTGTTAAGAGAGAAAATTGTGACACTATAAAGAACAGGTCCAGCAGTTCCGACACCTTGTTATGCTTACATTAGTTTATGTAATTATCAAAACATTATTAAAATAAGCCCTGTTTATTCTTAGAAGTCAGACAAGGAAACTGAGTCAGGGAGTTTATAAGTAGCTTCAGTAGCAACAATGGCAACAATGCTCAGTAAGAGTTTGTAATGTACCTTGCACTCTGATACATCTCCTTAGGAAATCATGGTCAGCAGTTATTCAGTAATTGAAATAATTCTGTGAAGTTCAGTTACCATTGGAGTGGTGTTAGGAAGTGATTAGTCCTGTGAACCACATTAGTGACTTTTAAAGAGATATTAGACAGGCCAATGAGAGTGTTGATCTCATGAAGGTACCGGGCTGCAAGTCCACCATCCTCAGCTCAATCCCCAGAACCCAGATAGTACACAGAGGGAACTGAACCCTTCAAATTTTCTTCTGAACTTCACCTTTTCACTTTGGAATATGTACAAGTGCACAAAAATATAAAATAGAATATTTTAAAATGTATTTTACAAACAACACAAACAAATTTACTTCCTTCTCCCTTAGAGAGTAGAACACAGCNAAATTGTCATCTAGAGACAGATTAATCAATATCACATAAAAAACTCTCTTGATATCTTGATTGTAGATATCTGAGATTANCAAATTCTGAAAACTTACCTTTTTTTAATATAAAGAAGCAGGTGGAATCAACTTATTTGCAGAAGCCTGATTGGCTACTGCTATGAGCTTAGCCATGCTGATCACGGCTATTCAGTTCTGAGTAGGTTTAAAGCTGTGGCTATGTTGTAAGCANAAGGACAATTAGAACTGACNGTTTNTCAAAACCTTTGAGAAGGTAANAAATATGGTGTTTCTTTGTAAGCAGAACATTGGGTGAAATGTAAGAAAATAACACCTTGGAGACAATTTCTCAGTCTTCAGAAGGAAGCACTAAACTATAAAGCTAACAGACGCACCTGTTTTCTTGCAGAGAAAGTACACTCTGAGATTGACAGAGTGATTGGACATGGAAGACAGCCAAGCACAGATGACGGAGACTCCATGTCCTACACCAATGCTGTCATCCATGAAGTGCTGAGAATGGGCAACATCATCCCCTTGAATGTTCCCAGAGAAGTAACAGCTGATAGCACCCTGGCTGGATTCCACTTGCCTAAGGTGACCCTGCACTCTTAGCTTCTCCTCTCCAGTTCATCCTTGGCATTATGTGAGGAACACAAACGTAGTTCTGCCCCCAAGAAATCATGTGAAATGAAAGAGAGATAGTATTCATAAGAGAATGTGAGCACTCTTCCAGTGTATCTAAGTGATAATTATATGTATCATGGAGAGTACGGAAAGGAGCATTCCCTGGTTAAATTTACTTAAAGTTGATTGTATTTGATAAAGAAAATCCTAGCCTCTCCTTGTACTAATGTGGGCTCACAGTAGTCAGCATTTCTTTGCCATATTCATGCTCAAAGGTGGTTTTCCAGCTTTTACTTACTGCCTTATATTTGAGAACTTTCTATCTCCCAAAGAAAACCAGTCCAAAGTGAAACATTAATTATAAGACAGGGAGAGAAGAAAGTAGATAGTTGCCAAGCAAATATGTTCTGAGGATGCTTTTCATTTCAAAATGTCTCAAACCACTCTTCATAAGCATTAATCTCCAGTGTATACATTTAAATGTTATGCCTACGTGAAAGAATTTTACATAAGGTCTCTCTACTTTAATATAAAATGTCATAAGATTTGGGATTCACATCTAAACCTGTTCTGATTTTTCTTACTCCACTGAACTTAGTACATTAAAATTGAATGCTCTTCCTTTTATTTTTCTTCATAGATCCCTCTTACATCCCTTTGTTCCCAGACCCAAGCTTAGGATCTACTCGGGATTTCTGCAAAGTGCTCTCCTGACAACATCACACTCTTTCCATGCAAGGCACAATTAGTATCCTTTCCATTCTTTCTCTACACCGTATACTGGTCAAAATCAGCAACTCTCACTGGTGTTCTATTGTCATCTCCTAGACAATTATCCATTACTATAAATGTGTTATGCTCAGGAAAGTCTTCAGGGTTGGGATGAGAAGAGTGTACCCTGGAAACACAGACACAACCATGCCTTTATCCTCAGAGAAACAGACAGTCTAATCATACATTTGCCATGGACTGTCAATTTCAACTCTAACATCAGCTCTAAACACTGAAAATCTAACTAGATAATACACGAGTGAAGCAAAGAACGATAATTTCTTTTTTTAACCTTACCTGCAACTAGTTGCAGAAGTACATGCGTCTCTGCCCACTGCATGACTCTGAGAAAACTGTAAATCTCTCATAGCACTGATTCCTACATCTCTACAATGCAGTGCAACCCATGACAAAGAATAATGTATAGCCTTCATAGGAAGGAGGGACATAGATGCAGAACTTCCCACTCTATGTAGCAGTTATACTTTTTATTGTTCACACACTTAAAGATTTTTTTCTGTCTTTAAAACATCCTGAACAAAGTGACCATGTATTGAAGACTTATATATCATGAGAATGTCCAGAGGAAAGCACCCTGGTTCTGCCTAGGTGTAGATAGGTTGGAGTGAGGAGCAGAGCCTGAGAGGGAGCAAGAGAGGTTCTAAAGGAAAAGATTCAAGTTCTGAGAATAAAAAGAGTATTAGACTTCAGTCAGACAGTGTAGGATAGGAAGAGTGTTCGTGACAAGGAAACGATGTTTAAAGGGATTAAAATGATTGGAAAACTGGGTTATTTGATAAAAATGAGTATCAGCCTATGACACCTTATGCAGTAGGGAAAACTGGCCATGGAGAATCGAATAATGCCTCCCCCTATTAAGAATGATGGAAACACTCTACAGAATGGATCATGAAAATGATGGGAGGTGGGAGTGTGGAATGGATAAGTTCTGTTCATGGCCTATTTATTCATTGTCAGCTCTGCTGCAGATGTGCGTCAGAGAGCACAGGGGCCTGCCCTAAAGTGAAAGTGAGAACTAGTAATTGACATGACAGAATCAAGAGAACTAAGAGAATGGTTCCTGAATAGAATGGGGTGGATTAATCAGTGTGAGGAAAAGGCACACTCTGGGGAGTCCATGCACCATGCCAGGGAGCCTGGTGGGCTGGGCTAGCTTATTCTGCATTCTTGATGTTTTCCTAAACCTGCAAAAGGGCATGGATCAGAAGCTCTGTACTGAGGCCTAAGAATAGAAAAGCAGAGTTGGTAGACACATAATTTTCTTTTATAGACCTTCCATAGTCCTCACTGAAGGAAATGGCTTGGTTGATGGTTACTACGTTTCCCATTATCTTCCCATGAATGGTCACATGTCTTTTCCCTAAGTTCATGCTGACCTATTACCACAGACTAGCATCTTATAATATAGAAAACCTAATGTCCCTGGAATATCCTAAGGACACGCTGTCATTGTTCTGAACGAAGGACAGCTTAGTGGAGAGCTTAGGGTGTAAATAGGAATGGGAGTGGGAACCACCATTCCTCACAGCATGTGTCCCACAATTCAAGCCTTGGCTCTTTGCCGCTCCTTTAGGGCACCATGGTTCTGACGAATTTGACGGCTCTTCACAGGGACCCCAAAGAGTGGGCCACTCCAGACACCTTCAATCCNGAGCACTTTTTGGAGAATGGGCAGTTTAANAAGAGAGACTGTTTTCTGCCATTCTCAATGGGTGAGTGGAAATGAGAAGGAACCTGGGCAGAATCCCACCACATTGCTTTCCTTATCTTCTGCCTAGACACCTCTGCTCTAATTTGAACATCTCCTAATGTCCCCATCTTGTGCAGCTCCAAGGTGTTGTTTGCAGCTTGATGTTCTCAGGACCTAGCATGGCTTAATGCCTCCTCTTTCTCATGATCTCCTTTGCGTCTGGTAAAAATTTTGGCTTCCCTTGTTTTCCACAACAATAGACAAAGAGACCAAACTCTCTGCTTCTTTACCATAATAAAATCTGAATACATGCCTTCTTTTCAAAGCCTTTAAACACCCAAATTAATTTTATGTGATTTGCACTGATAGGTCAACATCTTAGATTTCATGGGGAGGAGCAGGGATGCTGCGTGTGAAAGTGGCTACTGACTCACTCTGATGGGAATATCAAATAATAGTTGTTAACTATCATTTGAAAAACTGAATTGGGTTCTGTCCTATACAATAACTCCTTGAACAAGTAAGGCATTTGTCTTTTATGATTTTAAGTACATCTTTAAAAACCTAAATAGACATATTTGTCTTTTGCAACCTGATATTCATAGTGAGGGATGTAGTAATGATCCTCTCTCTTGTGTTTTATCTCCAGCCAATTATGAACAAATACTTGTAGCCTTACTTTTTTTGAGCTTTTATCAAATGCCCTAGTGTTTTATATTTATTGGCCTCTATATATTGCACATTTTTTCAAATAGTTTTACAGTTCCTTAGTTCTATAAATAAGTACTGAACATATATCGCATGTAAAACACACACAAGTGAGCAGGAGAGAGTGGAATAGGCAATGAGGCAGAGCTCCCTCTTGGAGCACATGTCCCACTACAGCCTTTCAAGCTGGAATAAGTGAGCAGCCCCGAAGTGAAGATGAAGACCTAGTCAAATGCACTGGATCTGGAGCTCAATAGCCACAAGGTTTTCTCACACTGAAGCTTGTGTTTCCTAACACTGCCTCAAAAAGGTGACTGACTGCCACCCAAAAGTCACACCAGCAAACTCTGGGCTGCCCTGGGGTGCCTGCCTGGTACTGCTTCTGCTCTCTTTCCCATTCCCTGAGCTTCTGAGGCACCTTTGTTGATCTTTCACAATTCACAATAATAGGAAAGCGGACAGAATACAGGACATCTGTCCAGTCTTCCCATTCACAAAACAATTAAAAGATTTGAATTACAGTTCAAAATCTCAGCTATATACTTCATTTATTCTAATTATTCTTATTCCCGAAGTGTAGAATAGGACTCTTTTTACATTCCACCTAAATGATCTACATGTTGTTTCCTAGGACTTCAGTGAAAAGAATGTTAGTATACCCCCCATGACTTTCACAGCAAGTTCATTCTCTAGGCCAAGAGAAGCCTGCATATGTGACATCTCTCATATTGCAAAAATCTGTTTCCTTTAGAGGATTCATATCTCGTCCTATAATATGATCCTATCTACACCATCTCTAAAATAAAAACAGCAACACAGAGACGCCACTGGTGCTTTGTCCCTGGCAGTTGTATTGCTCCCTCTTAATTAGGGGGTCCATTAGCGGACAAATTATGTTGAACAATCACCAAGATAATGTAGTTGTTAGTAATCTAGTAGGAAAAGAGGATTAGTAACTATTTAATCTTATAAACAAACTCCACTTTACAGGAGAGCTTTTTCTTACCCAAGACCATGTGCCACAACAATTGGCAAAACTGGTCAGGATTGAGTTTTCATTCCTATTTTCGTTATTTCTCTATTAGATATACAAGTTAGATGACGTTCCCAGTTAGAGACATCTCCACCTTATAATTCCATGAGTTCATGTCCTATGTATTAGTTAGAATTTTGCTGCATAACAAGCATTCAAAACTACATTATTTATATAAAAAAATCTATAGTGGTTTTAAGGTCAATCAGTGCCTTCACAATCTTAATCTGACATACATGTTATACTGGCCATAACCCTCTGGGTTGACAGAGCAGCATTCTGGATGTTCTACTACAACCCTATCTTTGGTGTGCAGCTCCTTTCCTTCCCAGTTCTGAGTCAGTTCAGGATTTGCAGTAGGAAGTCGGGGACTCCATCCCCAAAGCACACCACAGTCAGCTGAGAAAGTAACTCATCCTGCAATTTTTTTTCCCAGGAAATAGAGCTTGCCCTGGAGAACAACTGGCCAGATCTGAGCTGTTCGTTTTCTTCACTGCTCTTATGCAAAAGTTTACCTTCAAGCTTCCAATCAATGAGAAGTTGAGCCTGAAGTTCAGAAATGGCCTCACTCTTTCTCCAGTCAGCCACTGCATCTGTGCTGTCCCTAGACATTGATGCTTGAGAAGCAAAGAGAAAGGAAGGAAGGAAGGACATGCACTTTCAAACCACTGGTGCCTACCTACATAGGAAACAGAATGAAGGTGACAGAGAAAAGATGGGAGGAACTGGTGTAAGGAAGTTGAATCAAATTCCTGGACTACTGTCCACCCAAGTTGGTTCTGAGTATATCATCTATGAGCTAATAAAATTGCTGAAAGAGTAATTATTATTTTCATTTTTAAAGTATGTGTAAAGGCATATGTATTAAGAATGCTATTTAACTCATAAGTCACATTAAAAGAGATATGCCTTTAACTTTTGTCTATCTTCCTCCTGTAGACATACAAGTGCTTCTGGCCTGTTGTAATGGTTCATTTGGTAATGGTACAAAGAGAGCATCAGAGTTAGAACTGGGCATTTGGGGGCAGTCACAGAAGTAGGACATGAAGACTCTTCCAATTGGATTGCCTGTAGCTGCCTCATCTTGCTCTGCATCTGAGTTCTCCTCCAGGAAGTCAAGTAGAAAGGGATGATTCACTAGTCTCAGGCAAAAAAAGCAAGCTCACTGAAGCAGTTTCTCTGATTTATATATTGTAGCTGGATCTTGATCTCTGATCTAGTGCTGGGTAATGTATTATTACTGATAAGCAAACCATAGTAGCAAGTTTAGGGGGAAAATGGTAAATATATTTTGTATTCAAGTACATGAGTCAATCTGAAGCCCTTGGGATTATTAGAAGCTTACAAAAGCTTTGCAATATTATGAGGTCCCATTTGTCAATTTTTTATTTTACACCAAAAGCCAGAGAACTCCTAAACCTGATAAACAGCTTCAGTGCAGTAGCTGGATATAAAATTAACTCAAACAAATCAATGGTCTCTCTCTACACAAAGGATAAACAGGATGAGAAAGAAATTAGGGAAACAACACCCTTCACAATAGTCACAAATAATATAAAATACATTGGTGTGACTC
>NC_034595.1:47467387-47468644 GCF_900095145.1 Mus pahari | reverse complement strand
GCTTTCCTTATCTTCTGCCTAGACACCTCTGCTCTAATTTGAACATCTCCTAATGTCCCCATCTTGTGCAGCTCCAAGGTGTTGTTTGCAGCTCGATGTTCTCAGGACCTAGCACGGCTTAATGCCTCCTCTTTCTCGTGATCTCCTTTGCCTCTGGTAAAAATTTTGGCTTCCCTTGTTTTCCACAACACTAGACAGAGAGACCAAACTCTCTGCTTCTTTACCATAATAAAATCTGAATACATGCCTTCTTTTCAAAGTCTTTAAATAGCCAAATTAATTTTATGTGATTTGCACTGAAAGGTCAACATCTTAGATTTTATGGGGAGGAGCAGGGATGCTGTGTGTAAAGTGGCTACTGACTCACTCTGAATGGAATATCAAATAATAGTTGTTAACTATCATTTGAAAAACTGAATTGGATTCTGTCCTATACAATAACTCCTTGAACAAGTAAAGCATTTGTCTTTTATGATTTTAAGCACATCTTTAAAATCTAAATAGACATATTTTTGTCTTTTGCAACTTGATATTCATAGTGAGGGATGTAGTGATGAACCTCTCTCTTGTGTTTTTTCTCCAGCCAATTATGAACAAATACTTGTAGCCTTACAATTTTTGAGCTTTTATCAAATGCCCTAGTGTTTTATATTTATTGACCTCTATTTTTTCCAAATAGTTTTACAGTTCCTTAGTTCTACAAATAAGTACTGAACATGTATCGCATGTAACACACATACAAGTGAGCAGGAGAGAGTGGAATAGACAATGAGGCAGAGCTCCCTCTTGGAGCACATGTCCCACTACAGCCTTTCAAGCTGGAATCAGTGAGCAGCCCCGAAATAAAGATGAAGACCTAGCCAAATGCACTGGAGCTCAATATCCACAAGGTTTTCTCACACTGAAGCTCGTGTTTCCTAACACTGCCTCAAAAAGCTGACTGACTGCTGCCCAGAAGCCATACCAGCAAACTCTGGGTTGCCCTGGGGTGCCTGCCCGGTACTGCCTCTGCTCTCTTTCCCATTCCCTGTCTGGGCTGCCCTCGGAGTGCCTGCTTGGTACTGCTCTGCTCTCTTTCCCATTCCCTGTCTGGGCTGCCCTGGAGTGCCTGCCTGGTGCTGCTCTGCTCTCTTTCCCATTCCCTGTCTGGGCTACCCTGGAGTGCCTGCCTGGTACTGCTCTGCTCTCTTTCCCATTCCCTGTCTGGGCTGCCCTGGGAGTGCCTGCCTGGTACTGCTTCTGCTCTCTTTCCCATTC
>NC_034595.1:47461884-47466572 GCF_900095145.1 Mus pahari | reverse complement strand
GGTGCCTGCCCAGTACTGCTACTGCTCTCTTTCCCATTCCCTGTCTGGGCTGCCCTGGAGTGCCTGCCTGGTACTGCTCTGCTCTCTTTCCCATTCCCTGTCTGAGCTGCCCTGGAGTGCCTTCCTGGTACTGCTCTGCTCTCTTTCCCATTCCCTGTCTGGGCTGCCCTGGGAGTGCCTGCCCGGTACTGCTTCTGCTCTCTTTCCCATTCCCTGAGCTTCTGAGGCACCTGTGTTGATCTTTCACAATTAATAGGAAAGCTGACAGAATACAGGACATCTGTCCTGTCTTCCCATTCACAAAACAATTAAAAGATTTGAATTACAGTTCAAAATCTCAGCTATATACTTCATTTATTCTAATTATTCTTATTCCTGAAGTGTAGAATATGACTCTTTTTACATTCCACCTAAGTGATCTACATGTTGTTTCCTAGGACTGAAAGGAATGTTAGTATACCCCCATAACTTTCACAGCAAGTTCATTCTCTAGTCCAAGAGAAGCCTGCATAAGTGACATCTCTTCATATTGCAAAAATCTGTTTCCTGTAGAGGATTCATATCTCGTCCTATAATATGCTCCTATCTACACCATCTCTAAAATAAAAACAGCAACACAGAGACGCCACTGGTGCTTTGTCCCTGGCAGTTGTATTGCTCCCTCTTAATTAGGGGGTCCATTAGCGGACAAATTATGTTGAACAATCACCAAGATAATGTAGTTGTTCGTAATCTAGTAGGAAAAGAGGATTAGTAACTATTTAATCTTATAAACAAACTCCACTTTACAGGAGAGCTTTTTCTTACTCAAGACCATGTGCCACAACAATTGGCAAAACTGGTCAGGATTGAGTTTTCATTCCTATTTACATTCTTTCTGTATTAGATATACAAGATAGATGACCTTTCCATTTAGAGACCTCTCCACCTTATAATTCCATGAGTTCATGTCCTATGCATTAGTTAGAATTTTGCTGCATAACAAGCATTCAAAACTACATTATTTATATAAAAAATCTATAGTGGTTTTAAGGTCAATCAGTGCCTTCACAATCTTAATCTGACATACATGTTATACTGGCCATAACCCTCTGGGTTGACAAAGCATCATTCTGGATGTTCTACTACAACCCTATCTTTGGTGTGCAGCTCCTTTTCTTCCAAGTTCTGAGTCAGTTCAGGATTTGCAGTAGGCATTTGGGGACTCCATTCCCAAAGCACACCACAGTCAGCTGAGAAAGTAACTCATCCTCTGTTTTTTTTTCCCCCAGGAAAGAGAGCTTGCCCTGGAGAACAACTGGCCAGATCTGAGCTGTTCGTTTTCTTCACTGCTCTTATGCAAAAGTTTACCTTCAAGCCTCCAATCAATGAGAAGTTGAGCCTGAAGTTCAGAAATGGCCTCACTCTTTCTCCAGTCAGCCACCGCATCTGTGCTGTCCCTAGACAGTGATACTGGAGAAGCAAAGAGAAAGGAAGGAAGGAAGGACATGCACTTTCAAACCACTGGTGCCTACCTACATAGGAGACAGAATGAAGGTGACAGAGAAAAGATGGGAGGAACTGGTGTAAGGAAGTTGAATCAAATTCCTGGACTACTGTCCCCCCAAGTTGGTTCTGAGTATATCATTTATGAGCTCATAAAATTTCTGAAGGAGTAATTAGTATTTTCATTTTTAAAGTATATGTAAAGGCATATGGTGTATTAAGAATGCTATTTAACTCATAAGTCACATTAAAAGAGATGTGCCTTCAACTTTTGTCTATCTTCCTCCTGTAGACATACAAGTGCTTCTGGCCTGTTGTAATGGTTCATTTGGTAATGGTACAAAGAGAGCATCAGAGTTAGAACTGGGCATTTGGGGGCAGTCACAGAAGTAGGACATGAAGACTCATCCAATTGGATTGCCTGTAGCTGCCTCATCTTCTCTGCATCTGAGTTCTCCTCCAGGAAGTCAAGTAGAAAGGGAGGATTCACTAGTCTCAGGCAAACGAAGCAAGCTCACTGTTTTCTCTGATTTATATATTGTAGCTGGATGTTGATCTCTGATCTAGGGCTGGGTAATGTATAATTACTGATAAGCAAACCCTAGTAGCAAGGTTAGGGGGAAAATGGTAAATATATTTTGTATTCAGGTACATGAGTCAATCTGAAGCCCTGGGGATTATTAGAAGTTCTCTGTCTTTGATCTGGTTATAAAAGCCATGGTTCTCATCTTAAAGGGAATAAGAATCAGCTTATTCTGTATCTACTTTGAGTGATCATGGCCAGGAAACCACAAATTGCATGTTCTAACATGAAAGCAGTTTCATGAAGTTTAATAGTATACAAAACAAAAAATATCATTTACAAAATATAAAATCATTACACCAAGACAGAGGAGGCTTCCTTATGAGCCCCAGATGCTCTCTGATCACATTTTAAGCTTTTTGGTTGGTGGAATGCTGGGTCCAGCATGGCTGTCTTGGTAAGGGGTGGTGTGACACAGTTCCTATCCCTGGAGTATTGTCAGGTCATTGATCCCCACATGTGCTGATGACTGCTGTTGGNCTAGAACTAATCTGCTGTCTCAACTATGTGTTTTAATTTTAAGCTCTCTTTCTGGGTAAATATGCTTCCCCCACTATTCAGAACTAATCATTCCATAATAAATGAAACAGATGTGGTTCTCAGGAGTTCAGAATAGAGATGGTCATGAGGCTGTGGAAGATGAGGAGCAGACCTTCCCCTTAGCATTTAAAGGCACAGGAAAGGATCTATACAACATAACCACAGAGGCCAAATGACAGGTCCTTTGTAGAAATTATTCATTGTGAGATTTGGCCTTGAATTTAGAATTATGAAGAGATACATGTACCCTCTGTTCCAATGACTGCTGCATTAATTAGCCAGGATGAATTTGTTATAAAGAATTAAAATGGTCTCAAGAAGAAAAGGCAAGAATAGGAAAGGAAGGAATCTATGCATAAAAAACAAACCAATGATAGATGGGTTTATCTTATAGGATGAAGGCATGTATATTACCTAGAAACAAATATTATTAGAAGGCCATGGAATTGCAAGACAGGAAACAAAGAATAGAGAATTAAAAGATGATGAACAAGCATATAAAAAGTTAGTACTTCAGTCTCCTCTACATTTCCATCCCTGTAATTCTTTCAGATAGAAACAACTAAGGGTTAGAGGTGTGACTGTGGGATGACAGGCCCAAAGTGGGATCCAGCNCATGGGGAGGTCCCAAGACCTGACACTATTACTGAGGCTATGGAGCGCTCACAAAATGGGATCTACCATGACTGCCCTCTGAAAGACCCAACAAGCAGCTGAAAGAGTCAGNTGNAGATATTTGTANCCAACCAATGGACAGAAGCAGCTGACCCCTGTTGTTGAATTAGGGAAGGCTGAAAGAAGCTGAGAAGAAGGTCAATCCTGTAGGAGGACCATCAGTCTTAATTAATCTGGACCCCTGAAATCTTTCAAACTCTGGACCACCAAACAGACAGCATACATCAGCTGATATAAGGCCCCCAACACACATACAGTAGAGGACTTCCAGGTCTGTGTTCATTCAGAGATGATGCACCTACCTAACCCTAAAGATAGTGGAGGCCCCAGGGAGTTTAGAGGTCAGGTGGGGTTGGAGTGGGGGCATCCATGTGGAGACGGGGTGGGGTGGGGAGGAGGTGTGGGATGTGGAACAGTCAGATGGTAGATGGGGAGGGGCAGGAAATGGAATATGGAGTATAAAAAATGAATCACAAATAAAATTAAACTTAATAAAAAGTTAGTATATCATTCTCTTAGCTACTTGGAGGATTGAANACAACTATGCCTACTTGACTTACATAAATTTTAAAACTTTGTAAGAAATTATTTTAACCTTAGTAGTCTGTCACCTTTCTGTTCTTACATGAAAATAGATACTAAAGACTGTAGTCTGCTGTACCAGAAAGCCACAACAGNTGTGCCCAATTACCCATGAAGAACAGGCTGTATAAGCTGAAAAGGAAATGGACTTTTTTTTCTTTGAGTATAGTTTCTGTTTTAAGGAAGCAGGGGTTTGGCCTAATGATCTGGGACCCACAGAATTTATATAAATTTAAGAATTTCTAAAAACAAGTTATTAACATTTTCTAATCCTGGATGATGTAAATAAAAATCTGGGTTCAGAGTTTGCCTCCAGGGAGTGCTCTGACCCTGGGACTCAGGTGAGATCACCATTTTTCCTCCAGTGTCTTTCTGAGGCGGGTCCCCACAGGAGAGTGCAGGCCACAGAAGCAACAGANCTTCTTGGACACAGTCCCTACTGGGCCTTCATCCTCAGCCAGGAGGTGGGGCTAATCCTTAGTCCTCTGTGACCCTCAGAAAATTGGATATAGTACTACCGGAAGATCTAGCAATGCCTCTCCTGGGCATATACCCAGAAGATGTTCCAACTTGTAATAAGGACACATTCTCCACTATGTTCATAGCAGCCTTATTTATAATAGCCAGGAGCTGGAAAGAACTCAGATGTCCCTCAACAGGGGAATGGATACAGAAAATGTGGTACATTTATACAATGGAATACTACTCAGCTATTAAAANCAATGAATTTATGAAATGCTTAGGCAAATGGATGGATCTGGAGGATATCGTTCTGAGTGAGGTAACCCAATCACACACACACACACACACACACACACACACA
>NC_034595.1:47458520-47461873 GCF_900095145.1 Mus pahari | reverse complement strand
AGCTATTAAAAACAATGAATTTATGAAATTCTTAGGCAAATGGATGGATCTGGAGGATATCATCCTGAGTGAGGTAACCCAATCACAAAAAAAAAAAAAAAACCACACTTGATATGCACTCACTGATAAGTGGATATTAGCCCAGAAACTCAGAATACCCAAGATACAATTCATAAACTACATGAAACTCAAGAAGAAGGAAGACCAAAGTGTGGATACTTAGATCCTTCTTAGAAGGGAAAACAAAATACCCATGGAAGGAGTTACAGAGACAAATTTCTGAGCAGAGACTGAAGGAATGACCATTCAGAGACTGTTCCACCTGAGAATCCATCCCATAAACAACCACCAAACCCAGACACTATTGCAGATTCCAACAAGAGACTGCTGACAAGAGCCTGATATAGCTGTCTCCTGTGAGGCTATGCCAGTGCCTGGCAAATACAGAAGTGGATGTTCACAGTCATCCATTAGATGGAGCACAGGGTCTCCAGTGAAGGGGCTAGAGAAAGGACCCGAGCAGCTGAAGGGGTCTGCAGCCCTATAGGAGGAACAACAATATGAACTAACTAGTACCCACAGAGCTCCCTGGGACTAAATCACCAATCAAAGAAAACACACGGTAGGACTCATGTCTCTAGCTGCATATGTAGCAGAGGATGGCCTAGTCAGCCATCAATGGGAGGAGAGGCCCTTGGTCTTGCAAAGATACTATACCCCAGTATAGGAGAATGCCAGGGCCAGGAAGCAGGAGTGGGTGGGTTGGGGAGCAGGGTGGCGAGGAGGGCATAAGGTATTTTTGGAGAAGAAACTAGGAAAGGGGATAGCACTTGAAATGTAAATAAAGAAAATATTTAATTAAAAAAAGTCTGAGTTCAGATTTTCTGGTCAGAAGAAGGAAAAAGAATGAGAAGAAAGAAGGAAAAAGACTGGGAAGAAGGAAGAGAGGAGAAGAAGAAAGAATAATGAGAATCCTCCAGGAAAGACAGAGCACTTGAACTAAAAATGCATCCACTACTGACTCTGAGTCATTATTGAGTAAGCACCACTCCCATCTGACCCCTTCCTCAGGACTCACCTCACTCTGAGGATGGGCCTCAGCAGTGGAAGCCAGTAGGTCTGGTAAATGTATAGATTCCAAACCTTTTTATCTGTTCGTCCCAGGACGTTAAGTTCCACAAAGAAGAAAGCAAAAATGACTAGCTGCACCTAGAGGTTAAATCTGTTCCAAGAAAAGGTAATTAACCTTGAATCTGTAACATTTCAACCTCTCTGGAAAGTACTGAACTTCTAATTGGTCAATCAGTCTTTGCAGATAGAGCATCTTTTTTCAGGAGTTTCTGTTCACAATGTACATATTAAGAAGTTAAATGACAGGTTAATGTGAATATCATCATCACATTGCTGATGTCTGTCTCTATACGGTGTCCATATGTTCCTTGGTCTGATTTGTCCAATATACATTTAGGGCTAATTTTCCTGATATTATTTTAATATGCCCATGCCCCCCTCCACACACACAGTACTAATTCACCTCAATAAATTCATAGGCTAATATGCTTTCTACAAATAAAACATTTGGGTTATGAAAGGCAGATGGTGCTATTCATGTGTCTACCCAAGTCCAAACTTATCCTCTATCTTCAATATAGAGTCAAAAACTACTTGCAAAATGAAGTCTTCCTAGGCAACAACAACACATTTCTTTTTTGTATTAGATATTTTTCTTTATTTACATTTCAAATGTTATCCCCTTTCCTGGTTTCCCCTCCCCTTGATCACCAACCTACCCACTCCAGCTTCCTGGTCCTGGCATTCCACTACACTGGGGCATGAAGCCTTCACAGGACCAATGGCCTCTCCTCCCACTAATGTCCAACAAGAACATCCTCTGCTACATATTCAACTGGAGCCATGGGTCCCTCCACGTGTACTCTTTGGTTGTTGGTTTAGTCCCTGGGAGCTCTGGGGGTACTGGTTGTTTCATATTGTTCCTCCTATGGGGCTGCAAACCCCTTCAGCTCCTTGGATCCTTTCTCTAGCTCCTCCATACAGCATTTCTTTATATGGTATAGAGTATGAGATCAGGGTATGACCTAATCATTACACACTAAATATAATAAATATAAAAATATTGGCACCAGAAAGCACTTGGACTCAGGACCAATAGCATGTAACAGGAATGAACAAGAAACTCTGGGAAGAAATTCACTGTGACTCCTAATGATAATTTCCACCCATAAAATGTCTCATTTTTTCCTAAGCTCATTGGATATGCTCTAAAGAATAAGTTTATTTCTCTTTCAAGAATTATACAAGCATTTTATAAATGCAATTTTAATCATCCTTCCTCACTCATTATGGACACTGTAGTACTTCTCTCCTTTTCTCTTCTGCCTTGTCTCTAGTTTTCAGAGATACCTCAGTATGTGAATCTCCTCAACACCTCTCTCCTACAGACAGACATAGAGCAGCCATGTGACAATGAACATTTAAAATAAGGCAATACTTTGATGGTTTTGGAATTAAGAAGGTAATACATCTGGCTCAAAACGGATGGGTTACTTGAACAAGGTAGATTTCTAGGATATCACAGACATGAGAAAAAGATGGCCTGGTAACTATGTAACAAAGATAGCTTCAAAAGAGGAGATGCTCCTTAGTAAGGGCAAGGTAGTCTGGAGGCCTTCTCCTGGTATCTAGGCATTGTCCCCTTGGGTTCATTCAAGCCTAAAGGGTCAAGGTATAATGGTCAAGTTATTATTATAATCTTATAATGGGATGCACATAGAGTCTCATGAGTTTGTTACAGAATCAAGAAAACTGCAGTGTCTTCTGGAAATAAGACTTTAGCCACTAGTCCCAGACTTTCACAGACTTCTTCCAATATTCAGCTTTGATTCTCCATGTATCCCTAGATCTTGGCATTCCAGAGATGCTACAAAACATATGGAAGTCTCTCAACTAGTGAAAGGATCCATGCCCCTACCCTATAACTACCATACTCTCTCTACACATGGTTTGGGAGACGAAAAAGTCCCTTTTGACATTTAAGATACTTCTCTGAGCCTTAATCAACAAGAGAGCCAGGATCCTCCCTGACTCATATAATCATTAGAAGCTGGATGACCTCTCAGATACATGAGAATCAATGTTTACTCTAGAGGGTTTTTCAGATGGTAGGTAATGCACAGAGAGTCTAAGATTAACCACATAAAATGCAGTAAGTTCAATCAAAGATACAAGTTATTAAAGTCATTGTCACTAATGAGGCAGGTCAAGATATATGGAACAATTCAGTTCTCTGTCAACAAGAGGAATTATTCCAAAAGGTTTCTCCATTCAATTGCTCA
>NC_034595.1:47451852-47457031 GCF_900095145.1 Mus pahari | reverse complement strand
AACAAAATACCCACGGAAGGAGTTACAGAGACAAATTTCTGAGCAGAGACTGAAGGAATGACCATTCAGAGACTGTTCCACCTGGGTATCCATCCCATAAACAACCACCAAACCCAGACACTATTGCAGATGCCAACAAGAGACTGCTGATAGGAGCCTGATATAGCTGTCTCATGTGAGGCTATGCCAGTGCCTGCCAAATACAGAAGTGGATGCTCACAGTCATCCATTAGATGGAGTACAGGGTCTCCAGTGAAGGAGCTAGAGAAAGGACTCATGTCTCTAGCTGCATATGTAGCAGAGGATGAAAGTTCTATTTTTATTTTTTAAGGATCTTTTATATTTATGCCCATATAGAGTGAATTAATTACTGACATTCATTATCACCAACAGTACTTAAAGGTTCTATAAATGTGGTGACAAGAACAAAGATCATCAAAAGAAACAATTGTGCTCCCATCATTAGCTTGGCTGTTAAACTATTCAAAGAATTGTCCTTAAGAGATTGGCATTTCCATACAAAAGTCATGCTTGGAGAAATAGGAAGAAAAACTGGTGTGGCCAAAAGAGGAACTTAAAGTCTGACCACTTATCAAACCACCGTGTAGGAAAGACGAGAGACCCCAGACAGTTATATGTAATTACAGTGGGTATTAAACCTTGACCAGAACTGCCAAGTTATGCCCATGTCTTGTCTTCCATTTAAACCTCAACTTGATGTTAGGACCAAAGACGGACTTGGATGATCTCTGGAACCCTTTACTCTTCATATGAGCATGGACACATTAAATGAATCTCCTCTTTTTGCATGTCTGTTTAATTTTCTTATTGTAGACAGGTGTCAATGTCTCAATTTTTAAGGCTGCTATAGCCTGAGGCTTCAGTGCTAAGAAATTCAGTAAAAGTTAATTACCAGTGTAGGTAGCTTTTTGTATTGGAGATGATAGACACTCTGACTAGGGTAAGCTGGCATGTCAAAGGAGTTCTCATTTGTATTTCCTGAGGCTAAACATGTTAAACACATTTTCCTGTAGTCATTAAGCATTTCAGTTTTTTCTTTTGAGACACATTTGTTCGGTTTTTGCCCAATTTGTTGGGTTGTTTATTTGTTAGTATTTTATGTAATCTGGTCATTAACTAACTATTAAACAAATAGCAGACAAAGTTTTTTCCTATTCTACAGGCTGCCCCTTCACTAGTCACTTATCTCTTTTGTTGTTCATGACACCAGCATGTCTAACAATAGTAAATGTGTTCTAATGAGACATGTGTCTCTATCTCTGGCTATAAGGCTATTGAAACAATGGACACCAGAACATTAGAATTACCCCAGGAATCTCCTGTTACATAAGACAGTTCTGAAGTCCTGGGGTTTACCAGGGGAGAAATTTACCTTCCCAAAAGGGAATCTTGTCTCCTGGAGAAAGATTTACAACATGTTATTTGAACTTACTGAGAGATTTGGATCTGAGATTAAGATGGGTGGAACCACTTATCTTGCCTTATATTTAAACATTAACTTCATTTCAGGACCTCAGCAATAGCTGTAGGGGATGAGTCAGCTATATCTCTTTGTTCCTCTCCTTATATTTTTTTTATTTCTTTTTTTCTCTTTATTTGGTATTTTATTTATTTGCATTTCAAATGTTATTCCCTTTCCCAGTTTCCTCTCCAGAAAACCCCTATCCCTTTCCCCTCCCCTTGCTTCTATGCAGGTGCTTCACCACTCATCTACCCACTCCCACCTCCCTGCCCTGGCATTCCCCTACACTGGGGCATCAAGTCTTCCCAGGAGCAAGGGCCTCTTCATCCACTGATGTCCGATAAGGCCATCCTCTGATACATATGCATCCGGAGCCATGGGTCCCTCCATGTGTTCTCTTTGGTTGGTGGTTTAGTTCCTGGGAGCTCTGGGGTGTCTGGTTGGTTGATATTATTATTCTTCCTATAGACTGCAAACCTCTTCAGCTCCTTCAATCCTTTCTGTAACTCATCCATTAGGGATCCTGTGCTCAGTCCAATGGTTGTCTGCAAGCCTCCGGTTCTGTATTTGTCAGGCTCTGGCAGAGCCTCTCAGGAGACAGATATATCAGGCTCCTGTCAGCAAGTACTTCTCGGCATCCACAATAGTGTCTGGGTTTGATGCCTGTATATGGGATGGATCGCAGGTAGGGCAGTCTCTGAATGGCCTTTCCTTCAGTCTCTGCTCCACACTTTGTCTAAGTATTTCCTCCTGTGATTATTTTGTTCCCTCTTCTAAGAAGAACTGAAGCATCCACACTTTGGTCTTCCTTTGCTTGAGCTTCATGTGGCCTATGAATTGTATCTAGGGTATTTTGACCTTTTGGGTTATTATCCACTTATCAGTGAGTGCATACCATGTGTGTTCTTTTGTGACTGGGTTACCTCACTCAGGATTATATTTTCTAATTCCATCCATTTGTCTAAGAATTTCATGAATTCATTGTTTTTAATGGCTGATTAGTACTCCATTGAGTAAATGTACCACATTTTCTGTATCCATTCCTCTGTTGAAGGAAATCTGGCTTCTTTCCAGCTTCTTGCTATTATAAATAAGGCTGCNATGAACATAGTGGAGCATGTGTCCTTATTACATGTTAGAACATCTTTTGGGTATATGTCCAGGAGAGATATTGCTGGGTCCTCAGGTAATATATGTCCAATTTTCTGAGGACCACCAGACTGATTTCCACAATGGTTGTACCAGCTGAGCTGTCCCACAGCCCTCCTCTTCTTATTTTAACCACATTAAATGAATCTCCTATGTTCTGTTTTACTATTATTAATTGGCTGATTTAACTGGCTTACCCAGGAGAGGTGGCCAGTGCTTTCGTGCTGAGAACATGTCATCATTTCTCTGTGACAGCATGGATTTATTTCTGGGTCCTCTTTTCTACGTTCTACATATATGCTTTTGTGCCAAACCCTAATTATTTTGTTACTATGTCTTAATAGGATGATTGTACTATGATACTTTCAGCCAGTGTTTTTCTGTTCAGGCTTGATTTGACTTACTGAAGCTTTCCATGCTTCTATAGGATTTTATGATCTGTGTGTGTGTGTGTGTGTGTGTGTGTGTGTGTGTGTCTATAAATATATGGAATGTTCAAGAAGATCACACAGATTGATTTTGAAATTTTGAAAATACTAAATACTCTCATTCATGAACATGAACTATCTTTCCATTGTTTAGTATTTTCTTTAATTATTTTCTTCTTTGCTTTGAGGCACTGTTATTCCTGGGGACAGGTTTGATTGTTTCTGATGTTATTGTGGCTAGAATTATTTCTTTAACATTAGCACCAGCCTTCCTATATTGAAGCAATTATCATTTGGGTACAAGAAACCCTTTAGGATTTTTTGGAATTATGCATTTTTAAAAGAAAGGCAGAGGGAGTGAGAGGCAGATACTTATATTTTAATAGAGCACAATGTCTCCTATGCATTTATACACACACACACACACACACACACACACACACACACATACACACACACACACTTTATGCCAGGTTTGCTAGGAATAGGAATTTAACAAACAATATTTTCAAAGAAATGCAGAAATGAGGTAATAGACTGTTGTTTGTTCAGAAACTGGGGAGGGAGGTTATTTTCACCCATTCTGTCTTAGAAATCATGCTGAGTTTACAAAACCTAATCTCTGTAATTATCCATAGAAATACCAAGATAGGAAAACAATATATTCTATGGTTACACAAATGACAATCAAGATTTTCCTCAACGTGCTTGTTAATGAATGTTCCTATAAAGAACGTTCCTCACTGCATCTTCTGCAAGGGTGATTTACTGATTAGAGCAGTAATGATTGTGGAGATGTTGAAGTACTACAGGACCAGGGCCAGATACACATTATCTTGTGCTAATTTTAGTACCCTTAACTTTGTAGGAAACACTAGGATGTCTAGAGCAAAGCAGAGCTACATAAAATTGGGGATGACCAGAAGCCAAGTAAATATGGGACAGATCATCATTATGTAGTCCAGGGTAGGAGAGAGGTGAGATAGGTATGAGGCAGGAAATGTTAGCTGGCCCATGATCATATGTATCTATTTATTTCCCCTTCTTTCATTTAGATACAAAAGCAGTCATGAGAAATGGGCTTTCACTACAATTGAAAGAATAATTTTTTTTTTTACCTAAAATACTATTGAGAGTGGTAGATTTGTCTGTAGTGAAATTTCATTCACAGATAGCTAGCTCTAAAAATAGAAAAGGATGTTGCCTTAAGTCTACATAATAAATTCAACCTTTGAATACTTTGCTCAGCCTTACTCATTGCATAAAGAGATAAGGATAGATAAGATTTCTACATGTTTATTATACTGGGCACAAGTAGACTGCACATAAATTTGTCTTGTCTGTCTATGGTAATTATTTCCACATGTTCTTTTTCTGTCCACAGAAAAAAAGTAAATGACAGAAACTATGACCACTTCAATTTTTTATTTATTTGCATTCGGTACAAAATCATATTATATAAAGATATATACGTAATTAGGTGGTATATCAAATTAAAAGTATGTGCACAAGTACATACTTATAAATGTGAGTGTTGGGTTATTCATTAAAAAGCTTGATAAATGCATACTGTCTATAAACATGGGTAGATTAAAGTTCTTAAAACCTACTAAAATGGTATTTTAGAAATACCTAGGTTTCCAAGTATTTTGGTTTGGGGACTTTTTTTGTTTTTGTTTTTGTTGTTGTTTTTTTAATTGTTTTATTAGATATTTTCTTCATTTACACTTCAAATACAATCCCGAATGTACCCTATACCCCCCCACCCTGCTCCCCTGCCCACTCATTCCAACTTCTAGGCCCTGGCGTTCCCCTGTATGGGGCATATAAAGTTTACAAGACATGATAACTGCCAGCTATGCCAGCACCATTTGTTGAAAATGCTGTCTTTTTTCCACTGGATGGTTTTAGCTCCTTGTCAAAAATCAAGTGATCATAGGTGCGTGGATTCATTTTTGGATCTTCAATACTATTCCATTGATCTACATGTCTATCGCTGTACCAGTACCATGCAGTTTTTATCACAATTGCTCTGTAGTACCCATTTGTCGATTCTTGATCTTACAGCACAGGCCATTGCTGTTCTGTTAAGGAATTTTTCCCCAGTGCCCATTTCTTC
>NC_034595.1:47449440-47451841 GCF_900095145.1 Mus pahari | reverse complement strand
TTGGAACATGGAATTTGGCTTAAAGTGAATCTGTATTACTTGGCCATTATTACTCATACTTATGCCCAGAATAAAATACATCCTGCTCTCTTGCAGTAAATTTTCTGTTTCCTGTGAACAGATATGATGCCTAAATGTGGAACAACCCCAAAATAAACAATTTTCATTGGAGGAGCCAGGTAATAACATGGATCCCCTCTATCCAAACTGTCAGTATTATCTCTTCAGGGATTTTGGTGAGAATATTTTCTGTGGCTCACATCTTCATTGATTTGGTCAACACTCAAAGAAATGTAACTATTTTCAGACTCATACCTCACCAAATATCCCCTGACCTTTTCGTCTCTTTACTTATCTCCAAGGAGAGCACATTCCTTTTCCAAAGTGACAATACTTTGGCTTAGTTTAAGATTAAAAACAAAAGAAAATGAAAGACATTCCTCTATATGCTTAGAAACCATAAAGGTTACTTTCCCACTGGGAAGTTCTCACCTCCTTCTGGATATCTTAGCTTCTCTTTGAAGAACTTTCTTTCTCTTAAATCTCATGTTTATGCTTTCATTTAACCAATTTTTACTATATCAAAAATCAAAAATCTTATTATGGCATAAGGCGGTTCCTGAAGACACTAGAGGAATTCTCCAGGCTACTGTAGATGAAATGTGCAGTTATTGTGTCTCTATACCAACTGTGGTTTCTAGGTGTTCATGCTATAATTCATCTTGAAGCATTATGGATAAGATTACCTGTTCATCACTCAGCTTATTCTCTTGCTAAACATGGCTTGCAAGTTATATTAGTTCCCCCTTAGTGTTGGAAACTATCACTAGCACCAAATGTAGAAATCCCCTAAATTCATCCAAACCCTATTCCTTTGTAGATAAAATAATAGATAATTTTCTAGGGAACATCATCATAAAACTTATTCTCCCAAGAGTCCTAAGCCACTGTCTGGCCTATAAGAGAGTATCCTGTGGTACAGTGAAGGCTGCTTGAGAAATCAGCACATTCTGGATTCAAATCATATTAGGAATATTTGTATCTCCTAAATCATTCAAGGGACATTCTGTTCCTTCCCTTTCCTTGGTGTCTTCTCTGTTTTATGTAAAGTTAATTGCTTAGACAAAGGGGATTCTGCCAGCTTCCCACACCCATGATGTTCTGAGAAATTAGCTGACTCCTATAGCTTTTAAGACCAAAATATGTGAATGTACACTCAATAAATTTTAATTTCATAAAAGGCTAAAGCCCAGTTGTCTTTAGACATTCCAGATGGGCATTAAGATCTTTGCATAATAGAAACTTAGCATAATCTCCCCACATTAATAGTGGATGGAATAATATCTGATCTAGGGAACACTAGGGATGTCTAGAGCAAAACAGAGCTACATAAAATTGGGGATGACCAGAAGCCAAGTAAATATGGGACAGATCATCATTATGTAGTCCAGGGTAGGAGAGAGGTGAGATAGGTATGAGGCAGGAAATGTTAGCTGTCCCATGATCATATGTATCTATTTATTTCCCCTTCTTTCATTTAGATACAAAAGCGGGCATGAGAAATGAGTTTTCACTACAATTGAAAGAATTTTTTTTTTTACCTAAAATACTATTGAGAGTGTTATATTTGTCTGTAGTGACATTTCATTCACAGATAGCTAGCTCTAAAAATAGAAAAGGATGTTGCCTTAACTCTACATAATAAACTCAACCTTTGAATATTTTGCTCAGCCTTACTCATAGCATAAAGAGATAAGTATAGATAAGATTTCTACATGTTTATTATACTGGGCACAAGTAGACTGCACATAATTTTGTCTTGTCTGTCTATGGTAATTATTTCCACGTGTTCTTTTTCTGTCCACAGAAAAAAAGTAAGTGACAGAAACTATGACCACTTCAATTTTTTATTTATTTGCATTCGGTACAAAATCATATTATATATATATATATATATATATATATATATATATATATATATATATATATATATAATTAGGTGGTATATCAAATTAAAAGTATGTGCAAAAGTACATACTTATAAATGTGAGTGTTTGGGTTGTTCATTAAATAGCTTGATAAATGCATACTGTATATAAACATGGGTAGATTAAAGTTCTTAAAACCTACTAAAATGGTATTTTAGAAATACCTAAGTTTCCAAATATTTGGTTTGGGGACTTTTGTTTGTTTTGTTGTTGTTGTTGTTGCTGTTGTTGTTTTTTAAATGTTTCACTAGATATTTTCTTCATTTACATTTCAAATACTATCCCGAATGTACCCTATACCCTCCCCACTCCCCACCCTGCTCCCCAGCCCACTCATTCCCACTTCTTGGCCCTGGCGTTCCCCTGTATGGGGCATATAAATTTTGCAAGACCAAGGGGCCTCTCTTCCCAAC
>NC_034595.1:47445820-47449429 GCF_900095145.1 Mus pahari | reverse complement strand
TTGGGAAGTTTTCTTCTATAATTTTGTTGAAGATATTTGCTGGCCCTTTAATTTGAAAATCTTCATTCTCATCTACTCCTATTATCAGTAGGTTTGGTCTTAAAATTGTGTCCTGGATTTCCTGGATGTTTTGAGTTAGGATCTTTTTGCATTTTGCATTTTCTTTGATTGTTGTGTCCATGTTCCCTACGGAATCTTCTTCACCTGATATTCTCTCTTCCATCTCTTGTATTCTGTTGCTGATGCTTACATCTATGGTTCCTGATTTCTTTCCTATGGTTTCTATCTCCCTTTGGGTTTTCTTAATTGTTTCTACTTCCATTTTCAGATCCTGAATGGTTTTGTTCAATTCCATTCCCCTGTTTGGACATGTTTTCCTGTAATTCTTTAAGGGATTTTTGTTTTTCTTCTAGCTGTTTAGCAGTGTTTTCCTGTAATTCTTTAAGGGATTTTTGTGTTTCTTCTAGCTATTTAGCACTGTTTCCTATAGTTCTTTAAGGGATTTTTGTGTTTCTTCTACCTGTTTAGTAGTGTTTGCCTGTAGTTCTTTAAGGACTTCTACCTGTTTAGCAGTGTTCTCCTGTAATTCCTTGAGGGATTTTGTGCTTCCTCTTTAAGGGCTTCTACTTGTTTAGCATCGTTCTCCTTAATTTCTTTGAGTGAGTTATTAATGTCCTTCTTCAAATCTTCTATCACCATCACGAGATATGATTTTAAATCCACATCTTGCTTTTCGGGTGTGTTGGGGGTGTCCAGGACTCGCTGTGGTGGGCATACTGGGTTCTGATGGTGCTCTGTGTTCTTACCTTTGCCTTACCATCTGGAAATCTCTGGTGTTAATGTTCAAGCTGTCCCTGGCTGGAGTTTGTTCCTCCTGTGATTCTGTTAGCCTCTGTCAGCACTCCTGGGAATCCCACTCTCCTCTGTGTCCCCATGGTCAGAACACTCTCTGCAGGTAAGTTCTCCTCTCACAAGGCAGGTGCCCAGGAGTCTGGAGCTCTGATCCTCCTTCTGAGTTCTGAGGTCAAAGCCCTCCCTGTAGACTGACTCTCCTCCCCGTGATCCAGAGGACCTTCGGTCTGGAGATTCCTCAGGAGAGCTTAGATACCTCCACTGGGGTTCAGGAGAGAGATGGCAGGGTGGCCCTGACTGGACAGGAACCCCTACTCTGGTTGGGCAGTATTCCTTTGACCCTGTTTCTGCTGGCACAAGTCCCTCCTGGATTCTCTGGAGTTGATGTGTTCCACTCACCTGTGATCCCGAGGACCTGTGGTGTGGAGATTCCTCTGGAGAGCTCAGCTGCCACTGCTCTGTTGTTGTTGTTTTAACACACATTTTCCAGTGGACTAACCTTCCACAACAGGCAACAGGCACACTGGTCTTTCTTTAAGGCTTTCATGTTGTCTTTCCATCCTGCCTTTGTTCCAGGACGATGTATTTTAAGGGACTATGGGTTATTGGTATCTCCAAGTGTCCCTTCTGGATGATTCTAATCATAGGCAATGTCCACCAGCCAGGAAGAGATCATACAAATGCGTCCACTTAGTTTCTGTGAGCCGGCTCTCTAAGAGAGGGAAATGACAGAGGAGGGGGTGAGGGGGCGAAGGGTGCTGTGAGGAGGGCATTGGCAGAAGTGGAGGCATGCCAAGGGATTGGGAAAAGTGTGAAGGGACAGGGCAGAGAGCACTGAGCTGTCTGATTTGAGGTTGGGTCCTGTGCTAGCCAGAAGGAGTGGCTAAGACCTAAGTGGCTAAGAGAGGGAGGGGTGGGATGTTTGTGCCTCTAGGTCTCAGGGCCTAAGAGGGAAATGGAAGGGCGTGGCTGGAGGCGGGGTGGGGCGGGGTGGAGTGGAATAGATTTAGCTGAGAGCCCTGCAAGGGTAAGATCCCTGAGCCTCAGCTCAAACCCTAATTCCCCTGAAAAGTCTGCTCAAGTGCTCAAGTGCCAGCCATGCTCGCAGCCCTGGGTTCCCTGACAGCTGCCTTCTGGGCAACTCTCCATCTCAGGACTCTGCTGCTAGCTGCTGTCACCTTCCTGTTCCTTGCTGACTACTTCAAAAGCCGGCGCCCCAGGAACTACCCGCCAGGGCCGCTGCGCTTGCCCTTTGTGGGCAATTTGTTACACATGGACTTGACGCAGTTCCATCTGTCGGTCCAGCAGGTAGGAAGGGGAGAGAGTGCCTGGATTTGCCCTGATCTAATCCTGAGCAGCTGGGACTTCCAGGAACTGAGACGGTGGTGGGCAGAGCCCTGTGGCTCCTGTTTGTAATCGCTAACCCCAGGCCAAAGAGTTAGCTTCTAAGCATTCCCTTTTAGGAAATAGACTGAGGGAACAGCCAACCAATAACTGGACCAAGATAAGACCACCCCAAGGGCAAGCACCAATCCCTGACATTATGATACTGTGTTATACTTACAGACAGGAGCCTAGCATAACTGTCCTCTGAGAGGCCCCGCCCAGCAGCCCACTGAAAGGAAGCTCACACCAAACATTAGGTGGAGCTCTGGGGGGTCTCTTGGAAGAATTAGGGGAAGGATTGAGGCATGGGAACTCCACAGAGAAACCGAGAAATTCAACTAACATGGTCCCTTGGGAGCTCACAGAGACTGAACCACCAACCTAAAAGCATACAAGGACTGTACTTAGCCTCCCTTACAAACACGCACACAGCAGATGTGAAGCTCCTCCTTCTTCATGTGGGTCCCTCAACAATTGGAACAGGCAGGGTCTGTCCCTAAAGCTGTTGCCTGTCTGTGGATCCCATTCCCCTAACTGGGCTGCCTTGTGGCTCCCTCAGCTGGAGAGAAGTTTAGCCTTCCAGACACTTTGTCTCAGGATCCTTGGATACTCAGTGGGGGCCTCCACCTTCTCAGAGGAGAAGGGTTGAGGGGCATGGGAAAGAAACTGTGTAAATGGTGCACTGGGAGGCAGAGGAAGCAGTGTTTGGGGTGGAAAGTGGATAAATTAATTAATGGGGGGAAAAAAGAAATAAGCAGTTCAATTTTCAAATAATTAGAAAATGTCTTATTCTTCTATGATGTGTTTGCATCATGGTCAGAGAAAACACTGTATAATATACCAAGTTCTGTTTGATGACATAATAATAAATCATGATAAATACAGATATGCCCTGCCACTTTAAGAAGTGTATGCAAAGCCAATGACCCAGCTTAGTTGATTAGAATGCCTCTCCAGTTTAAAAAGGAAAAGATAAAGTATGTGCATATGGTCTATTCCTCTGGACTAGGGTTTTCTATAGATGTCAGTGCTCTCTTACTGAGACTTATTTTCTTCTACATCCTTGCTGACTGCTTATCCATTCATTTAGAGGAGACTGAAGCAGAAGGAAACTTCTTAGCTTTGCCCCACCTCAGAATGCCTTTTCCCTCCTTGCCCATACTGTCTTTGCCCAAATTGTGGGCACGGGGGTTGACAATCTGCTAGTATCTCACTTATTGCTGTCAAAAGGAGGGTGGAAACCAGAATCCTCTCCCAGGCTTCCTTTTTCTTCTCTCTCTCTCTCTCTCTCTCTCTCTCTCTCTCTCTCTCTCTCTCTCTCTCTCTCTCTTTTCTCCCAGGCTTTTTAAGAGATCCTCTTCATAACAGGTC
>NC_034595.1:47443482-47445764 GCF_900095145.1 Mus pahari | reverse complement strand
GGAGTGGGTGGGTAGGGGAACAGAGGTGGGGGGAGGGGTATGGGAATCTTTCGGGATAGCATTTGAAATGTAAATAAAGAAAATAATAATAAAAAAAAAAGAATAAGATGACATGTTTTTATTCGATCTTTCTGTGTTAAAATACTGGATCTTTTATATCTTGCTATAAAGTCATGTGTAACCATGGAGGTTGAGTGTCTGGTATCATAGGAATAGCTCATAGTGAAACTGAAGCTGGGAAAATCCTCAGTCCAGCCATATTTTTCATCCTTTTAGTTTGTATTTTCTATGGGCTTGCAAATTGATATCTGAGTGCAAACAAACAAAAATTAAATGATATAATTTAGGCATAGTTAAATTTGAGTTCAGGTTATTAGGAAACAATCCCACAAGCTATTCTATGGCCTTCCCTTTGTGTTTTGTGATGCCCTCCATTTGGACTCCATGATAGGCACACATGGAATCCCATTAGCAATCATCTGCCGGCTTTCCATTTTCCATTGTGTAAACTGGCTGGGAGGAGTAACCTGAGTTTCCTGAGTTGTTCAGGGAAAAAAATGACAAAACAAGAGTTAGAACCCTACATGAATTGACTCAACACTTATTGTCTACCTATATTCTAAGTAGTAGGAAATAGCATTTAATAACATACTTGAAATATGTATTCACAGACACATTCACTCTATAGACACTAAACAAATGCTTAGCATAACAGGCAAACACAGCATAGTCTATGGTAAAATGAGTCATATGGATACTGGTAATCAATACTATCATATGAAATCTAGATGAATAGGCAGTCCTGGACCTAGACTTTGATAGAATGATTAAAGTATCATTTGTGCTATACTTAGAAAAAAAGGTTTAATGTATCTTGACTGGAGCAAAGGGATAAATGATTTTCAAACAATTAAAATGACACCAATTAAAAGAGGATGGGGAAATGGAAGAAGCTGGACTCCTTGTGTACTTTCTAGAGAAAGTTTCTTAGCTTTCTCTGGAGTAGTTCATAGAATTATTGCAAAACATTATCTAAGTAAGAGAAATTTTATCAGACTGAGGTAGGCATGCAACACACAAGTTAGATAGTAGCATGTACTTCTAGGTAGCTATAACAATGGGACCCTAATGTACAATGGTACTAAGCACAACTTATAGGATCCTTGTATGTATAAAATTGCTTAATGAATTCCAAATAACTCTCAGGATGTCTTGCATGATATAATGGTCATGTCATTCTCTTTGTTTTCCTTTTATTCATCTTTAAAAGCAGAGCAGAGCAGGCTCCAGACTCCCAAAAATACAGTTACATGATCACACATCCCTCAGGATTTTTGAAATTGAATACTGAATGAGTCTGTCAGCCCTGTCTCTGACTCTGCCCCTCCATCTTTTTGTTGCTTCCATTATCAGAGCCTTCCTCTAAACCAGTCAAATGTTTAAATAGCCACAGTTATTTTGCTATTCCTTCTGTTATCATACTTATTTGTGCAAAAAAAAAAATCAATGGATACTTTTGATTACTCTGAATTCCATACTTGTGGGCCAGAGAGGTAGCTCAGTGAATAAGGGCACCTGCTGCCAAATTTGATCATCTGACTTCACTTTCCTGGACCCACAAGGTGAGAGGAGAAAACAGACCCATGAAAGTTGTTCTTACTTTCGCACACACAACAGCTCCACCCAACACACACACACACACACACACACACACACACACACACACACACACATACTAGATAGGGTCCTGAGCTGGCCCACAGGACTCTCCTTACATCAGAGGCCCAAGTGCAGTCTGGGGCAGCAGGGAGAACAAGTCAGAGCAGAAAAAACTTTTAGAAACTTCCTCTTGCCCTTGACAGAGTATTGTTTGAAGGGAGTGCCACCGAAACTGTAACCAAAGGTGGCATTATGCTTCCAGGAAAGTCCCAAGGAAAAGTGTTGCAAGAAATGGTCATGGCTGCGGGATCAATCCTGAAAGGAAAGGGTGGAGAGATTCAACTAGTCAATGTGAGAGTTGGAGACAAAGTCCCAGAGTATGGAGGCACCAAAGTAGTTGTGGAAGACACGGATTCTTTCTTATTTAGAGATGGTGACATTCTTGAAAAGCATGTGGACTGAAATCACTATTGAAATGGTGTCACATGAAGATGCCCATTCTGTGGATGTTCTGAACGATTTCATCATGTAAATAATCTCCATGCCTCCCTTTTATAATACATGAATGATGCCTAAAAAAGATTGATGGAGGGAGAGAGAGAGAGAGAGAGAGAGAGAGAGAG
>NC_034595.1:47412367-47443372 GCF_900095145.1 Mus pahari | reverse complement strand
GAAGGAAGGAAGGAAGGAAGGAAGGAAAAAAGGAAGGAAGGAAGGAAGGAAGTTTTTGCTTATTCGGTGCTTCTTACGGCAGACTTGTACAGAAATACATTAGTCTTTGGCAAGTGGCATTTGCTGTGTTCTCTGCCTTCACTAGACGGAAGAATGTTTCAGTTAGAGAACCTGCTTATTTATTGAAACTTGTGTCTTAAAGCCTTCTTTACCCTGTAAAGGACACACTGTAGATATACCTTCCACTCCTATTGAGTCTTGCTAGTGAATTTGTGTAGTATGAATTCCATTCCTGAAGTGAATTTGAGTTAAGTAGCAGAGAAAAAAATCAAAATCATTTCCACAAACCAAGTTTCCATTCACAGGGAAATAAGAACCTATTGATATAATTCCAATTGACTACACCCATGACTGCCATCCCTGGACACAGAGAGATATGAGCCTGCTCACCTGTAACTTCTGAAATATTTTTCAGTTTGTGAAGAAGTATGGGAATGTTATCAGTCTTGACTTCGGAATCAAGTCTTCAATCATTATAAGCAGCCTGCCTTTAATCAAAGAAGCCTTTTCTCGCCTTGATGAAAACTTTATAAATCGCCCTATATTTCCTCTACAAAGACATATCTTTAATGGAAATGGTAAGTCTTTCATGTGTTGTAAGATATGTATTGTAATGTTTATAATACACAAAGGCACATATATGATTTATTTATCCAACAGGCGCAAAAACCAATCCCTTCATGAAATGGTATCTTTAATGGTAACTGAATGCCACCTTTCTTGAATGAAAGCACCCATCAGATGACTTATACTGGGTCCTAGTAAAGACTGTGCAAAACCGCCTGTTTTGCAAAACTACCTCTAGATGCTTTGGTAGGAAGTAACCACAGCACAATGGGCTCTCCCTTCCATTTCACCACTGCAGCCTTCTACCCAAGGAAAATGGATTTAAGTCAGCATCCCCCTCTTCTACATCCTGCTTAGAGATGCTTATACTCTATGATTAAAATTATGGGGACTTCTAGGTTACTAGCCAATGTTATAACTTATTAATGTGAATACTCCATATTAGCATCAATTAAGTCATAAGTTGAAAACAAAATTTGAAATCTGTTAATCTATCAGACAGCATTTTAGATGCTAATTGCTCTCTGAAATAATCCATTAATTAATTGTTCATCAATTCACTCTGTTTTCTGCTATGAGAAGCACAGTGCTAGACATATGTCTTAAGGTTACTATTGCTAGGATGTAATACTGTGACCAAAAAACTTTGGAGAAAAATGCTTTGTTTGGATTGTGATTCTGTACCATTGTTCAACATCAATGGAAGTTAGGATGGGAACTCAAACAGGACAAAAACTTGGAGGCAGAAGTTAGTACAGAGGCTATAGGGAAATACTGTTTACTGGCTTGCTCCTCGTGACATGCTCAGCCTGACTTGTTATAGAGCCCAAGACCACTACCCCAGGGTTGGTATTATCCACATTTCCTGGACCAAACGCAAATTAAGACAACTCCCTACAGACTTACTTATAGCCCTATCTTATGGAGGTATTTTCTTAACTGTGGCTCCCTTCTCTCCAATGAATTTAGCTTGTGTCAAGTTGACATAAAACCAGGTAGCATAGTATAAGTAACTAACAGGGAGAAAAATAGATTTTAAAATGTTCTTCTGTATTATCTCTATTGGATGAGAAAGAAAATCAAGTATGTACATTAATAAAATTGTGTAGTTTTATAAATAAACCAGTATGAAAGAAGAGGGCTTTTATTAGAAATTTTTAATGTCTATAGATTCTTGAAAAACTGAGTAAATTATGTTCATTTACTGACCTGAAGAAATAATTTGCCAAGGGGATATAATATCCTTAAAAAGGCAAGAAGGACAGAGGTGTTGAGGAACTGAAAAGCATCCATGTGTGGCAAACATGTGTGGCAAACATGGTATTTAAAGGACATAATTAAGTGCGCATGACACTTCTGGGCGTGGTCAGAAAGAGCACAGACAGTGTTTGCTAAAATGATTTTCATCCTAACAGCTGGGAAAGTTTCTGAATGGTTTTGAATAGAGGTGATCTTAGGATATTACGTCAAAATGGAGGGAAGATGTTAGGAAAGTTATCATTATAGATATGAAAGGTGGAAGCTTACGTATTCCAGTATCAAAAACTACTGTGGGTTAGACTAGAGTGATGGCATGGAAGTCGTATAGCCCCAAGTCCATACATGCCTGATGAAAACCAACACGGTGTCATGTTCTACACGCCAGGAAATAGGGTGCTGAGAACTCCACCATGAGTTTGGTGGCTAACCTTAACTGTCAACTGCATTTGGGAGCAGCTACAGTCTAAGCAGCTGGGCACAAAAAAAAAAAAAAAAAAAGAGGAATTTTGCTTCATTGAAGCATTTGAGGTGGGAAGATGCACCCTAAATCTGAATCATTTGAGATTCTGGAACCATTAAAGACTCAGCTTAAATCTGGGCCACACCCTCTGATTGCAGACCACATAAAAGAACATGGAGAAAAAGGAAGCTTCTTTTTCCTGCTTGCTCTCACCCTCACTGGCAAGTTCAACTGTCCTGATGCTGAGGAACTCCTCCACCAGATTATTCAGCTGTGGCATGGACTACCCTAGCATTTACATCTCTACTTGCCAACCAGGAAGACAGTTACCCAGTGAGGCTTCATTTCAAAATAGAAGTTTTATTCAAAATGGCTTCAGTTGGGTTCCTTCTTACAACGTATCTACCAAACAAAAATGTGGATATATTAAACACAATGTGTAGATGTGTTGGTTCTCTTGGGAGACTTAAAATTGACTACTTTGGTAGCTACCTAGTAACTGTGTTACCATGAAAATTTTACTTTATCCTTGTATCTCATTTTCTGTCCATTGGAATGGGTCTAGTATGTTTTGGTAATAAGCCTTTAAATTTTCTAAGAGTGCTAAATTAAGGAATATGTTAGAAGTACTCACTAAACTGTGTGATGTTGCCAGCCACCAGGAGATGCTAACCATTGTGTTCCTTGCTTTGTGATATTCTCTCTAGACAGCTATTAAGACCCTTATTGGCCCTTCTTCTTTACATTGCACATGTGTCCATATAGTTCATGAGATAATTTTAGAACAGAATCACAATGTCATAATGCTGAATTTCTTCTTTCCAGGATTGATTTTCTCCAGTGGCCAGATATGGAAGGAGCAAAGGAGGTTTGCCCTGATGACACTGAGGAACTTTGGATTGGGAAAGAAGAGCTTAGAGCAGCGAATTCAGGAGGAGGCCCACCACCTTGTGGAGGTCATAGGAGAAGAGGAAGGTGGGGATTTCACAGGGCAGCTGCAGCGGGCTGTAGTCCTTTCATTCATTCGACAGATTCCTACTAAGTGTCTAAGTGCTTCTCCTGGGCCCTGTTACTGTGCTTAGCACTGAGGAATGAACAGTGAATATCTAGACATGCACCTCCCTGAGGAGTTCTACATCTAAGCATATAAATGGGCCATTAAACAAATTGCTGGACTTAAAGTCTGGCTGTCAGTCTGACTTTCCAGGTATTAGCAGAGTCCTTGGTACATGTCAGACCCCATGTAGCATGCTCTGGCCATACCTTCTTATATGGTTCTTTATGGATGTTTTTCTGTCATATGGAATTAACAAACCAGTATCTTTGAAAGATGTGCGTCTTTCTATATTCACATCCAGGACAGCCTTTTGATCCTCACTTCAAGATCAACAATGCAGTTTCCAATATCATTTGTTCCATCACCTTTGGGGAACGGTTTGAGTACAATGACAGTCGGTTTCAGGAGCTGCTGCAGTTACTGGATAAAGCCATGTACTTGGGTACCTCCATAATGATCCATGTAAGCATTCTGTCTTCTTTAAAGAGAAAATTGAACCTGGGCTTATTCAAGTACAGATATATTCTTTCTTTAGTTTCCAGGACCTTTTGAAACTAGAATATAATGTCTTCAAGTTGAGTTGGATACAAATTTATCTCATCTCAAACTTATTTGTTGATTTGGAAGTTTTAGATAAGAAAACTTATTGTACAAAATGTTTCTAATATTTTAATGAAGTACCAACATTTATATGCTATCCATTTATGTCCAAATTCCACTTTTTTTACCCCTGCATAATCCAAGTATTCTTCTTGGCTGCCCTCCTCTTTATATGCTCCTCCTTTTTTAGCCCTTTGTCATTGTTCATTAATCTTTCCTCAATGATTAGACATTTGGTTGTTTCTCAGTTAAGGTTGTTATTATAGGACTGGTGTACTTTAAATGTTCTTGTGACCAACTCCACTATTTTTTTCTTGTATTTTTATTTAGAGATAAAACATTTTATCATTAAAAACTTGTTCCACTATTTAAATGCCCATTCCTTAAAACTATCAAAATGGTAATACCATAATGTAACCCTTTGGGGTTCAATCTTTGTTCCCATATTGGTACACTTTATGTTCCTGTGTTTATCCATATATTAATGTTCCTCTTAGAATTGCCTTAGCTGTCTCTCAAATGGTTTGGTAGACTGAGCTTTCATCATTATTTCATTCTAGAAGCTTAGCAACTCTCTCTCTCTCTCTCTCTCTCTCTCTCTCTCTCTCTCTCTCTCTCTCTCTCTCTCTCTCTCTCTCTCTCTCTCTCTCTCATTTATTTATTAATTTTCTTTATATGAGTACACCACCATTGCTTTCTTCAGACACACCAGAAGAAGGCATCAGAACCCATTGCAGATGGTTGTGAGTCACCATGTGGTTGCTGGGAGTTGAACTCAGGACCTCTGGAAGAGCAGTCAGTGCTCCTAACCGCTGAGCCATCTCTCCAGCCCCCTCTCTCTTTTTTAATGACCCATTTCTATTCAAAATTCTATTTGTCACTCTCTGTGTATTTGTTTAGCTTCTGTAGTATTTCTTGCTATTTGGATTTCAGTTTTATAACACTATGGTCTATTTGGATATAATAGACTATTTTATTCTGTTGGATTTGGTAAAGCATGGGTCTTTTTATTTTACAGAAAGTCCCATGTGCTACTATGAACAAAGAATTTGGTGTTTCATTTGGATGGGAAACTTTCCAGATATCTATTAAGTTCATTTGATCTATGGTGCAGTTTCGCTCTGAGTTTCTTCTCAGTCAGTACAGTTCCTTTGCTTGGTTTATACAGGATGACCTATGCAGGCTTGGGAATGTAGTGCTAACATCACCCATAGTTATTATATGAGGATCTGTCTGAACTTCATGTTCATTCTTGTTTCTTTTATAAAACCCACAGTCCCAAATTTTGGTGCATACATATTTACAATTTTTCTAATTGAAAAGTTGTTTCTTTTCTGAATATGCAGTGGCCTTCTTTAAAGAATGTATAGCACTCTTTTAAGTATCTTCTTCAGTGCTCTCTGGGTGCTCATCACTTGACTTAGTGTGTATTTTTTTGGCATGTCCATTATTCCTCGTGAGTTTTAAAACAAACCTTTGCTGAATGTGCAACATGTGATTGGTAGTTACTTACTTTCTCAGACTGAAATATATCATCCCCAGCTTTCCAGGCTCTGAAGGGGGCTAATCTGGAATCTGATGTTAGTCTCATGTTTCGGTCTTCATATGTCCATTGGAATATTTCTACTAGAATATAAATTTTAAATTTTAATTATGTGTCTGTGGGTTTCAGCACATGTGTGTACACAGTAGTAAGCATGAAGTCAAAAGACACCTTTGAGAATCAATGCTATTCTTTAGTTGTGGGATCCAGTGCTTAAACTTGGGTTCTCAGGCTTGTGTAGCAAACACCTTTATCTGAAGAGCTGTCTCCTGAGATGGACCCTTTAAATCCTTAAATACTGCTATTTTCCTGTAGATTTTTTTATTGACCATGGCGATCTTCTTATCTGGTCATGCTTATTTGGGGATCTAAATGCCCCTTATACTTGAGTGTCCTTTTGATTCTTTGACTTGGGGAAACTTTTTGCTATAATTTCATTGAATTTTCCATCCATCCCTTTCCTTTTCATCTCAGCTTGTGAAATAAACTCCTGAATATTTCTGGGCATAGTTTCTTGATCATATCACAGTCAGTTCTTACTTTAGTCATTATTCACATTTTTCATTACACTGTTGGAATGTAGGGTTTCCACAGCAGTGATCTCCCTTCTCGACCTTCTCTTGGGTGGAGACTGTTGCCAGGGTTTTCTATTGTGGCTTTGGGGATTTGTTGGTTTGTTCATTTATTTATTTATTTTGTATCATTTTCTTTATTTTAGATTCAAGTTCTTTTTAAGATCTTTTTATTGGTTATTTTATTTATTTACATTTCGAATGTTATCTCCTTCCCGGTTTCCCCTACACAAACCTTCTATTCTATCCCTTCTCCCCTACCTCCTGCTTCTATGAGGATGCTCCCACACTCACCCAGCCACTCCCACCTCACTGCCCTAGCACTCCCCTATGCTGGGGCATGGAGCCACCACAGAACCAAACGCCTCCCCTGCCATGAATACCAGATAAGGCAATCCTCTGCTACATATGCAGCTGGGGCCATGGATCCCTCTTTGGTTGGTGGTTTAGTCCTTGGGAGCTTGCGGGGGGGGGGGGGGTCTGGTTGGTCATTGTTGTTCTTCCTACTGGGTTGCAAACCCCTTCAGCTCCTTCAGTCCTTCCCCTAGCTCTTCCATTGGAGACCAGTGCTCAGTCTAATTGTTGACTGTGAGCATCAGCATCTATATTGGTAAGGCTCTAGCAGAGCCTCTCAAGAGACAGCTATATCAGGCTTCTGTGAGCAAGTGCTTTTTGGAATTAGCAATAGTGTCTGGGTTTGGTATCTGCAGATGGGATGGATCCTTAAGTGAGGCAGTCTCTAGATGGCCTTTGCTACACTCTTTGTCCCTGCATTTCTGTTAGACAGGAGCAATTCTGAGTTAATATTTTTGACATGGGTGGGTAGCCCCTCCACCAGGGGCCAGGCCTAACCAATGGATATGGTCTTTACAGGTTCTCTCTCCCCTTTGGGGGGTATTTTGCGTAATGTCATCCCTGTTGGACCCTAGGAACCTCTTGGGTCCCTGGCATCTGGGACTTTCTTGTGGCTACCCCTGGTCCCCTTCTCCTGCCTCCTTCCACAGCTGATCCTGCCACTCTTTTTCCCTCCCACTCCTCTCTCCTTCCCAGGTCCCTCCCTCTACCTCCCATGATTATTTCATTCCCCTTCAAATTTTAAATTCACAACATCTCTGCTTGTGGTTTTTTTTTTTTTTTTTTTTTTTTTACAAAAATCTCAATTTCCTTGTTGTATTTTCACCAATTCTGTCCATTTTTCACCTTGATCGCTACATCCCTCTTCCTTTTGCTTGTTGCTTCCACGCTGCTGACTTTCATTTCTGGAGCCCATGCCGGACTCCGCTGCCTGTTTCTGCTCCCTTCCTGCCTCTGATCATTTTGATCAGAAAACGCTTGGAAACTTCACCCAACAGTTCAAGTGTTTCCGGTTGTTTGACTTGAGTTATGATTTCAGAGGTGCCGTCTTGACTTTTTTCTTCTTTTTTTTCTTCCTTCCTTTCATTCTTTCTTTCCTATCTATCTATTTATTTATTTATTTATTTTTGTTTTCGTTTGTACATCTGATGGTTGGGGTATGTCTTCTGAATTCTTTGAAATGGTCTTTTTATTGAGAAGCCTGTTCTTGAAGGCTAGTGTCAGTTTGTGAGTGGAAACAAACTGCTCTAGCAGTTATATTAAACTCTATGGATATTAAAATACACATAAAAATCAATGATACTTCACTAACATGTAACTGTTGAACTGATAATCTCCTTTACAATTCTTTCTAAAGATAAACTTATTTAAGGTAAGTGTTGGAACAGTAGGTAAAATAAGTGAAGAAGTCTAGGGAAGGAAGAAAAGAAGAGAAAAGAAGCAAGATTCACTAAAAAGGGAGTGAAGGAGAAGAAAAAAGTACAAGAAAGTTTTTAAAGTGTGGAGGGTAGAGGTTTCAAAAATATTTCTCAATAGTGAAACATTCCCAAAAAATTAGATAAATGTTAGAAATATATGAGAAAACTATTATTTAAAAAGTCAATAAAGTCTGAATACTACTAAATGCAAGGGGAAGGCACAGGATATACAAATAATTTATGGAAGAGAAATGATATTGCCTACAAAATAAAAAAAAAAAACTTGATAAATAACATTAGATGAGTCCATGAAAGGCGTAAAAACTAAAACTGTAATTCAAAAATATGTAAATGCAAAGGAAAAAAGGGAGAGACAAAAAGGAAAAGAAATAATAAAGGAAAAGGAACTGATTCCATTGTGGTCTGGGTCATCAAAAACTGTAGAGTGCTGCTTATGTGCATGGCCGAGGAGGTGAGCTGAGTCTGTAACTCCTGTCTTGCCTTTGGCATATGCTGTTGCTGAGTTTGTGCTGCAGTGAACATCTCACATCTTCAGATTAGGCTTTATTGCATCTCTTTTCCTTCCGTGGGTAACAGGGGCCTCTGCTGGCCAAACTGAGCTTTGCATTTTGTGATCAGGGCAAGATTTCCTAGATCATGTCACCTGGTGCCACTCTCAAGTGGGGGGTGTATCCCAAGTGTGTTGAGAGTGAGGGAGGCAATCTGCCTTCACATTCAAGACCCTCTGAGTTCTGAACACTACTATTCTGTAGGAATGCCCCTCTAGGTCATGTACATCCCAGGCATAACAGAGTTTCTGAGTTTTATAGCAACAAACAACATAAAGCTAGTACCATAATTTGACCCAGTCCATGGCCTCAGACTCAGAACTATCAAACTCCATGGTAAATTTAAGTTGATAAGGTCAATTTGTAGCCACTGCATGTGGAGCTATCTCCCCTTATGTGCTTCCCAGCCTCATCACACTTTCTGCCACCATCAGCCTTTGGCCCTTCAGTGTCTTTGATGACACACTTAGGGTCAAAATTGGAACAACTACTGATTGCTGAACTGAACTTACACAGATATAGTGTGTGTCCTAAGTGGGAAACACTTGTACCAGTGAGAAGTGGTCAGAGGTCAGTATGTTCTGCATGGGAGAATTGAGATGCCTGACAGTGGGTGAAGGAAAGCAGCAGGCTAGGTGTTCCCACAGTTCCACTGTAGAAGATGAAGAAGGAAAGTCAAGACTGTCTTGAAACATAGAAAGTGAGTTTATGATTGCCTTCTTCTCCCTAATTAGCTCTACAACATCTTCCCATGGATAATAAAACATCTCCCAGGACAGCACCAGACATCGATAGCTACCTGGAGAAAACTGAAATCATATATTGCTGATATAATTGACAATCACCGCAAAGACTGGAACCCTGATGAGCCCAGAGACTTCACTGATGCTTTTCTCAACGAAATGGCAAAGGTAGGAAGATGTCACCCGTGTCTTTTTACAGAAAGAGTGATGTAAAATAGCTTCCAATTGATCCAGCAGAAGGCAACCACAATGGTTAGATTTTACCATACCACACATTTATTCATTCTCTCATATTTCATCCTGTCTGCCAGGCAAGCTACTTTGGAGGACAATAGAAACTTTGTTGCCTTGTGTCTCCCATCTCCTAAAGGACATTGGTGTTTGTTCCTGAAGCTCATTTGTTCTAAATTCAATGCCAAGGTTGCAACATCTCTTTGCTTTCTGATCCCTTCACATCTTATTTCTCTGGTACTATCCCTGGAGGTCTCTTATAAGGATAACCTTTCCCCCTGAAATTAATCATATCTATAGGTAACAGGCAACCTGCAAATTCCCTCCTTTTTCTTTTCCCCATATCTGAAGTAGACGCACACAAAATAAAAGCAGCCGTTAAATTTCAGGACTTTATTCTGTTATGGGTTGGTCCAAGACTAACTACCTAACCCCAATCTGAACCTCCACTGTAATGGACAAACTTCAGCTAAGTAAGTGGTAGAGTTTGACTTTTATATCTAGGTGAGGAATCTATCAATCCATGGTCTCCATATCATCATTAGTCAATAACAGACAAAGGCAAGAAGACACTGAATGGACATATTAGTTAAGTTTGTATCCCTGTGACAACATATGGTAGCAAAATAAATAAATAAAAACTGTACTCTGACTGGGTTTCAGAAGATTTTTATCTAAAGTGGCAAATGGAAAAGAAGCTAAGATTCTGAGCAGAAGCGTGTAGGGCAGGCTTTCACAGCACAGTGGGTCAGGAAGCAGAAGCAAGAAGGCACCATGGGTTTGGTGTAACTGTCAGTTAGCCCCCTTCCTAATGGGCACCTAGTTCCTTCAGCAAGATACTTTATTTCTATTTCCAAGAACTTTCCCAAAACTATCAGTGTAAGGAGCCAAGTACTTAACAAATGAGGCTGTGAAGGAACATCTTGAACTGAAGACATACTATAAAATGTAAGTCCTTGACTCCAGTAGGATCCTGATTAATATCACTGAATCTGTCATAGGAGCTACAGCTCACTGGATAATTGGCAAAGTGGTATTTATTTATTTATTTATTTACTTATTTATTTATTTATTTATTTTTACATCTTCTTTGATATTTTATCTTCCTGGCATAATATCGGTAGAAGTCATATTTTATGCCCAAGGGAGAAGATAAATCATTTACCATGTGAAGTGCAGGTATGAGACCATCAACATTGAGAAAATATTAATGAATTAATGTTTCCAGAGGAAATGATTAAAAGCAGTGACATTTTGTAAAGAACATTGATGGAATCAGTAATGTTTTAACTTGGCAAGATGATGCAGATTGGAGAATAAATGAACAGAGAAATTTTATTTTAATCATTCTGTTATAAAACCTGTTAAACATTGGCTTTCAGCCTGTTGTATTCCCCAGAGATGATAATGGTGTGTTAAGATGTGTGTGTGTGTGTGTGTATGTGTATTATTCTTATCATACAGACTGACATATAGACATAGACAAGGATACAAAGTGAGTATCCTAGGTCATACAGATACTTAGTGATATGACAGACACCAGAAGGCAAATAAGCTTTTTTATCACATTCTCTTCCCACTATACAAAAACTTTTCCAAAAGTTCAGTAATAAGAATGGTTGCTTTGGTTCTCATCCAGCCAACTGCTTCCAGGACTTCTGGATCAAAGGATCATCATTAAAAATGACTTAATCCAGTTCGTTTCTCAGGGTGAGGATCAGTGTTCTGAGATGATCACAAACCCTCTAAATAAACAAACATACACTGTCTTTTCCAGTACCCAGGCAAGACTACTACAAGTTTCAATGAAGAAAACCTCATCTGCAGCACTCTGGACCTCTTTCTTGCTGGAACAGAGACAACATCCACGACACTGCGATGGGCTCTGCTCTACATGGCCCTCTACCCAGAAGTCCAAGGTGAGCATGTGCTCACCTTGTCTAACCAAAGCAGAATGGGTTCAGAAGAAATGGGGCATGGTGGGGTGAGTGGGGAGCAGTGAAACATTTGGGTAGGGGCACATCTTGCACATGTTCTGTTAGTACTATGATTGTTCAAGGGGTGCAGATATTACATCTGTACCTTCAAGAATATTGGAGTTTAGAAAAAAAGACAGAAGTCAATCTATATTGTGGTAGGTTCCAGAAAGAATGGCATTACAACACAACATTCATCTATACCCTGCTCCCTTTTTAGCATTCCTTCCCATTTGGGGTACTATCCTAATTCTTTATTCTGATATCTGATATCTTGTGATACACACCTTTTTGCCAGTCTAGGAATCTGCCTGTCTCTGCCTCACAAGTGGTAGGATAACAAGCAAGTGCAGACTACCACATCTTATGTTTGTTCTGAGATTCCGACTCATGTTCTCATGTTTGCATGGCAACTAATTTACTAAGTTACACACATACATTTTAATACATACATACATATATATATATATATATATATATATATATATATATATATACATATATTGGCTACAACATAAGCCTTTCTTGCTTAAGGTATGTTTTGAGAAAGCTTAAAGCCTATTCAGTTACAATTCTGAATTACATTCTAAAACAAAGATTCCAGAATATTTATCAATAGTTTATTGCTAAGAGCTTTTAAAATATATTTATTTATTTTGTGTATGTGTATGTAAATTTGCATGCTTTCTTTCCACATGTACATATATAGATTCAAAAACAAACATCTGGAAGTTGATCTTTCCTATCATGCAGGTTCCTGAGCTCAATAATTTGTCAATAGGGTTGGCCATATGTGCTAAGCAATCAACTGATATAAATTTAATTCATGTTCACTGTGTAATATTAAAAGTAGTCAACAGATGGAAGCATTCAGGACACTCATGGACTATGAGTAATGTTTAATACAGAAATTCAGCCCTAAATAAAAACATCATGATTAATGTATAAATATGAGAGACAAAATTTGTGTATATTCAACTATATAAATTCTCTAGAATGGTGAAATCTGGGGACACAGAAGGTAGAATACACAAGAGATAAACCAAGACTTGCAAAAACATAGAATTTATTTTGCAAAATGGAATGTTCCTGCCATTACTTTTATAGCAATATAAATATATTTAATATTATTTCACTGTACACTTAAAAATAATAAGAGCTATGATTAGTCACCCACATCATTAATCAAAGTGAAACTGAGTGAGGCAAGTGTGTTAAAAACTTAATTATGGACATAGATATCCCTTAACTCAAAATCATCATAGTTCTTCTAATCTGATTTATGTTATATGAACTTTTTGACCAATTACATTTTTATATGTACAGTAGTACCAGTGTTAGATATTTATATATCTCTCTCAGAAGAAAGAGCTAGGCTGGACTTTGTAAAGTTCCTAAATTTCCAAATCCTTTTCACCTTATGGCTATGTTGAGCTCAGGTCAGGGCCAACAGACACAACAGCGGTTCTCATGAGGACTACCTTTGCACCTACAGGAAGGAAACTGGGAAAGGAACCAAACCCTGTCTGTATAAGCCTTGTTCCAAGAGTGAAACGTCACATCTATTTTGTTTTACTTGCAAAACTCAGTCACGTTTCCTCATTCCACATTCCTTCTTATAGAATCTGGGACGTGGCATTTTTTGTTAGAAGACCAGGTACTATTATGAGCCTCGCCACGGAGATCCTGATTATTCAGTTCAGGATATATGAAAGGTCATGGTTACGTTGTGGGCTTGAGGAAAGTCGTAGAACTTAGTTTCTAAATTGGGCTTTTTAAGAGGTAGAGAACTTTTATTTCCTCGCAATCAAGATGCTGGGTGAAATAAAAGCACGGACATTTTGGAAGACAATTTCTATATCTTTAGAAGAAAGCATTAAATTTTAAAACTTAATAGAGACTCCCATTTCCTTGAAGAAAAAGTACAGGCTGAAATTGACCAAGTGATTGGCCAGGCGAAGCATCCCAGACTGGCTGACAGAGACTCCATGCCCTACACCAATGCTGTTGTTCATGAAATTCAGAGAATGGGCAATGTTGTCCCTCTGAATGTTCCCAGGGAAGTGGCAGTTGACACTACACTGGCTGGATTTCACCTGCCAAAAGTAAGTAGGCTCAGGCATGGGAGGTTTGTGTGTGTGTATTCCATACATTGCCTTGAGTCTTTGTAACTTTCCCTAGGGGTCTGTGGTCATGACCAATTTGACTGCACTGCATATGGACCCTAAAGAATGGGCCACCCCAGATACCTTCAATCCAGAGCACTTTTTGGAGAATGGACAGTTTAAGAAGAGAGAATCTTTTCTGCCATTTTCAATGGGTGAGTTGTGTTGCACTGGAGAGAGTTCAGAACTACATCCCATCCCCTCTCTCTCTTCTGGCATCCTTTCAGATAAGCCTGCCCAGTGTGACTCCATTTTGTAGTTGGCTTCAATCCAGCAAGCCTACCTGTACATTGTCAATCCTCTCTTGCTTCTGAGGAAGAGTTCAGTTTCCCTTGTTCTGTTTTCTAAAACACTGACAACAGAGACCCAGTCCCAGCCTCTTGGTGACCAAGAAAGCTGGATACCTATCATTGTGTAGACATCTTGAGTGTCACAAGTTCTTTTTAAGTAATGCTTCCTTACAGGGAAGAGAGATGAGTGTTAGTAGGTTTCTATTTATTAAATAGTTTCAGCTGGCATTTGCTCAAGTGAATTCACTTCCGTCCTATAAACACACTTCAAATAGTTCTGATCTTTTTAAATTGAAACCACCCCCTTTGTTAAATATGATTAGTTCATTCCCCTATTACATCACCTGACACGCATGAAAGGAAATGCAGTAATGACTCTTGCTCCCTTGTGTTTTCTACAAGGCAATTTATTGTAGTAGTAGTAGTAGTATTGTGAAATCAGTAACTAGATATTCTAGTATATTGCAAATATTGGCTTGGATATGCTGCATATATGCCTTCTCAAGTAATTTTGCAATTTCTTAATTCCACAAATATGTTCTAAGCATATATTATCTGCCAAACATCCAACCTGAGAGTATGAAAGTAACAGGATAGAAGATGAGGCAGAGGTGCTCCTTGGACCATGTGTCCCACCGCAGCCTTTCCAGTTGGAATTAGCAGACGCAAACCTAGCCAGATATGCTGCAGCTGGAGCTCAATGTCCACCAGATGTTCTCACACTGAAGCTTGTCTTTCCTAACACTGCCTCCAGAAGGTGACTGAATGGTGCACAAAAGCCAAGCTGGAATGCTTGACAAGGTCAATACATTTGCTTGATTATCGAGGGCAATGTCATGTCTCATGACATTGAAGCTCAGAAGGGAAAATTCTGAAGTTGCCCTCTTGCCGATCTGGAGCTAAAGTCAATGTTTCTCAGTGCTAAGCTGCCCTGGGTGTATCAGGCCAGAATGGTTCTGACCTCTTTGTCTTTTCACCTGGGCTTGTCTGTCCCTTTGTTCACTCTCCACACTCACAGGGACTCTGTCCAGTCTTCCTGTTTATGAGAAAATGAAAGACTTTAGTTATAGTAGAAAAATCTCAACTACATAGCTCACTTATTCTAACTATTCTAAGTTAATTAATCAGATTTATGTAATACGGAAAGTCTAGGAATATTAGCCTTCTTACATCCCAAATACATGCTTTTGGTGATAATTCCTAGGACTTTGGTGAGAGGAATGTGAGTAGATCCCCACAGGGAAATGTTCCTCCTGTCCACTGCTGCCCACGTACATGTTCTCTTCACCTACAGTGGGAAGTCCTCTTCCCAGTTTAAACCGTTCTTCCATCTTCTCCAGTTGTAAACAAAATTATACCGTGTTACTAAGAATGAAAGACTTCACTAGCAGGCCAGTTGTATCAGATAAACACCACAGGAATGTTGTTATCGATAACCAGGTAGGGAAGAAACACATGTTTACTTTCATTCTCTAAGCAAACTCAAAACAGGAAGAGATAAAAACAGAGTTCTTTCTTATTCAAAACCACATGCCCAAAGAATTGACAGAACAGACAGGCGGTGATGGCACACACCTTTAATCCCAGCACTTGGGAGGCAGAGGTAGGCGGATTTCTGAGTTCAAGGCCAGCCTGGTCTACAGAGTGAGTTCCAGGACAGCCAGGATTACACAGAGAAACCCTGTCTTGAAAAACAAAAATAAAAACAAAACAAACAAACATGCCAGAACAGTGGCCTAGGCTTATATTTTTACTTGTAGTTTAGTTCTCTTTGTATTTCACCGAAATTATAACTGACCATCACACTTGTGGGCACATTCACATTAAGACTCACCAAGGTCATGTTCTCTGTATCAGTTAGATACATATAACTGCTTGTATAACAAGGAGTCACGAACTGTATTGTTAAGAACCTGTTACTGCTAAGATTTTCACGTGAGATCAGTGGCTTAGATAATCTTGGCTATCTTGCTTTATATCTTATCCTGAATGTTCATACAGTTGTGATAACAATCTCAAGAGACATCACAGAATCACAGAGGCCTGATGAGTCTAAGCTAGGAACTGTAACTCCATGACTATAATCTCTGCTTATTTGGCTTACCTCACAACCAGGTCTTTCATATTAATTCTACATACTATTATTCCATAGAAAGAACCAGAACTTCTGGAAAATAACAAAATTCAGTCGTGGATACTGTTATCCAAAAATCAGAAAATGCCACTGTGAGTGGCCAATATGGCAATGGGTTGTAATAGTTACTGATATTCATGAGTGATTAAATATATAGAGGGGCAAGCAGCATTAGAATGTCAGCACAGGGCCTAAAGAGATATCTCAGTAGCTAATAGCACTGGCTGCTCTTCCAGAGGACCCAGGTCTGATTTCCTAGTAGCCACATCTATAAGCTTACCACCATCTATAAAGTCAGTCTCAGGGGATCTGACACCCTCTTCTGGTCTCAGTGGGCATTACACATATGTGGTGCAAAAAAAAAAATGGAAGAGAAATACCAATGGAAACATACAGATGAACAGTCTCAAAATATTTTCACTTATAAAAATCAAAAAGCTGTTTAAGAAAAACTTTGGTGGACATTACCACCATCAAGTATTCCCCAACAATAAAATCTCAAAACCAATTGCCAGAAGAGAGGATAGATGAGAACACAGTGTAACCTAAGTGGCATCCTCCCAAGAGGGAAGATGCTCATGGCCCAGTGTGCCCATAAGATAAGGAGATACTTAGAAAAACACCTCTTATAAACCTAAGAAAATAAAAACTTAAAAGGTTGAGGAATCATCACTGTGTCTGGAGGACCAAAGATACAGCATACATAAGCTGAGCATGTGGCACTAAGGGTGTCATGCCAACAGCTGGCAAGCCTAGTGGCATCTATTAACCATCCTATCATAAAAGTTCCAAGGTGTAACCAGAATCCTAAACTAGAAAATGGTCTGGAGCATGCAGTAGTCCCACCAGAGTTTTCTCTGGAAATTAAACTAAACATAATGAAGATAGATAGTTAATTTTGTATTTCCTCTGATAAGGGAAGAAGAGCTATGTGACATGTCTTCAGGGTGTGGACATGAGTGCTGAGATGATATAAGAAAGGGAAGGAGAGTCACCAGTAGTCAGACAACTGAATCTCACTGATCATGGGCTCAGCTCTGGTTCCACAGAACTGAGTTCCTAGTGTTCAGAAAACCGCTGTTTCTGAGGCTGGGAACAGTCTGCATTTGGTACTGAGCAAATCTCTAATGCTCGCGGAGGTAGGGAGAAGCCATCTCCACTTTCTTTGCAGGATGGAGACCTGTCAGAGCAGAGATTCTAGAAGGGAAGCTAAGCAGTGTGTGCTCTATGAGAGGACAGCACCTGCTTAGGGGACAGAATTACCATGCAAGGCATTGCTGCTCCTGGATGTTGTAAAGGAATAACTGAAGACTTCTGGATGCTATTTCAGGACTCTGTAGGAGGACTGCTGACTGTTGTCAATTTGATAACCATACCTTAGATCCTCTTATCTTGTCATCTCTATCCTTGAAAGGGACGATAGCCAGGTTTAATGATATTAAATGATAGGCATGCTTGTCTGTACAGTTAAGCAGGAATGTGACTCCACATTTAAGACAGGAGAGAGATATAAAATGAATGCAGAGACATCAAGCATTATTCTGTTTCTAGTTGCCAGGTATGGATGTACAGTCCCAACTAACAAACCAGAACCTTTGCAGGGCAGCCTCTATGTCCCTGACTTTCTTGTTAGCTATCTCTTCCTTGTAAGGGTTATATAGCATTCGATGATTTTGCTCTGCAGCCATTCATTTATTAAATGAATTTTAAAAGCCTTGAGTCTAGTCACACATTCTCTCAGACAGCTCAGGCCCCTCTCTTCTATTATTGCACAAGAAGACAATTGACCTATGATTCTGAAGTTTCATATTCAGGGGAACATTCCACATTCAATCACTGTGAGATATAAATAAAGAGCTAGACATGCATTCCCAAGGTCCATTCAGGATTTGCAGGAGGAGACTCAAAACACCAGTTCCTGCAGGTTCCAAGGCTAGCTGAGAAAGTATCTCATCTTCTGTTTTATTTCCTGTAGGAAAGCGAGTTTGCCTCGGAGAACAATTGGCCAGGTCTGAGCTCTTTATTTTCTTCACTGCCCTCATGCAAAAATTTACCTTCAAGCCACCAGTCAATGAGAAGCTGAGTCTGAAGTTCAGGTTAGGTATCACCATTTCCCCAGTCAGTCACCGCATCTGTGCTGTCCCTAGACTGTGATGCTGGAGAAGAAAAGGAGAACAGGAAGAAGTAAAAAATGCACTGAGTCACTGAGCCACGGCCCATATATGGAGGGCAAGAAGGAAGGTGACTGGGAAGGTTGGAAGGGATTAGACGAAGGTCAGTGGACCTGTATTCTGGACTGCTGATACCTCTAAATTAGTTGTGGATAAATCACTCAATGATAAATCTTTTCATTTATAACTGCAAAGAGAACTGTGGTTCCTCCTGTGAAAAGTGCTTGTAAGCAGGAAATGATGGTATACCAACAGCATAGAAATCGCTGTCATATCATAGAATTATACCTTCAGTGTGCTTCCTGCCTGCTTCATAAATGTGCATTTGCTTCTAGGTGTTAAGCTGTTTCCTTTGAGACAGAATCAGAGATCTTTCCTCTATCTCAGAGCCCATGGTAACCTGCTGAGCACAGAACTTCTGATAATAAACTCTGGAAGGTGTGATGTGTGATCATTTCAAAGATCATATGGTACTTTTTTTGAATTAAAGGGGTTCATGCCCAAGATGAGACCAAAGTTTACTTGTGCAAAAAGCATGCTTCTGTACACATAGTGAAAAAACATTTCTAAGTATGATTTTAATAAACTCATGTGCCCCCTATATACAAGTTTACTCCAATAAGTTTATAGGGTAGATTTCTTTCTACAATCCAGAATAAGTCACTTGTCAGTTATTGATTCATGAGTGGTGACAGAAAGCTTAGTTTATAGTTCCATCTGATGGAATGAATAAAATTCAGAACTGAGAAATCTTCCTGTCTTCAGACTCCATAAGAACACAAAACAAGGTTTTTCTAGCCTCAGTCTATCTGCCACATGGCATTACTTGAAACATCCATGTCTATTCGTCCCTATTAGACAGGGCACAGCAGACCACACAAAGTTCAGCTTGGTGAGCCAGGGATTTTATTGGGGCTATGAGAAGAACATAGATGATTCAAAAGAAACTGGAACCAAAAAGTTCCCTGCTTAATTTACAGGCAGCATCTGTACAACTGATGAGTCTCTTCGCCATTCCCAATCCCAGCAACTGTTCACTCTTGGTGTAACCTGAGAAGCTGCTGAGCCTTCTCACTTCCTTGAGGCAACATCAATAGCTCTCCCATAGTTATCATTGCTATGATGAAACACCATGATCCTTTGGAGTATGAACCTTTGGCTGCTTAGTCACCAGAAAGTGAAACCATTTTAGGAAGGATTAGGAAGTATGACTTTATTGAAACAACTATGGCCTTGTTGGAGGAAATGTGTCATCGGGGTGTGTGTGTATGTGTGTGTGTGTGTGTGTGTGTGTGTGTGTGTGTGTGTTTTTCAACCTCAAATCCAGGTCTAGAGTTGGTTTCTTTCTCTGCCTGTGGATCAGGAGACTAAACTCTCAGACACTCCTCTAGCACCACATGTTCTGGCTTGCTACCACACTTCCCACCATGATCATAATAAACTAACTCTCAGAAACTGTAAGAAAATCCCCAATTAAATGCTTTCCTTTCTAAGAGATATCTTGGTCATAGCATCTCTTCATAGCAAGAAAACTCTAAGACAAGGAGGAAAACCACTAAGATATTGTCCCAATTCATAGTCTATTGAAGGAAGCCAAGGCAGGAACTGAAAGTAGGCAGGAACTCAGAGCCAAGAGCTGATGCAAAGGCTATGGAGCCTTCTGCTTTACTAGCTTGCTCCTCATGGCTTTCTCAGCCATCTTCCTCGTGAAACCAGGACCACCAGCACAGGGGGAACACTACCCATAATAGGATGGGCCCTCCCTCATCAATTACAAATTAGGAAGAGCCTTACCTTGCCTACAGACTGATCTTAGGGAGGCATTTTCTCAATTGTGAATCCCTCCTCTCAGATGATTCTAGCTTGTGTCGTTGACATAAAAGCCAATACAATAAACAACAAACACAACTAGAGCAAGGCTTAATGGTGTGTGTGTGTGTGTGTGTGTGTGTGTGTGTGTGTGTGTGTGTGTGTAAAAGTTCCTGTGTAACACTTCACATATGAGGAGATCAGAGGAAATCTTGTAGCAGTTGTCCTACACATCCACAATTTGGGTTCTTGAGATGGAAATCAAGCTGTCAGGCTCAGCAACAAGTGTCTTTACTACTGAGCTAGCTCACGTACCGAGGGACATTAGAGAACTGAAATTATACTCATTTCCATTTTGTTATATTCATAGTAGTCAATGAATGGAAGCCACCAGAGTACTCGTATACCATGAATAGATAAATAATCTGTGGAACATAGAAGAGACAGAAGGGAAATTCATTCCTGAGGAATGAAATCCTGATGAATGGGACAGTATACATGGACATTCAGAACATTACGCAAACCAGCCAACCTCAAAACCACAAATCCTGTTCTAATCAAATTAAATAGGATATCTACAGTGGTGAAACTTGTAGACACAAAGGTATAAGGTAGAGACGGGTAAGTTAGGACGTCTTTGGTGGACATGTAGTTCATTTTCAGGACAGCAAAGTTCTGGCCAGTACTTGTACAATTTGAACATATTTAACACTGTTGGATTGTACATTTAGCATGGCAATGAGAGATGTGATTGTTGGCACACATCGTGAGTCACTGAACTCATGAGACTGAGGTAGGACTGTTTTATATTCAAGGTTGTCTTGGTTAGGGTTACTGCTGTGAACAGACACCATGACCAAGGCAAGTCTAATAAAAAACAACATTTAATTGGGGCTGGCTTACAGGTTCAGAGGTTCAGTCCATTATCATCAAGGTGGGAGCATGGCAGCATCCAGACAGGCATGATTCAGGCAGAGCTGAGAGTTCTATGTCTTCATCCAAAGTCTGCTAGTGGAAGACTAACTTCCAGGCAACTAGGGTAAGGGTCATAAGCCCACACCCACAGTAACATACCTATTGCAACCAGGTCAGCCATATTCCAACAAGGCCACACCTCCAAATGGTGCCACTCCCTGGTCCAAGAATATACAAATCATCACAAAGGTGATCTTGGCAAAGCTTAGATTTATATGCTCAAGGACATCTCAGTATCTCCCTGTGATAATGTGCACGGGCATGCAGTAGTTCTCTGTCTTTGCCTGGTAGGACATCAATGGGGACTAGGGACATGCCAAGCTTCGCTAGAAAATTCTACTTCACAAACCCCCAAACATGGAATTTTAACTGTGACAGACATTTGATGCACCTGAACTTACATCGCAGTGAAGATTGTTTCTAACACACTGATTTCCACAGGCATGGTTCCAGCTTGTCCATATAGTCCCATGACAGAGAGATTTCTGTCTCATGGGGAGAGCAAGTCCAAAATGAAATATTAGTTATTGGACGGGGCAGAAAAAAAAAATATTGTAACGGGGTCCTGTCTTGTTGTCCTGATGTCATGCGATAAGATATAATGGTAACAAAGAGCAATCACGTGTTGTAGATTCTCACTTCTTTCAAAATATCTCACTCCCTTTTCAGAATAACTATCAGTAACTATTTTATAGATCCGATTGTTGAGTATCAGCAAAATTAAATTTGAAAAAATAAATCTCTCTAGTACAACCTAACAAGATTTGGGATCTAGAACTAAATGTTCTACTTGTTGATACTGCCCAGTGATTCTTTCTGGGGACTGACTGCTTTGATATTATTGCATTTTCCACCATGGATCCATACTAAATTCTCCATCCTCATGGGCTGAATTCTGCTAACATTTCTTTGACTCTTAAAATGTCCTCAAAGATTTCCTTCTCCTGGTCTTCTCCCCACTGGGCCCAATGCACAGTTGCAATTTCTTCCCTTCTTCCTTTTCACCATGACATCATCAGAAGTTGGACTTTCTGAGAGGTGTTAAAAAACATACCTGAGGTTTCAGCTCAGCATAGCATGGGGGTGTTGCAGAGCAGACCCTTTCAAATCATGGTGGCCAGAAGGTTTTTTCCTTGTTCCTTTTTATGGATCTAGTCCTCCAGATGTGGGTGCCATCTACAATCAAGAGTTCTCCCTGTAGTTAATTCCTTCTGGAGATGTTCCCACACATACTTCCAAATGTGCATTTTGCTAATCTCCTAGACACTTCTAAACTTTTCAAGCTGACAAGGTCAACCCCGCAGGCAGGCTCTGAGGGTCTATGTACTTTGTTGTCATCTCCAGAAGATGTTTTTCTCTGACTGATCATAGCTATAATCTAGAACATACCCAGAGGTTACAAATAGAGCCATTCATGTCACTTCAGAAAGACAGGCTAGTGTAACATATGTCTTCAAACAGTTCATCGTGAAGTGCCAATGATTCCAAATGCTGAGAAACTGCCTAGTATGTAAGAGAGGCTAGGAGCTATGGCTATGTCACATAGACCTTGTCTTAGTTGGGGTCTTATTGATCTGAAGTGACCCCATGATCACAAGAATTCTTATAAAGTAAAGCAATTAATTAATTGCAGCTGGTGTACAGTTCAGGTTTAGTTCATTATTAGCATGGCAGAAAGTATGGCAGCAGCATGCAGGCAGGCATGGTACAGGAAAGGTATCTTGATCCAAAGGCAGCAGGATGAGGCAGTGACAACCTTCCTCCACCAACACCAGACATACTCTAGCAAGGCTACACTTCCTAATAGTGCTGCTTCCTATGGAGTCATTTTTATATAAACCACCACAGACTTGGAACCAAAGGTACCAGAGTTATAGACGTACCTCTTTCTACTGTGTGTTCTGATACATTAGCCTCCCATAGTTTTAGTTCCTTCACCTACAGAATGCATTTAAATTTCCCAACAGTATCTTGGTAGAGGGGAAGGGAATCATGTCATAATTCAAGATTGACCCAAACAATATTGCTTAAACCCTTAAAATGTTGGGTGACTCAACAATGCTCCAAGAAAAAAAATAACTACTTATAAGTCAGATGGATATACCATAGAAAATACTGGTACTGTGTGGAAGCAGATGAACTGGAGTTAGGAACAGTATCTGGAGGAATAGGTAATGGTTCCAAGGAAAGAGAATTGCAGCTGAGAAGCAAAGCATGGTTGAGGGTTAGTTCTACAACATGGAAGAGGAAGAGAGTTTCAGCATTTAAATGGGCACTGTAATGAATACAAAATGGTCTGTTCAAGAAAGTGAACGCCACCTCTGGTGGCGTGAATATTCTTGGCCCAGGGAGTGGCACTATTAGGAGATCTGGCCTTGGAGGAGGTATGGCATTTTTATAGGAAGTGTGTCACTGTGGGGGTGGGCTTTGATACCTCCTCATAGATGTCTGGAAGACAGTCTTCTCCTGGCTACCTCTGGATCAAGATGTAGAACTCTCAGCTCCTTCTCCAACACCATGTCTGCCTGGATGCTGCTGTATTTTCCGCATTCATAATAATGGACTGAATCTCTGATACCGCAAGTCAGCCCCAATTAAATGTTGTCATTTATTAGAGTTGCCTTTGGTCATAGTGTCTCTTCAAACCAGTGGAAATCCTGACTAAGACACTACCCAGGCACAGGAGGAAGCAGGCCCTAGAGGATGAGATGATTATCTATGTGCCAACATTGATGGAAAGATACTACAGAGGATGGTGTAGGTAGGCAGTCTGGCATGGTTACGTTATATTCACGACATACTAGATTGTCCACTGTGGAGCCAAAGATGTGGGTCTAAAGGAACACTGGGAAGCATGAATTAGGATGGCAGGGTGGAACAGGAGTGGCTGAGTCAAGAGAGATTGAAAGAATGGGTCAGATCACTGTTTGGTATATGAGTCAGGTGTGAGGAAAAGATGTGTTTGCACCATGCCAAGGTGCCTGATAGATTTGCTTACTCTGATACCTAGATGTGCTCCTAACCTTGCTAAAAGGCTGGGTTCTGAGGCCTCTATTCTGAATGCTAACTATGGATATGAAGAGGTGAAAGGCATATCATTTCCCTTTGTAGACTAGACATGCCACTTTAACACTGCACTAAGTACTAAGTTAATTTTTATTCAACTTGTTACATCATCTTCACCCCCAATTGATGCTTATATTTCTCTCCCTAGACCTATATGAAACTCTCCTATAGATGACTTACACTCTGAAACAAAATGATGTCTAAGGTCCCTGGAAAATCCCAAAGAGGCACTTATAAAATGATCTAGACTAAGGATGGAATCTTGAAGGAGCTGAGGATGTGAACAGACTTAGGCATGGGAGTTTGATATCAACCAGCTGTGTGTGTGTGTGTGTGTGTGTGTGTGTGTGTGTGTGTGTGTGTGTGTGTGTATTCTGTACATTGTCTTGAGTCTTCGGTATCTTCTCTAGGGGTCCATGGTCCTGACCAATTTGACTACCCTGTAAGTGGACCCCAAAGATTAGGCTACTCCAGATGTGGTCATTCCAGAGCACTTTTTGGAGAATGGAGAGTTTAAAAAGGGAGAATCTTTTCTGACATTCTCAATGGGTAGGTTATGACCAGGGCAGAGTTCCAAGAGCTTTCCGTCCTCTATTCCATGTAGTTGGTCCCTCTAATAAGGACATCATCAGATAACCCATGGTGGCTCAATCTGCTTTGCTTGCAACCCAGGATTCCCCGAGCCTGACACTGCTTCAGACATGCCCTATTTTTCACCTCCCTTTGCTTCTGCTGGGGATTTCAGCTTGCCTTGTTTTGTTTTCCACAAAACTGAGAAACCCAGTTTCTGCCTTTTGCTAGCAGACAAAGCTAGACATCTGTCATCATTACAGATATATTTAAACATTCAAAGTTCTTTTTAAGGAGTGAACTCTTACAGGGATATAGAGATGAGTTTTAATGAAGGAATGGGGAGGAGGTATGAACAAGGGACTGCCTACTTCTGACAGTGTGCACCTTGACAATAGTTTTAATGGATTGGCCCCTGTCCTATAAATACTCTCTCAACAGGTTTTTTTCATTATGATCCCTTTAAAAAAAATCTAGTAATGTCTCTGCATATGTTGCAAGGCAGGCAAGGGGATCCAGTGTTAAATCTGTCTCTTCAACTTTCTAGCCAACCAGTTACTGAAAATTGTGGTCATAGTTTTGGGAAATAAATATCTCACTGTCCCCATGTATTCCAGGTATTGGCTCACATATGTTACCCATGGTTTCCAAATAATTTTGCAGTTCCTTAATTCCAGAAATATGTTCTGAGGATATATTGCATGACAAATACACGCAGGAAAGCAGGAAAGTGGAATAGACAATGAGGTAGATCTGTCCCATGTCCCACTGCAGCTTTAAGCACTGCAGAGATGAGGACACAGAACTAGCCAGATGTGCTGCAGCTGGAGCTCCGGATGATAACCAAATGTGGCTCAGAAGCCACACTGTGGAACTCTGGGCTGCCCTGCATGTGTCAGGCTGGACTGGTTCTGACCTCCTTGTCTTTCCTCCTGGACTTGTCTGTCCCCTTGTTCACTGTTCACAACTCCCTTTAACAGGAAAGCTGGTGGGAGATGAGAACACTGGCCAGTCTTGCTGTGTATGAAAAGATGAAAAGTTTTGAATTACAGCATAAAATCTGATACATACTTCACGTGTTCTAATAATTCTTGGTTCTTTGATCAGATCCTGAAAGCCTAGAAATATGACTCCTGCTACATTGCATGTAAGTGCCATGTGCTGTTTCCTCTGACTGTGGTGAGAGGAATGTGAGCAGGTCCCCATCCAGGGCTTCCACCAGATGATGTTCCTCTAGGCCCATTGCTGCCCATGTACATGTCTTCTCTTCATAGTGCAAAATCTTCTTCCCATCGTGGCCATCATGCCTCACCCAGTTCAAACTGTTCTCTTATCTGTACCAGCTGTAAAACAAAAGAGGCAACACGGAAAGACTCACTAGTGCTATGCGACTGGGAACGTTATTACTTACGCTTAATTATAGACTACAGGAGCAGACAAATTATCTCAGGCAATCACTACAGAATTGTAATTATTAGTAATTAAGGGAATTAGTGTTTACCCTCTTACCATTAGAAAACTCTAGTGGCGCTGGGAAGATGGCTCAGCAGTTAAGAACTCTGGGTGTTCTTCCAGGGGTCCCGAGTTCAATTCCCTGCAGCTACAAGGCAGCTCATAATATAATGGGATACAATGTTCTCTTCTGGCGTGCAGATGGGCATGCAGTCAAAAGCACCCATATATGATAAATAAATACATAAATAAATAAATAAATCTATTTTGGAAAGTTACAAACAAGAAAACAGCTAAGAAGGGAGTTCTTTGCTACTCAAGACCACATGCCCAGAGAATTGGCAGAAAAGGGCCCACGGTTTAATATGAATTCACTGACTTCGTATCCTTTGTACCAGCTAGCATCTTGCTATACAGCAAGCACTACAGACTGCATCATTTAGCAACAACCCATTAATATTCAAAGGTTTCCATGCCAGGTCACTGGGTTGGCTCTTCTTGGCTAACCTTATTATATGAGCAGGAAATCAGCTTATTGACTGTTGCTCTAGGATGGCCTCAGTGCAACGGTGCTGTTCTTCTCAGCTTATTTCTCATTCTCTATCAGAACAGCAGAAAATTCTTTTTTATGAAATATTCTTTTATTTCTTTACTTTTACTTATCCACTTTACACCCCTCTCCCTGCTTCCTGTCACCCTCTCCCACAAACTCTCCCCCATACTTTTCTCCCTTCTCCTCTGAGTGGGTGGGACCCCGTGGGTATCCCCTCACCTTGGCACATCAGGCTCTGTGAGGCTATGTGCATCCCCTCCCACTGAGGCCAGATAAGGCAGCCCAGCTAGAAGAACATATCCCAGGAACAGGCAACAGCTTTTGGGACAGCCCCTGCTCTGGTTGTTCAGGACCCACATGGACATTTGGTTCAAAAGCTTCACATCTGCTACATAGATGTAGGGAGGTCTAGGTCTAGCCCATGTATGCTGTTTGTTTTGTCAATCTCTGAAAGCCCTAAAGGTCCTCCTGTGGAGTTCCTATCCCCTTCAGGGTTTCAATCCTTCTCCCTATTGGTCCACCATCCCCTTCAGGTCTGCAATCTTTCCCCAAGCTCCATCCACTGTTTGACTGTATGTGTCTGTATCTGTCTAAGTCAGCTGCTGAGTGGGTTTCAGGAGACAGTCATGCTAGACTACTTAAAGCAATTTCACTAAAATTAGAGTCAAAACAAGGCTGCCTACTCTCTCCCTATCTATTCAATATAGTACTTTTAAGTTCTAGCCAGATCAATAAGACAACTAAAGGAGATCAAGGGGATCGTGGAATTGGAAATTGGAAAGGAAGAAGTCCAAGTACCACTATTTACAGATGATGTGATAGTGTACATAAGTGACCCCTAAAAACATCTACTGGAGAACTCCCACAGCTGATAAACACCTTCAGCAAAGTGGCTGGATATAAAATTAACTCAAAAAATCAGTATCCATCCTTTATACAGATGATAAATGGGCTGAGAAAGAAATTAGGGAAGCAATGTCCTTTACACTAGCCACAAATAATATAAAATACCTTGGTATAACTCTAACCAAGCAAGTGAAAGATCTGTATGGAAAGAACTTCAAGCCCCTGAAGAAAGAAACTGAAGAAGATATCAGAAGATGGAAAGATATCCCATGCTCATGAATCGGTAGGATCAACATAGCAAAAACGTCCATCTTATGAAAAACAATTTACAATTTCAATAGAATTCCAGTCAAAATTCCAACAAAATTTTATAGACCTTGAAAAAGCAAATATCAGTTTCATGTGGAAAAAAAAAAACACAAAAACAAAAAACAGGATAACCAAGACACACAAGCCTGTGAGGTTCAGACTAGGGGCCCATTACACGTGACTGCCTCTGCATTCTGATAGCCTTTCCAAGTTCCAAGGCCAGACATCATTTAAGGGGAGGGAATTTACTACAGTCTTTGGTTGGAAAACACTGAAGTAAGAGGGCACATAATGTGGAACCCAGACAAGAGGAAGGTTAGACTTGCTTTACTCTCATTATTGCTTTCTGTTAGGGGGGAATAATAAAATCCAATTGCCTAATGAGAACCAGTTTAAACTGAAGAAGAGGGCCAAATCTGGAGACTCCTATAGCTTAAGAAAACATACAGAGGACACACATTCATGCACAGAAAAAAAATATAAACAATGCTTTTTAAATTACATAAGAAAGATAGTGGCTGGAACACAGGGCCCCCAATGGAGGAGCTAGAGAAAGTACCCAAGGAGCTGAAGGGGGCTGCAACCCTGTAGGTGGAACAACAATATGAACTAACCAGTACCCCCTGAGCTCGAGTCTCTAGCTGCATATGTAGCAGAAGATGACCTAATAGGCCATCATTGGGAAGAGAGGCCCCTTGGTCTTGCAAACTTTACATGACCCAGCACAGGGGAAGGCCAGGGCCAAGAAGTGGGAGTGGGTGGGTAGGGGAGCAGGGGTGGGGGAGGGTATAGGGAACTTTCAGGATAGCATTTGAAATGTAAATAAAGAAAATATCTAATAAAAAACGGCAAAAAAAATGAAAGATAGTGGCATGGACTCTAAAGTGTGCGGTAGTGCATTTTGGAATAATATGAAATAGTCACTTGGGGAATAGAAGAGTGGAGTCAGAATCATCGTGATTGGCATCAGTGATTACCAATGTGAGCCCAGATAGTCACTATAGAGATTCACAAGTCTTATGTATAAAAATGAATATAGATGCAAATGTTTGTGTACATGCATTTAGTTAAGCACACTGTATAAATTCATTTCTAAGCTCTGCCCTCTGAGGAAACCTAGAGTGCCAGCGCCTACAGAGCTACGAGTGTGCCTCATGCCAGGTGCCATCTCCTACGTATCATCAATCAGCGAATGAAGGAAGACTTCTGAAAAAGTGACAAATTCCAGGGCCGGCTCAGGAAAATATATGCCTGAAAACATAATCAAACCAAAAAGTCAGGCAATTTCTGCTGAATGATCTATACTTTCCAGATTAGGACTGTCTGTGGCACCAAGCAAGTAATGATTAATAACTCAGTATAACCTTTGACAAAATTAGGAATTCAAAAGTTCAAACTGATATTCATGACAATAAATATGAGGGGAGAGCAAGCACTTGCGTGTTAACCCATGTAGGAGGTTCATAGAATTCTCAGCATTACAAGTTGGCAGCTAGATACAGTAAATAATTTGAAGTGGAAACTTTGCTGATTAAACTTAATGAAGATTACTTTGTTAATGGTCTCAAAATAGTTCTATTTATTTTTTTAAAAACTATAGGAAGATCTTAGTAGACAGCAGCCTTATCAAGTGTTCCCTGACAAACCTCAGGCCTAAGTGCCAGCAGGTAGATGTGATGAGAGTATGGCATGAGGTCACTCTGTTCTCCCGGCAGGGAAGACGCTAACAGCACTCATCAGGTCATGGGGCATTTTGGAAAAGACACCCTTTGTAATCTTTCCAAACACCTGAACTTTGAATAATGTGAAAAGCTTGAGGAATTACAGCAGTGTGAAAGGGACTAAGGGGACCATGCAAGCACACTCACGCACACACTCAAAGGAGTTATGGGGACACCTGCTAAACCCATAAGAGCTGGGCTTGCAGTAAACCCATCTGTGCTGGTTCCCTCTAATGATTATGTTAGCAAATCCTCTGTAAAAGCACATATTATGTTTTCATGAGAAACATTAACTTTTAAGTTACTCTAGGAGCCTCAAAATCATTATAGTGTCTTTTCAAGTCTCTTGCAGATTGTTATGTCACTAAATATTGAAAGGCACATAGGTAAAGTATCAGAGCAAAGACAAAACTATCATCAAAAGTTCTATTCAAATTCTTTTAAATTATTGTCTTCTGTTTTTTTTATAATGGACCATATCACCTGAACATGATCTACTATACAAGTGAAATGCTTTTGATTTTCTGCACAAACTGTCAAATTGCTTGACTTCTTCAAATTGAGTTTGTAGTCAAATCTGTATGTAAGGGGCATTTCATATTAAATTAGTATACATTCCCATTAAAATCTAGGAAGACTCCATAGCTTTATCGGCCATGTGGGTGAAAAGTGGAAAAAGTTGTCTGAACCTTTGTCCTTGTGACCTAAGCTATTGAGTGACATGTGACTAGAGAAGTAGACACTGGAAGCTATGGAAAACTGGAGACTTCAGATACCACATTAGAAGCAAAGTTCCAGATTAAAGGGAGATCACTCAAAGAGAGAGAGGCCAAGGCAGTTTAAATAGAGGGCCATGTGTGTCATTCAGGTCTGTGGAGAGGAAGTAGGATAATGTGTAGCTACTAGGAAGAGAAGAGACATTGGCCATCTTGACAAGTCATATTTCCTAAGATTATGTAGGAAAGGGGACAAAAAGCACGAGTACTCAGGCCATCTTAAGTCTGTCACACTTCTTGTCACACAGAACACTGCCATTCTAAAAATAGCTACCAATAAATGCAGCAGTGCATTTATTTTATATAAGTGAATTGAGGAAGTAAGTTTGTTGTATATAGCTGACCAAAGAGTCATGGTTACCTAATATCGGTAGGAGTTCTCCATAGAAGAGCAGCCTCAGGCAATAAACTCAGAAGGAAGTTGCCACTGATAAATTCTATATATATAATGTCAATTGTTCCTAAACACTCATACTTGAAGCAGAGGAAGGCTCTGCTGTAGCTTTGATCCTCAATTGGAGAAGACTTTGCTATTTTCGTGTATCTGAATGAAATCAGGGCCCTTGACATGGATGTATGCATGCTGACAACACACATTTACTCAGGACTTCATCCATTCATGTGATAGTTGGTGGTATGTCAACTTGACACAAGCGACAGTTCTTTTAGAAGAGGTAACTTCCATTGAGAAGATGCTCCCATGGGCTTGGCCTGTGGGAAAGCCTAAGGTACGTTTTCTTGACTGATGATTAGCGTGA
>NC_034595.1:47398495-47410777 GCF_900095145.1 Mus pahari | reverse complement strand
AATAAGAGGCTAAGAACCTAGAACATATAACTATCAACATATAACATACATAATGATTGAGCCTCAATTGGAGAAGACCTTGCTATGTCCATGTATCTGAATGAAATTGGGGCCCTTGACATGGATGTATGCATGCTGACAACACACATTTACTCAGGACTTCATCCATTCATGTGATAGTTGGTGGTTATGTCAACTTGACACAAGCGACAGTCCTTTTAGAAGAGGTAACTTCCATTGAGAAGATGCTCCCATGGGCTTGTTATATCAAGTTGAACATCAACTTCAATCACTGCTAACACTTCCTCCTTCCACAGGATTCTTCTTTTTAATTGGATAATTTCTTTACTTACATTTCAAAGGTCTCCCCTTCAGAAACTTCCATCCCATCCCCTCTCCCCCTGCCTCTATGAGGGTGTTCACCCATACACTTACTCCTGCCTTCATGCCCTGGCATTCCCCCTACACTGGGGCAGCGAAGACCCTCAGGCCCAAGGGCCATTCCTCCCATTGATGTTCAACAAGGCCGTTCTCTGACACATTGAAAGGTCCTAAGAGAGAGTGAAAAATTATGTAAGCCCCTAGACTTGTGTCCAAAATAGACCTCACTAATGGCAGGGAGTAAAAGTTTAACTCACCCCATTGTTCCAGGATGTACTAAACACAAAGTAGAAGTTTAACTTGCTCCATTGTTTTAGAAAATGTTTGTACAGAATATTCTAACCATTCCTTGAACCCGTTATGCTTGCCAAATGCTGTAGCCCAATGCCAGGTGTTCGCAGTTTTTGCTTTTATAAACCCCATACCCCTTGAGCTGGCAGTCGACTCCTCTACCCCTGCGTGGGATACAAGTTGTCCCCAGTGTACTGGCCTTTTCCGATTAAACCTCTTGCTGTTTGCATCAAGACCCGACCGGTCTCTCCTGAGTTCCTGGGCATCGCATCATCGCAGGGCTTGAGTGAGGGTCCCTCCCATTTCAGTGGACTTTCAACATATGCGGCTGGAGCCATGGGTCCCTCCATGTGTTGGAGGTCCAGTTCCTGGGAGCCCCCCCAGGGGGTCTGGCAGGTTGACACTGTTGCTACCCCCATGGGGCTGCAAACCCCTCAGCTCCTTCAGTCCCTTCTCCAACTCCTCCATCGTGGACCCATGCTCAGTCCAATGGTTGCCTGCAAGGATCTGCCTCTATATTTGTCAGGCTCTGACAGAGTCTCTCAGGAGACAGCCATATCAGGCTTCTGTCAGCAAGCACTTCCCAGCATCCACAACATCTGGGTTTGGTGACTGTATCCCCAGATGAGGCAGTCTCTGGACGGCCTTTCTTTCACTCTCTACACTGCCTTCATATTTCCTCCTGTATTTTGTTCCCCCTTCTAAGAAGCACTGAAGCATCCACCCTTTGGTTTAATTCTGACTGGCTGAGTATTCATTGGAAAGTGGTGCACAGACAACATGTGTCAGAGCTGAATGATGGGTGTGGCATCAGAGCTTCATCACAATGGTTCTCTTCTCTGGTATGTCTGTAGCTGCCTTATGTTGCTCTTCCCTTTGGAAGTTAGCAGAGTGGGGATGATTCTTTATTCACAGGCAAGAAAAGCAAGTAGCAATGAAGCCGTCTCTATGATTTGCATATGGTTGAGTGACCTCAACCTTGGACCAGGATTGGTAAGGTATAATCACAGGTAACCAAACCCTAGAAGTAGGTTTGAGGAGCTAATGTGAATGATGTTCTGGCTCCTTAGTAACTCCTTGCTTTGAAACCCCCACCAGACATTCTTTCACAGCCTTTTCATGTAGGACTTGGCTATGTGGGGTGTGAACCTTAGTTGCAACTGGCCCTAAGCTTTGATGGTTTACATTACAAGCTGTAACTAACTGGCCCCAGCAGAGTATTTAAGAAAAGGGCATCAGAAATCCAGCTGGATCTAGTTTGTCACTGAAGGAGACAAAGGCTCTAAGGAGAAAGCCTGGGGCCTCTAGCTGTGGCGTTTTAACCCCAATCCTAGTTTAATCTAGGAACACTGAAATCAGCCATATCAAAAGACCTCACCTTCCCTGCCCCACCCCCAAATAGATCTAAAGAAATTTAAGTAGCTCAAAAGAAGAAAAGTCAAAAGGCCATGGAATTTGATTTGTTTTTTTCTGGTTTGTTGGGACTCAGACAAAAGTCCCTTAAAGTGATAGAAACAGAAAGGAACGGAAAAGGCTGTTAAGAGGGAAAGTGACATCAACCTTAGCTGTTACAGCAAGGAAAGAGTGTCAGGAAGAACGGGTTGGTTTTCCCCATTAATTTGTTAACTTTATGCCCCAACATCGCCCCCTTCTCCTCCCAGCCCCCCCTTCCTCAGCTCTTCCCCCATTCCTCCCCTCCCCCCCCCATTGTCCTCTCAGAAGGGGAAGCCCCACAACCACACATTTCCTCTCCCTGGCACATCAAGTCACTGCAAGACTACAAACATCCTCTCTCCCTGTTGAGGCCAGTCAGGACTCCCAGTGAAGGTATAGACAGCACTCACAATAATCTCCATCCCAAACTGCCTACAAAATGTGTAAGGACAAAGATGGAGCAGAGATGAAGGAAATGACAGACCACCCAATGACTGAGCCATGCCATGGGCAAGGTGTTTTGTTTTTTCTTTGCGGGAAGAGGTGCCTGTAGTTCCTCTTGGGTACAAGGGCAGAAAAGAGAGACCGACTGTGCTTTTCTCCTTTGCTACTGGCAAAGATGCATCTCTAGAAAAATGAGGCCATGACTAACACCAGTAAAATCAGGCTTTGACTTTACTGAGTTGAGCTCAATCTACATTCTGGATAGGTAGGGTTTGTATCAGGCTCTGGGACGTTTCAGAGTAACTGAATAGTAAGGAACCATAGGCTCTGGCTAAACCAACTTGATATTTGTGCTGAAGACAGGCCAGGCCTAGGATGTACAATAAAGACCTGAGGTCAAGTGATCATTCACTTTCTCTAAGTAAAACTACAGATACATTTTCAAGTGGAAAATGGTCTCGTTTCATTCTGCTTAGGTGGCAGAATCCTAGAATAGAGCCACTCCAAGGGCATTTTCTTATTTGGTAAAACTGCATTACTCTTGTTCATCTACGTGGTAAAAGTGGATGGAGCTGTACCTTGAAAGCAGCCTCAAATTGAGTATTTTCAAACCAGTTCAACAAATACTTACTAGCCATAGACTATAAGGGAGATACTGTGATCAACAAGGAGAGGTACAAGGGCCCTAAGACCTCAGGGCCCTCAGTCCAGTGAGAAATGGGCATTATAAATATGCAAATAAATTGGCATCCAAAGGAAAATTCACCACATGCATGAATATACATGGGTGTATATGAACTCATAACTACAGCAGTTTATTATTTCTTCTTCACTACTAGCAATCTTTGGGGTGGGGGTACTTGGGCAAAGTCCCCAGAATGATCTTTCTGTGTCTTACTTTAAAGAGTACAGTGCAAATGGTGCCCCGGTTTCTTCGTTTTCTTTTGTTCCTCCCTCTTCTATGGCATATTGTGAATTGTTGTCAAAAAAAAAAAAAAATGAACAGGTGTAATTCTATATTGATAAACTTCCCACCTTGGCTCTCTGGAGACATTTGTTCTTTAAGGCTTGTTTTTGGTGTTCACTGTCATTTCTACTGGGGTGCCCTGGCTCTCCTTGACATGATCCCCTCTATTTTCACTCTAAGGAGTATGAGTTTGATATTTTGCTGATTAACTTAAATCCTCCTGCCTGTAAGCTTAAAGAAAATCTGCATACACATGGGACATTATTTTGTCATTTTCCCCCATGAACGTACCCTCAGCTGCCATCTTTCCTCAATTGCAGTCAGAAATTAGAACCACGGACGCTGACTGAGCAGCCACTGAGTTGGTTGCATTTTCTTCTTCAGACTTCTTTTCTCCTTCTGCTAATTTCATTACCATCTTTCAGAAACAGCAGAGCAACATAGATCTGTGAGCATCTGTTTCTGCCCTAGTTCCCAGCTGGCTCCCTGGGTCTACCCTCCACACTCCCCTATGTGTGTCTCAAAAGCTGGCAGCTGCCCCTGTGGATACTGGTATTTTCTGGGTCACCCTGTGTTCTTGTGCACTCACCATGAGCTGTTTGTTCTGCTCTGGCACAGCGAGAACTTTTCCTCTGAAATAGTTGCGGTAACTAAGCCAGAAGAAAGGGGCCGGCTGCAAATGGCACCTTCAGGACCTGGCACTGAGTCACCAGTGGTGCTTACTGTAGCTAAGGTCAGAACAAAGGCTTCTCTTTGTCCAAATACATCAGGGACCAAAAACATCACAGCACTCTCATGCACATCCATCTACATTAAAAGACTCCGGGGAGTCTCCTGGTGGCCAGATGGAAGTAGGCCAGGGCTCTGGCTAACTGTCCCATTCAAGGTTTGTCAGTTACCTTCTGCTCTTGATGTAAACAGCTTACCTTGCTTCCCTGCCTACTTGAAAGACAGAACAAGATCTGCTCTAAAGGGTTCATGGTAAAGGGAATCATTATCCCCTTGCAGGGTTACTTTGTTAGTCCTTCCTCCCTGTATTATTTTACATAATGGCCCAATAAAGCCAGGAAAGGCCACATGATTGGCTTGGTGAAGAAGATGAACAAACATTACAGGAGTAGCCCTGAACTCAGTTCATGTTCTCTGCCATGTCTTAGATAACAGTCATTCAGTCTGCCCTCTCCAGTGTGACAAAGACATAAGACAAAGACACAGCATCTTCAAGATGGGCATACAATGCCCAAAATAAATGGTTTGGTGTTTGGCACTGGGATTTCAGGACTGTTACTATGTGTAACTTCCCACCTGCTTTGCCATTTGTAAAGACCAAGGAAAGATGTCAAAGAAACACAATACTTGGTCATATATAGTCAAATATAGTAATTATATCCCCGTAATTTTTTCCTCCCAGGCAGTTTGATGTTTTCCTTACAAAGTTCACAGAATAGCATGTGCTTCTTATCAACTAGCAGGATAGTGGCAAACTCTTGGATGGCTAAACAAGACCTAACAACGAGGGAAGAAAAGGCAATAGACAGAAAGAACATGAAATGGAGAAATCTCATGGGGCCTCAACACTAGAAAACTGGGGACTGTGGAGAGAGAGAAAAAGTCTTCCTGAAGATACAGTTCTCCCCAATTGCTTGTCCAATATCTAGAGGTCAGGCTTGAGATCATGTACATATAGGTTACATCACCGAAAATGAACAGGTCATGTGTGTGTGTGTGTGTGTGTGTGTGTGTATATATATATAATGAAAAAGAGAGACCATGAATTCAGAGTGGAGGTGTGCATGGGAAGAAATGATGTGATTATAGTTGCAAAAAATTAAAACCTTTTAGAAAGAGAATCTATATCTTAGATATGTTTTATAAATCCATATATTTTAACATATTTTTTCTTTTTCTTTTTACAAATATTTCTCCCAGTTTAAGGCTCTTTTCAATGCCTTGTTTTCTTTGGAAATAAATCCTTATCAAAACAATTTTAGCAACATTTTCCCTTAAACATGTTTTGAAATGTCAGTTAATAATAATTCATCTACACCAGGATAGTATTTTTTCTTTTTCTGAAAGTTCTATAATTTAGTTATATATAATATAATGTATATGTTACAATGTTATATGTAGAGAATGTTAAAGCGGAAAATACAACAGGTTTAAAATTTACTAGAAGGGGTTTAGGAGTATATATCAACTGGCAGACAGGCAAACCAGTAAACTTAAGTTAATGAAATTGTGAATTCCACAGGACAGAAATGGATGAAGAGAGGTGAGCAGAATTTCACAGGTACATGTGTGAACAAAAATCAAAATCTCTCTAAAAATGAAGACACAGTTTATTTGCAGCCAAGGATCATGAACATCCGCTGTGAAAGTTACTGCATATATTTTCAGTTACAGGCAGTCCTAAGTAATGTGTTTACCACAAACACTGGTGGCACACCAGGGAGGTGGCAGTGGAGAGTGGGGAAAACTGTGCTAAAGATCTCAAGGCATTCTTAGCTTTTGGGTTGGTGGAGGTTACTGGTTTGCTAATACATTTTGTAAGTTTTATTCCTTATAATAACTACAAAGATGACTAATCATAGGTAAAAATAATTTTGGCTCTGGGTCTGTAGAATTCTCCATGATCATAAGAGTTCTAATCAGTTAAGAGATCTACAAATTACAACTCCCAAAACAACTTGATGTGACTGGAATCTACACTTAAATAATGTAGTTAGTGGCACCGTACTGTCAAGACATCATTCTTGGTGAATTAAAAAAATGATTTTAGTTTCATTAGGCAGCCACTATTCTTGAGTTGAGTAGTTAAGTCCGAAAACAAAGCTTGGGAGGTATCCTGGGCATCTAAAATCTTTCATTTTGTGCCCTGTCCCTATCCTTTTCTATCTGGAACATTTGAATGCTTACGTGATTATTATACACCTACAGACAAGTCAGCAACATCAACAAAGCCAAACACTTGCAGACAGGTTTTGAGAACGCAGGACACCTGTGCTTTTCTAAAGTCCATATACAGCTTGTGAGGATAAACACAAGCTGGGTATGGTTATGGTGATGGACAAAGAACAAAATACAAACTAGCTTTACACAAGAGAATCTTGGACTACAAGCTCAAAGCTGAAGGGTTCAAATGTGATTTCTAGGACCCATGAGGCAATGGGGGTCACGGGGCTAAGACGAGCATGACCCAGGTTCAACATATGTAAGCTCAGTATTATTCCTATCCATCCAGCCAGAACTCATGTGGCCCTAGTCACAAGGAGGAAAAGGTATGTGGTCCATGCCTAAGGTAATAGAATAAATTATTAATGAAGGAATTATTACATTAAAGAAACTATTAAGAGATAATTTAAGAACAGATATTGAAGTTGGTGGCGTACGCCTTTAATCCTAGCACTCGGGAGGGAGAGGCAGGCGGACTTCTGAGTTCAAGACCAGCCTGGTCTACAAAGTGAGGTCCAGGACAGCCAGGGCTATACAGAAAAACCCTGTCTCAGGGAAAACAAAAGAAAACAAACAAAAAAAAACCCCACATATTGAGGTTAGTCCTCAATATAACTCAAATTATTTGCCTAAAAATGTTCTGAATTCCACATTAACAAAAGATATCTACAATCTAATGGAGAAACTAAAGACAAAGAATACACAAAAAAATCACTTTTTTTGTTTGTTTTTGTTTTGCTCGAGACAGGGTTACTCTGTGTAGTCCTGGCTGTCCTGGAACTTCTCTCTAGATCAGGCTGGCCTCAAACTCAGAAATCTACCTGCCTCTGCCTCCCAAGTGCTGGCATTAAAGGCATACACCACCACTGCCCGGCGCAAAAATCACTTTTATGTAAGCTGTTTACACACAAAAAGTAAGTTTGAATTCACGTGGTTTTGCTTACCAATCAAAGTGGATTTAGTCCTTCACTAAAATGGAAAATAAATATGCATTTGTAGCCACTAAAACACCACAGCAAACTGAATCAGAAGCAGAACTTTATTTACGTAAAACATTTCACAATTATATTGACAATTATTTATTTAAAATAATATTCTAAATACTTACAAAAATAAATCAAGTATTGCTTCTTCTAGTTTTCAAGTGTGACAGCATTTGCCATAGAAAATAGAAAGGACCTTTTTAATAAACTAAACACTACACTGAAACTTCCTCAAGTTTAATAACTACACACTATTTCCTCTGATGACTTGTGCTTTATCAATGTGTGCAACAAACAGGATCACAGTAAGACTGTATGTATAACAAGCCATTTACATTCATTTTTACACAAAATGTCAGTACTCTGGCATAAACCACCATCATTCCCCAAATGCCAGATATACCATTATACAGAAGTATGTGTGGCTGTGAAGTGTTTAACATCCAGTCATCAAAGACCAGATATTACTAAGTGATACTCAGCTAAAGGTTGCTAGGCAAGATTTTTTTTTACTTATACTAAATCATTAGTCAGATCGTTAAAAAAATAGAATAAACTTCAAATATTTCTCAATACATTAAGTTTATCCCAAGATAAACACCAGTGTCATAATTATATCCAAAAAAGAGAAAGGAGCATCACTCCAAGAACAACCACTTGAAATTCAAGGTTGTTTCTAACTTTATAGTCACACAAACACACATTTTTTTTTTTTTTTTGTCAAATCCATTTTATGCATTCAATCTTCCCTTCAATACACTTGGAGAAATCATGGTTCAAGATCTGATTTCTACCTGGCTGGGCACCAGTCTCACTGCATAAATTATACAAGGGAAGAATCTCACCCTGGTCACAGCCTGAATTTCCGTGATTAATCTAGATGATATAGAACTTTACATTAGTTTTGTATAAACATGTATCAAACATTCAAAATTCTACTTAAAACTAGAAAAATCAGAAAATTTGTTTTTTTTAATTAAGAAAAAAGAAACTATCCTTATATTCTTATTTATGCTACATTACTTAGAAATTTATGAGCAATTATATTGGAAACATAAATTTATTGAAATTGATGTTTTACAGTCAGTTCCATTAAAAGGGAACTTGTAAAATCTCAATTATAAGCAAATACAAACACTACCATCAATATCTTCATTGACAAAAATATACCTAAATATCATAATTTTTAGAAAATGTTAAATAGCATGCTAAGTAATTTTAAAGTCTTATTTTACTAAAAGACACAGGCAAGCAGACACCATAAGAACATACAAAAATACAAACCAACAGTGTAAAATGTAGACAAGAATCACCAAAATCTAAGAGGTAGTCAACAGAACAGAACCCTGATAAAACAAAATATCCCGGCATATGCCACTAATCTCAAAGACCCCAAATCACTGTGACATTCTTGTTATTTAAGTGGTTAAAAATTACTGGGCAAGGATTTATAAGCATTTATCTAAATGAGTTAACACTGCAAATAGAACAATACTCATATTTACGAAGGACTAAGAATAAAATGTAGACCACAGCTCCACAGCCTGCCAGCTCAATATGGCTTACTCAGCCACCACCACCCCCATTTTGTTTATATAATACATATCCCTTCTTTAATGCTATGAGGGCAGAGGTGAGGAGCTGACCCAACAAGGATCATATAGCCCGCAAGTTTACGCCTTCACCTGGCAATGTTCTGGGTAAACACACTGTTGTCTCCCTTGTGTCTGCTGCACTCCTGCACCCATCTGAGTCCTCTGGACAACTGAAATGGATGTAACACTTCTTAAATCTGTAGTCTATGGATCAAAGTATTTCTTCAAGTTACCAAAAACCAAAATTGTGACTCGCTGCACACGAACTCTCAACAATGATGGAAACGTGGCTGCCAAGCGTTGGATGTGTGACTGACTTGAGCAAACCACCTGTGGCTACACTAAGCAATAGGATTTAACAACTAATATTCCAAAGCTGTGACTTTAAAAAGTGACCACAAACTGGAAAGTAACACCTCTGGAAAAAACAATGTTGGGCAGAAATAAACTGAATGCCACAAATACAGCTCCAGACACTCCTTAGAGGCAAGCAGAAACCTAACTGGTTATAAGCTATTCCATCACTATTTCTTTTCAATAAAGAGGCAAAATTATACATGATATACTCCTCCTTAGAAAGCAACGCCCACAAGAACACTATGCTTCAAAGCATGTGGCTATTGTAAAGTGTAGCTTGCTTTTCATCAGAAACACAAATGTCAGTTTACTTCCCATCCTAATACTTCATTCCTCATTCACAGCAGAACATGTTCAAACTGGCATACAACTCAGAGAAGCTGCAAATTTCTAATGGGTCACTTTTACAGGACAAAGTCACCCCAACAGCAGTTTTCCAAGCACTATAGCTTCTACAGCATGCTGAAGCATCCTCTAGAGGGCAGAATTTGCAAATAGAGGAAACCTCATACACACCAGACTAAGGAATTCACCTTGCACAGTTTTTCTCCACACGTGTAACTGGAAACTTTTCCATAAAGCAAATCTAGATATTAAATGACAAACTACTGATTACTTTTTGCAAATTAACGACTTGCTGTCACAACTAAAAACATAAAGTTGGAATATACATTTGCTTTTCCTCACAGGATGCCATTTCAAGACAAGTATTTGCTTCATCACACTTCCAACTACTCAAATGTGCTGCCCAGAGACAGAGCTGATTCTGTACTTTGTTTTCTAAGCTGGAAATATTAAATGATATATTTTGACTTAAATATAGTTGATTCTGATGTTGAGAATGTAACTCAATTAGTAGAGTATCAGATTTTGATCCCTAGAACTATATAAACCTGGTATGGTGGGCTACAACTATTTCCATTAATCCCAGTGTGCAGAAACTGTAGGAAGGACTGATCAGGTGGTCAAGGTCATCCTTGAATACATTGTGAATTTCTATGCCAGTTCAAGATTATGAGAGCCTGTCTCAAAGTGAAACCAAAATAAGACTAGCTGCTACCAAGCATCTTAACTTTTGTTTTCTATCTGGTAGGTTCTTGGGGTACAGATATTCTGAGGCACTTCCGTTGTTTGCTTTGCAGACTAGTCAGATGCTGCAGCTGGGACTTTCACAGAGAGGTTTCTTCGGGTGCTGGTGATGTGCCGCTGCTGCGCTAAGAAGGAACGTGCAGGAGCAGCCGCAACGCTGTCTTTGCAAGCACTAGCACCACTCACCAGCCGAGACTCCATGCCCAATTTCTGAAACGCCAGGCTCTAAATGCAGAAACAGATAAATAACACGCTAAATGTAATGTAATTATTACAGCAGTTCTAGCAGGCTAATGGTTTCTTGCTTTGGCTGAGAAAAAAATAAGGATTCAAAGGCCAATTCTTCCATTTCAGACAAAACTAGGAAGAGGGCATAAAATTCAGTGTCTCTCTTTTAATCCACTAAATTTTATATCATTGAAAACAGCAGCCACAAACAGCATGCCAGAACTAAGTTTAATTATAACAAAAACATCACAAAGCAATAATGTATGTCTGTGGCAGGACGTCACTGCACTACTCAACACATCATACAAAAGGGCCCAGATACACAGATCTGGAAGGTGCAGGTGTGAAAATGAATGCTACCTGGACAAAATATTCTAGCTTGGTCTACTGGCTTTCTGATGAGGGAAGGTATTATTCCGTCAGTAGATTGTGTAACACAACTGTAGTGTACTAATATAAAACATATTTCCTTCTATTATGAAGGGTTTAAACCCACTCACCACTGAAACTCAACACACCTTGTTATACCAGGCAGAAACAATGAGTTTTTCCTCATAATCCCTGAATTTTGCTACTTTACATTCACTCTGCAATAGAAAATAATGATTAAGACAGTTAAGATATCGATAGTATCCCCCAAAATTACTGAAAACAAAGTAAGATACTATCTCACTCCTGGGAGAATAGAAATACATGCGTTAGTGAGGTACATAAATAACTAAAACTAAAGGAGTGAATTAAGCAGAACACAATCAAAACAGCTTTTGGAAACACAAGAGAATGTGAATAATCTTCATTTTAGAAATGTTACTCAGAAACTTAAACACATATACAAAACACCCTTTTTGATCAATTCCTGTGCTACTAATTCTTATGACTTGAGACAAAAGCAACTAGCTAAAATATCAACACGGCGCTGTATCTAAGGAGTCAAAACTAAGGAGAAAGGGCACAGCAGACAAACGGCTAGGCTCCTTAGCACAGCATTTCCTTATTTCTTCTTAGCTCCTTACTTACCACTCACTATGACTGTATCCATGCACCAATATACAAATTGATGTACCTTTATTATTCTAATACAGAGAGTTCTATAATTCGTATGAGCAACAGATATAGGTGACACACATAAAAAGTATACATAATAGTGAATGCTTGCATCTTCCCTAAAAAACAGCCTCACAGGAGAGAGTACGCAGGTCCAAACACCTGGACAACAGCCTCTGCAACTCAACTTCTCTTTTTTCTTATGTACAAGGGATGAATAAACAAAACTTAAGCATCCATATGCTTTGAGTTAATTGGGGCTTTTCCTTCAGAATCCTCTAGTGAGTGTCGTTGCTCTTTTTGGAATATACTTTGAGCATTAGCAATGGTGTGCATTGGTTCCCTCTGTAAAATGAATGGTCAACACACTTGGAAAACTAAGATTTCAAAAATTATCCAGTCAAGTATGCTTATTTTAAATAGGACAAACGCGCACCAAGAATCAAAAATGAGAGATGAAGACTAAGATGGATTACCAATACAGCTGCGAGTCCAGCTTCGGATTTACAAAACAGTT
>NC_034595.1:47396325-47398345 GCF_900095145.1 Mus pahari | reverse complement strand
ATAGAGGAAGAGAGTTGGACATTTGAGTTAGAACTTGACAAAGCAATGTATTTCTTCAGACATGCACTTCCCCTGTGCATTTCATACCCATGGCACCACTGTCTGGACAAATGCTGATAGCAGGCACACACTAGCCTGGTATATAGATTCTGGGTGCAGGAAAGAACATGTTAGAAGTTTTGAGTGAAAATAATTCCATCACAACTCATAATGACTTGGTGGGAAGTTGTACAAGGTAAAGGGTATGAACAGACTATTCTAGTTATGTGAGAAGAAGCCAATCATAGTTCATGGGGGAAGCCAGATAACATAGCTCAACATGGCCTCTAAAGGAGTATGTATCCATTTCAAAAATAGCAGCAACTCTTGAAAATAGTAATCCTGTAAAACATTTTACCATAGAAACTAAAAAAGCAATTAATGAATCTTTCTTAAAACTTTACAATACCACATCCACCTTTATTTACAAAAATGACTTAAGTACTAGTATAAAAATTGTGTAAGAAAAAAAGCTAAGAACTCAACCAGTTATCAGGATCCCAGCAGGATTAACAAAGGTTTTATGAATGTCAAACATGACAGAGGTTAATTCCCAGTACTCCATGGAGAGGTGAGCGCTAATGAATGTGGAGATGTTACCTCTAGAATCTCAATTCTTCTTTCCTTCTCCGCCAGCTGCTTTCTGAGTAACATTATTTCTGCTGATGCTGGATTTAATTTGGGATCTAAAGTTTTTATTACCTACATAAAGAAAAAAGTCCATTTTGACTTTACAGGTATCAAGAACACAAGAACATGCTTTATAAAAATTATAGGATTATCCACAAAGTCATTAGGAATATGTTTACAACCAAACCAAATAAATCTTGTACATCTTCAATGACAGCAATTTCGTCTTTCTGTTACTTAAAACTTTGAACACTGGGGTTTGTTTTGCTTTTTAGAATTAAGATTTATTAGTTTTATTTTGTCTGAGTGCTATTTTTCAAGGTGACCTGGTCATGACTCCGTAAGAACTTAAGTCAGATCATGCCATACTTCTACTCAGAAGCCTTCTATTTTCCACTTTACTCCAAAAGAAAGGTAACCCTGAATAAAGGGCTTTCACTACCTTCTTAACCTCTTCTCTTGGTATCTGCCTACAAGTATGTATGTGCACCGTATGTATACTTTGTGCCTACAGAGATCAGAAGATGTCATCTGATTCGCTGGACCTGGAGGTACAAATGGTTGTGAGCCACCAGATGGGTGCTGGAAATCAAACCCAGGTCCCACAGGTTTATCAAATCTATTTGCTTTTTACTTCTGAAATATACCTATCCTTTTTTTTTGTCTTAGATGTTTAGTGTGGCCATACATGTGAGCTCTGCCACTGAGGTTTGCTGTTTCCAGGACTGGCCTTTAACATATTTCCTCATAAGTTTTTATTCTCTCTCCTCATATCTAGTACTGTGACAATGATAATTAAACCTCGGGCTCCAAAGTTAAAACCTGAATGTCTGTATTTCAGAGACCCTCCCACTTAGGACTACATACACCACAACTAGGAAAGAAATGTCGAACATGTGAAGCCTTGAGATTTGGGGTTCAACTTTTGCTCCAGATCATATTGATATTGTAACTGGTAAATATATGGAATCTAAATATTAAGACAAATAAATATACTACCATTATTTTAAATTTGCACCACCCTGAAATCCCTTAATTTATTAAATAAAAAGAATATATTAACATTCTGAGAGAATATTTATATGAAAATAAGACTGTGAAAATGTATTTTCACAAATAACTGAGTCGAAGTATAGAATAAGGAAAAGAAAGGCTTTAAGAAAAGTTGGGTGAACATCAAGATAGACTTTAAAGTCTCTGAGGTGGAAAATAAAGCCAACTGGATACACTCTAAGAGATGCCCTTAGAAGGTGAACAATTCTGTTCATTTTGCTAACATTCTAGTAAAATTAACAAAGATTATCCAGTCAAGTATCCTTATTTTGGACAAACGCGCACCAAGAATCAAAAA
>NC_034595.1:47377467-47396135 GCF_900095145.1 Mus pahari | reverse complement strand
ATAGAGGAAGAGAGTTGGACATTTGAGTTAGAACTTGACAAAGCAATGTATTTCTTCAGACATGCACTTCCCCTGTGCATTTCATACCCATGGCATTGTCTGGACAAACATTAACATAAAAGTTTAGGTTCATTGTTCTGAAGTAAAAGACTTTCTATTACAGCAGCCACTTTCTTAAGTTCATTCCTTTCTATCAATGTTCAAGCTGTCCCTAAGATCATGTTTCCCTGACACTAAGATGAAATATTACTGAGTACGCAGGAGCCACATAGAAGATGCCAGACCTCACAGACAAGGCAAGGTAAGGTAGGGAAGAGCAAAGTGACTGGATTCAACACCAAGCAGCAGTGCACTCAGAACTAAGTATGACAGGACACGGGCACAGGGATCAGCTGAAGGAGTGTGGCACTCACATTCCTGGCTTTCTCTAAGTACATTTTGTATCTCTCCTCCATTGCTTTCATGTCTTCATCTTTCTTCTGAAGAGCCGCTTCAAGTTCACTGATCTTTTGGGCTATTTGTGAAAATAAAATTAAATCAGTTATTACCTACTGAAACACTTGATTTGCACACAAAACTTGTATTGACTGGTAAGACTGTTTCCAAGAAAAGCCTTGAACTTCTTCTTTGTTGTTTATTCTTATCAAAAACAAGTAACGTACCCTCAATCATTCTCTATAATCTAGATACCTCTGTTCTTTCTAGTAAGCATCACAGGAGCAAGTATACTGTTCACATGAAAGAAAGTAAAACTACCTGATTTGAAGTTTATTATTTTCATCCATTCTGACATTATTTTACTCAGATTCTATAGTATTAACTTGACTAGCATATACAATGTTTGATACTCCTTTATATCAATCAGTTCATCATATTAAATTGATTTTGCTTTAAAATGACATCATGTGTAAATGAATTGCGCTTTTAAAAATAGCATGGTTCTTATGCAATGTGCCCAGCTACAAACTGTGTAAAGACAGATCTAGTCTTACCTCCTTCACTAGAAGGGGCAGAACTTGAGAAGGCTGATCCAGATTTTAATGAACACTTACCATTCTGACTTAAATCTGGCTGAAGGTCTTCAATGAGCTCCTGTTTCTTCTGTAATTCTTCATGGACTTCTGTTAGTTTTTCCCTGAGTAGTAGAGAGAGCATGGAGCTTGGTGTCAAACAGACTTGAGGATAAAAATTGGTCTTCGCCACATAAATTTTGGGGCTTCAGGCAAGATTCTGTCTGGTCCTCAGTTTGCCACAGGTTAAACAGGAGCATATTTTTCTAACTACATTGACTGTGGTGATGATGTTAATGTACCTGACACACAGAACATTCCAAAACTCTTGCCTTTACTCTCAATACCTCCACTTACTATGCAAGAGAAAGGAAACGCTCTATAGTTAGCAGCCATATAAGCAGGGTGGTAATGTCTGCTTGGTTAAATGAGTCAGATGATATTAACATTGGGCTGGCTGGCAGGCATGAGCAGGTGAACATGTTTTCTTTGCTTTTGGTAGCAATGGTGAATAGTCTAGAAACATCAGAGCACAGGCATTCCTTCACCAAATCAGAAAAGAACATTTTCCAGAAGCTTCTACAACCCTTCCCCTTTGAAATGAAACATCAGTTTTACTTACATATGAGCTTCCAACTTCTGCTTTAATTTGCTGGACTATAAAATTAAAATAGTTACTGTTAAGGTGACTCAGTTGCAAAGGGTAAATTACCCAAACATCTAAGTCTCTGAACCTCTTTTGAAGGTATATTATGTAAAAATAGTCTTCAAAACATGTACTTGTAGCAGCACAGTTTCTAAAACCTAAAATTTTAGGAATAATTTCTATATCAAAGGGAAAGGAAGCAACAATAGGAAATGAAGTAAAAACACAGGACAAAGAAAACTTCTGCACATTTTTTTCAACACAGTAAATATTAAACTCGAACTTGAAAAAATATCAAATATAAGCTGAATGTGATATATTGAGGAGTATCAAACATTTCAGTATCTAGATAACTATTAAAAACTACAGATTTTAATAGTTATCTTATAAAACTACTATTGTAAGTAAAAAGAACTTTAATATCAACATTAAAATACGACAACCGGATTTTTGTCAAAAACAAATTTAAAATAATAAGTTTCCTCTTTCAAAGGTACTACTTTAAATCATAACAGCAGTTCTACATCCACTAAATACCTATAACGGTTAAAAGACACAATCTGACAACATAGACAGTAACAAATTAAAAACAAAACATGAATTACTCTTCAAAACTCTGCAACCAAAAATGTAGTCCCCTAAACAGGTGCCATCTTAAAAGTATTCCCTAACGTGGCTTAGCATTATCGGTATTAAAGAGGGTACGATACCGTATATATGCACATATGAGATGCCGCCATGCATGAGATGACTTCTATGTTCCAAGTCCCCAGGGAAGAAAGAAAAAACCATATAAAGTATGCAAAAGACAGAAAGGAAATGCAGCCCTTTCAGTTTGCCTTTCTACTTCTCCTAACTTTGGAGCTTCCTCCCCCACCAGTACTTTCTATCAACTGACATCTGCCAATACATCCAGGGCTAGCTACCTTTTTTTTCAACTACATACATCTTTCTCAATTCTTTTCTTCCCCACACATATAAGTAAAGTATGGAAAAACTGCTAGATATGTCATAATACCTCTTTTCAGGTTTCCTTAGCCCACATTGTCAAAGAGGCTCTGGTGTGGTGTGTGAAGGGAAATAATGGGAGTGCTGTATTCAAACTGCACAGTTAAAAGTCCTGCATACTGGTCATGATTGCCTGAATGACCTATTAGTTGTAATCACTTGTTTTTTTCTCATTTTCACTTTTCTTCAGGCCAACCTTAGTGAAATCCCAGTAGATCCATTAGGTCTCGAAGTATACCACTCTCTTAAGCCAAGACTTAGAACTTAAGTATAGATGCTGAGCAGCACAGATAGAAATCATCTTATGATACATATGAATAATCTATTATTCAAGTTGGCAAACCAATGCATCTGCTATGCAGATATATACGGTATTTGAAGGTACCCTTAATGAGAAGGGTAGCATTTCAAATGCAGACAAATGGGTAGCATAAACTATTAGCGAACTTAACAAGTTATGGACTTTATTACTTACACTTTCACCTTCAGACTTAGAGCCCTGTTCTTGTAATGACTTCTGGAGGTCCTCAATTTGCTGCTGTAGTTCTCCGATGCGCTCTTTGCTCAACCTATTGTGATATGAGTTGGTATTTATCTACTCATATTTAAAGTCCAAGTAGTTACAGAGTTATAAAAGTGTATTCATGCATTTAATAGAAATGCTAGCAGAAAGAAGTACAAGATGATTATCTGTGACAAACACAATAGGTAGAACAGGATGTAATTTCTCTTCTCTTAAAGCATGTGTATGCACATGCTGAATATAGTCACAGGTTTATCATTCCTTCTCAGTTCACTAAAAGCTGAAACCTAGCATTTACAGGGTTAGCAAGGCAGTAATAGTCAAGTCTCTATTTTGCTCACAGAAAAAAAGTTCAAGTGTCTGCAGCTCCAAAGTCACTTTAAGATCTGGTAAATGCACATAAGCAAACTGCCCAGCTACAACTGTCTCTATGAGTACCCCTGTTGATGAGGTAAGCTAGCACTCAGCAGTCAGATCAACATATGCTTTCGATGTGAAAACCAAAGTTTATAAATGTCTAACTAACTTCAGTAAGTTTTTGACCCTCTATCTCCACGTCCTTATTATTGACAGAAAACGTATGAAAGTGACAATTTAATATAAGTGGTAACCCAAAAGTACCTGTATGTAACTATTACTCATAAGGGTGGAGAGATAGCTCAGCAGAATGCTTGCTTGCTTGTCACCTAGGAACCCTGATATTCAGCTTCTAACACTGAAAAAAACAAGCTTGAAGCATAGAAGAAAGGGTATTATAGAATATCCTGACAGGACACTCATAAAAGCCAGGCGTGAGTATCCTTTGTTTATGATTATACAAGTCTCAAACACTTCAGTAGGATGAGGGAAGCATCCAATTTGCCGCTACATTATGCAGATTGTTCCTGTGGCAAGTTGAACAGAGTCTGAATTTAAGTGACTTAAGAAACTGACTGCATGAAGTGGAAGTGAATCTTTGCCTATGTTTACATACTGCATTGTTTCTATTCTCATGTAATATTTTATCACTAGTATGTCATTTCTGTGTCCGAGATTGTAGAATGACCAATATTATTAAAATAAAAATGAATTTTTTTATCTCACCAATATAAATCTCAGTAAAGCATTTTATTCCATTTAAAAATTTAAGTTTTGATCTATGTTAGGTTTCTGCTTCATATAACATTGTTGAAATTACATAAACTTCAGTGTAAGAATTTTAAAAACTTGACTATACAATCTGTGTCCTATCTATACACCCAACTATAGTAGCTGTCAGACCAACTCACTTGTTTTCTTTGAGTTGTGAGGATATTTAGTGAAATTCAGGAATAAGCCTGGCTAACAAGACTATTACATGAAAATATCACTCATATATTTTATGATAGTATCACTCGACTAAATTCCTTCTTTCTTGAATACAGTGGTGAGAAACATCTGCTTGCCTATTTATTCAGACCACAGTCCTATATCCCACTTTTAGATAATGGAGGAGTCCCATGACATCTAGAGGCACAGTCACCTTTGCTCGGTTTCCAGCTCATTCATCTTGCGGTGTTTCTGCTCCAGTTGCTCCTGCAGTTGCTCAATGCGTTCATTCTCCTTCCCTTCTTGCTGTAGGCGAAGCATTTTGTTTTCATGCTGGAGTCTAATGAACACCTCTCTTTGAAAAGAAAGGTTGTTTTTCAGTATTTAAAAATAAAATCTACTACATTCTATTCAAGTTGTTGCTGCATTTTCTTACTTTTCTTATGTTTGTGCACACATGTTACAAGGTACCCATGGAAAGCATCTGTGAAGTCAGTCTGCTCCTTCACCACGTAGGCTCAGGGATAGCACAGGAAGACAGGGTTGGCAGCAAGCACCTTAACCCACGAAGCTAGCTCACTGGAACCACCGCATTATTTTAAGGGAGTCTATATCTCCTCAATAGCTCTAGTTTTAAAATATGATCGAAACTTCTGAAAGTTTTAAAAGAAACACTGTATGTCCTGCAAGGTCACAACTTAAAGAAAATTGTTAAAGTTAACAGTAAATGGCCATGAGTTAGACCATTAAATAATTATCCAAGTCCCTAGACAATAAGATTCCATTTTAAATTTTAGCAACTTCAGAAAATGTAGTATATAATCTTGATATATATATATATATATATATATACACATATATGTATGTATATATACACACACATATATGTATGTATATATATATACACACACATATATATATAATAATAACTAAATGTAAGAAAAAGTTTGCCTAAAAACTTTATTCTTATGATCATTAGTCTCTATTTTTTCTTTTAAGAAAGTCTTTGCATATATGTATCACATTTTCATTATCTACCCATCAGTTGAAGGACATTCTGTTGTTTTCATTTCTTAGCTATTACAAGGAATGGTTATTTCTAACTTTATGAAATTGTTTGTAAAGAAAACTGGAATAATAAAATTATCAGGTAAAGTGTTGGAAGTAGAAAAATACTGAGGTAACTCAAATCCAGAAATACAGATGCTCTATTTCTCTTATTTGTAGTTCCCAGCTCTGACTCTCCAGGATTGAGTATCAAACTGGAGTAACCACAGAACCCTGGAAAGTAAACGGACCATGGAAGACACAAACTCTAGAGAGAACAAACAGCAGTGCATAGGTGCTATGAAGGAGTGAAATGGGGAAAATAGGCAGAGAAATAAGTTGGGAGGAACAAAATAGCACAATACTGAGAGACAGAAAGACAGACTGTGAAAGGGGGAAGGAGGGATAAATACACTAAGGATATTTCTGGTGTGAGAATTGATTTATATTTATCCAAAACTACATATATAACTGTCTCTGGGTGTATGTACTTTTTTAAATGAAGCTACACCACTTGGTGTGGTTATACTTCCCCAAAGAACAAAACAAAACCCCCCAAAACTAAAATCAAAACATTGTAGGTAGGATAGACCTTTTAGCTGTTGGTTATAGAGGTATCTAGGAGATTCCCAAAACAATATAAGCTATTTCTGTTGTACTTGGTTGCCTCTCATGAGGCTGAAGGTAGGTCCCTGTTGTGGAAACTCTGGGCTTAAGAGAAATTCAGCAGGATCGGACCCAAAAGTCTCTACGAGGACTAGATTTTACAGTACTCAAAAGTACCAAGGGGGGAAAAAAAACAATCAATAGTCCTATGCAGTGTGATGCTTATGAACCAAAATCACCAGCAAGGCAAGACAGCCCAAAAGGTGCAATTCCGACGTTTATATCTTGGCAACTGGAATTAAAGCCCACAAAACATACCACTGGCCTGTCCCCATAAGAGCATGACTTACAACTGCATTCCCCCCCCCTTTTTATTTTCCTTTTAGACAGGGTTTCAATATGCACCATAGCTCTGACTGCCCTAGAACTCAAGATCTTCCTGCCTCTACCTCCAAAGCACTGGGATTAAAAGTATGAGATACCATACTTAGCTTTTAAATGCATTTTTAATACTTATCCCTATGCCCACGGATATGTGGACCTCTTGTTCCTCATCCAAGAAACTTCTTTTTGTTACTGCAGAAGACCATTAAAGGAAGCCAGAAATTGCCAAAATGTTGAGAATAACTGATTGTGGGGTGCTCAGGCCAATTACATCTACAATACAATCCTCCATCTAAGTGTCAGAAAATGTGCTGGGAAAATTGCGTGAGCCAGAGGACCAGAATATGTCTGCCAAGAAATTTATTTCTGATGTAAGTCAGGGAAGCTGCATACAAGAAATCTCCGGTTTTTAACTGCCTAAACAAGACCTGAACAGTGACAGCATCAGTCAGATGGGGAACCCTCACAAGACAAAGATTATACTGAGATACTGCTGAGAGTCAGTCTTCTGCAGGAATGAACCTCTAATTGGTTATCCAATTTCAAGTGGTGAGAACCCAAAACACCCAAATATCAGCAACACTAAATGGACTCAGCAGGTAAGATTTACTTGTTTAACTATACATGTAACAATGACAAGTAAAGAAAGAGAGCTAATGAATGAGAAGGGGCACACAGGGGTTAGTGAGAGTCAGGAAATGGTATAAATATAAGCACATATATATGGTATATTAAATATTTTTAAATTATATTAATGGTTCATATAATTGTTTTAATGTACTTTTCATAGAGACACAAAAAAGTTTATTTTAATATTAAATAGGAAATGTACACTTCCTCATCTTTCCAAATCTCGTAACCTCAAAGCACTACTTCCCACAAATCCAAATACTCGTTGTTATAAATGGCAAGAACATCAATCTAAAAAGTAAGTTCTACAGCCTTGAAAATCTGATTTTAGAATAATGATCAACTCAACAACAAAGAAAGCGATTCTCATTTTACAAAACTATTCAGAGGCTTATAATGATACTGCTTTTTTGTCTTATGTAATATGTCTTAAAATGATTTACTAAAATGTACAGTAAGCAAATTTTGCTATGTGAATTTTAGGCACAAAGCACATGGTCTTATAACCTAGCATGAAGTCAGGTTACAAATTTACACCACTACTTTACGGGATTTTGCTTCGGATGTATTTTTAAATTTTTGCAATTTATAAAGTTTAAATGTGCCAAAGAGAACTTCAGTATTATTTATCTATAATATTCTGAGAAAAAAAGATCTGAGTACCTAAAAGTTACCTACTATATATTTCTTGTATATAAAGTATTAATAAAAACCAGCTGGTACTGGTCATCTAGGGATGAGGTGGGGGTGGCAGGAATGGGTAACAATTGTTACTAGGTGTATGTCTTGTGGGTGCAATAACAACCATTCTAAAATCAGATAATAATGGTGATGGTCACAGTGTGGCAGTGACAACTCTGAATACAGTAAGAAACAGTAAGCTATTTTTAAGTGGATGGATTATATCTTGATAAAATTAAACAAGGGATAATCTGAGTTTTAATAAATAAATCCTGACTCTTGCAAAATCCGGGGAATATTTTACAAGTGGATAGGTAAAATACCCAACTAACCATAAACACAACCAGGATGAAAGATAGACTGAAGGGAACTGCCTACATTTATAATTTGTTTAATTTTCCCACTGCCACTGACAATGTTTCTATTTTACTCACATGGATCTGAATGTCATATATTAAGAGTTTTTCAGAATTAAAAAAATTAAAAATGGTTTCAACACAATACAGACTATGCCATAAAAGCTAAACTGTTACTCTATCAGTAACTTCTAATAATTCTTTAAATTGCTGGAGTAAAAAATTAAATGTTTTTGATTCTATGGTAATAAACTTTTATTAAAGCTTAAAGGTAAACAAATGTAAAAAAACAGAAAAATGAACTGGCACTTGTACTACCAGATATGGGTTGTATCAATCAGTACAACTTTACCTGTATTCCACTGGCATGATCTCAGCAGCAAGATTTTCATAACTTTTTGTAGCAGATGCATCTAAGCAATGAAAATCAATTAGTGTGTCATCAGTTTATTTCAGTCATTAGAAAAATAAAGTTTTACATCTACTCAACTCACCAGCTTGGTTTAAGTGATCTTGCTGTGCTTTTGAGCACCGCAGCTCCTCATTTGTCTCCTTCAGAGTGTCTCGCTGTTCTATCAATCGCTAGAAAAGAATTGTTTTGTCAGCAGTTATAACCCCATATCAACCAGTAGATGGCAATTGTGTATGTGTGTGTGTGTGCGTGTGTGTGTGTGTGTGTGTGTGTGTGTGTGTGTGTGGATGAGTGTGCAGTACAGTGGAGCTGAGTTCTTTGTGAGTTCCTGCAGTTTATTACACATCAGCAGAGGCAGTTGAAGCCAGAGAATAAGGAGGAGGCAGAAGATTAGAATTAATTGCTAGTTTGTTTGAAGCTAAGCAGACCAATTCAATGAGAAGCTGAGAGAAGCCAGACTAAGTCTGTCCGCATGGAAAGGAGTTTGAGCCAGAACAGCTAAGTTGAACCAGCCAGCCAGAGTTTAGAAAGCGTGAGCTTATTCAGCAGTAAGCCTCTGAGACAATTATACCTGTTGAATCAATTATTTTTATAGGCTTAACTGTAGCTTCTCTATATAGTTTGTGTTTTTTTCTTTTCCCACTCTTTATCCCCCCATGCAATTTCTCCGCCTAACAGTAGACAGGAAAGAAAGAAGGACAGAGGAGCAGAGAGAGAGGTGCCTGGATCTAATTTCTTTCCCTCTGTTTCGTCTTTGAGCATGACTACTAACAAACTGCATCCAAACCCCCTGAACAACCAACAGCCACACTCTGGGCTCTAGCATTTTATATACCTGCTGAAAGGTTCCCAGAATTCCAAAGGTCACACAGTTACACAAACTATCTGCAGCTGGAAAAACCATGACACTGCTAGAGCACAAGGTAAATCATAGTCAAGTTACTATGGACAGTCTAAAGCAGCCCCATATCCCCATACCTGAGATTAAAACAGAAACATATTCCTATAATATTTCTACATTTTTTTAAAGAAACCAAAATTCCAAAATTGTCACTATACTTAACATCCAGAATACATTTTAAAAATCCTTACATTAAAAAAGGGCAACAATTGAAATAAAACATGGCAAGGATCTTAAGAACTCTTTTTATAAGAAGTACATATAGGCAAACATCCATAAAATGAACATACTCGCTCAATGTCTGTATTGATTTTGGAAATACAAGTAAGAATTGACATACTACCTCACATTTAGTATGATAGCTAAAATAATAATAGCTAAAATAAACCAAAACAACAGGAAAGTATTGGCAAAGATATAGAAAAATATACTTATTATATGTCACTATGCCACCTTTCTTAGTATGTTCTAGAGAAATGAAAAAAGACCCACATAAAAACATGTGAACAAACCAACACTAATATTTCTAACAGTCCAAAATGACAAGAGTCCCAGTGTCTACACACTGATGACTAGACAAATAAATCATGCTGCATCAACACAATGGGCATCATTCAACCTGATGATGTATACCTGTCAGGACCTATCTAGGAGAGCCTAAGGCAGCAGATGACTTTCCTGGAAATGGGCCATCCTTTTGCATGGCTCCAGTGGGAAAAACTCTGAACTGCAATGCCTTCAAGAGAGCTCATCCTGGGACTGATTCTTGTTATTGTTATGCCTTTCCTGTCATTATTAAATTAGTCTAATAATTCCTAGGCATTAGCCCACCCTATTGGGCAGATTTTCTGCAGAACAATGAAGATGTACTCTCTTGTAGTAATGCTATGTAAACAAATCGATGATTTCATAATTCCTAATGATGATTCTATAGAATTCCTAAATTTATACAAGTAATTTGGAGACCTCTATAGAAGAAAGCTACAGTTTGGATTCTGTAAAACTTCATGTTTCATAGGGTACACTAGAATAATACACTAGAATAATAAATCAGGCTTGGGACAAATTTACTAGCAGAGAAACTTCTAGGCTAGTTATGAAATTATTATCAGTTAACTAAAGGTCATTAAACTGAGATGGACAATTTATTTTAAGTACAAGAACAAAAAAAAAATATTGGCAGGATTTATCTATACAAAACTTCAAAACTAATGAGACACAGGCAGATAATTTGCCTCTTGACAAAACCATGCTAACTTATGACATAAGACCTATTGTTTTAAACTTTTGATTAACTTGTGGAGCTAATGACAGATAATGAATGTTTAGTTCAATCCTTAACAGAAGTCTTAATGGAAACGCATGTAAACATTCCTGCTGAAACTCCTTATTCGATTTATTGACTTGAATTAATGTCTTGAACTTGCAATGAACCTTTTTTGGATATAAAGACACTTGAAAAGCATGTAATCTAGTCTCCTGAGAAAATACAAGTCCTAAGACCAACAATCAGGAGAGGTTTTCTACTTACAAGAAGGCTTCAAGTCACCAATAAATAGGAAAAGGATTTTTCTTTCACCAATAGAGGCACGAGGGGTTTTTTTGTTTTTGTTTGTTGTTGTTGTTGTTGTTGTTTTGTTTTTTCTTTCAGTAATAATGAGGACGAGATTTTTTTTTCCTTAGGACTTTTTCTTACTTGTATAAAAACTAAAGAACCATAAACTTTTTTTTTCTTTCTCTGAACAATAAAAGTTGAAACTTATTTTTCATCCAGAATGAGTGAGTTTTTTTCTGCATTGGCACTTGTTCAATGATATTTGCTCATGGGGGCTTTTGCCCCATCCACCAAAAAAATTATATATATGTGCAACATATATGCATATGTAGGTATAGGGGTGTGTGTGTGTGTGTGTGTGTGTGTGTGTCTGTGTGCGCGCGCACATGAAACTTGTAAAGTTGATGAGACACATGGTCGGGCTAGACCAGAGTATGTGTATGTATGAATGTGTGTATTTCTTTGCATACTGTCTGTGTAACATTTTTCTTTCTACATGCATGCATGCATGGATGCATGACATTATTTTCCTGGCTCTCAAGCAGTTAAGTAACTCAGAACTCCTGATCAGTGAGAAGATGTAGGGAGAAAAGAACAAAAGCCAGAACAATTGCTGCTTTACTTAATCCATTTCTGTTAAACAACAGGTTTTACTCTCCAGAAGCCAACAGTTTCTGGCCACAGCACGGCAAAGAATTAAGTAAGATAAATACTATTGATAGTAAGCAACTCTTACTCTCCCCAAGCCAAGTTTTGCCTCCTGAAAACCACTAATGCTGTGCCCCCGCTGCTTCCTTCCAGACAGAACAAAGCCTGAGCTAAAATGTGGATGACACTGAACAAGATAATTACAAAACCTGCATGCTCTAGACAGGCCAAAATATGCAGAGACAGCAAACTTATATAAACAGTTGCTGAGAATGATAGACAGGAGACTTGACCATATAGTACTTGGTGGTGGTAGTGGTGGCTTAATTCTGTAGATATATATTAAAGCTGGGTATGGTGGTTTATTTTAATTTTCAATTCCACTGAACTATGTCTAGAATAGCAGCAAAGCACAAATAAGTGGTTGGCAGGGGTGGAATTTCAGAGATGATTAGATTATGAGAGCCCTGAACCAATGAATGGATTAATACTTGGTAGATTCACAAGACCATGATATTAGATGGTGAATAGAAACTGGAGCTTAGTTGGAGGAAACATTTCTGGGGCCATGTTATTGGGAACGTGGCACTTGTTCTGGTGCCTTCTTTTGCTCCCCTCTACCATTACCATTGGGTGAAAAATCTATTCCTCTAAAATGACACTGCTTTCATGATATCCAATCCTACCACAGGCCTACCAAAAGAAGGAGCCAATTATGAACTAAAACTATAGTAACTGGTAAGCTCAAATGTTATCTTTCCTGCCTGCATATATGCCAGGTATCCTGTCACAGCAAATAGCTAAATGACACCCTTGGAACAGCAGATTTGTAAAGAAGGAGAACACATGGTATGTTTATATATGCTAATAAACCTGTTTATGGTTCTTGCTTTAAATGGCTGGCTGAAAATTGCCAGTTAAAAACCATGCACTAAGACAGAGGACCTGTAACTGCTACTTCATTATCCCTCTTGACAAAAGCTAATGCAATTGAATAAAGCATGCGTGAAAATGGGGAATTTTCCATTCCATTCCATGTCACCATCAATTCCTATCATCAATGTCTTCTAACTTTAATCACAGAGATCTTATTTTTCTTGGTTAAGCTTAGTACTAAATATTTTATTTGGTAGCTATTGTCACTGACTTTTTAATGACTTCTTTGCAATAATCTCACTATTAGTGCATAAAGCAGGTACTATTTTTGTCCTACAACACTACTGAATTTCTCAATTCTAATACTCCTTTAGTATTCGATATAAGAATCATTGAGTATTGCTAAAATGTCTAAACCACCCAAAATTATTCATATTCAGTGCAAACTCCATAGAAGGAATGATAATAACATTTTAACAAAAGAATGAATGGGGAAAAGCTAGAATTCCTATGAAAGTACAAGAAAACCACAGCAATCCTGAACCAAGCAAACAAGGAGAGTATTACAATACTTGATATTAAATCAGACCTCAGAGACACAGCAAGTAGAATCACAGGACTTGCAAAAAGCAGACAAACTGACTGGGGGAATTAACACAACTACCATGAATAAAGCCCATCCTTTATAGTCAACTGATCCTCCATCAAAACCAACACTTACATATTGAAGAAAAAAGAACCTCTTAATTATTGCTGCCAAAAAAATTTTTTAAAAAAAAAGGAACTAGAAAATCATTAGGAAAAAAATATGGTTAAGGATTAGGATTAGGGCTATCCAAAGCTTAAAAACAAAACAAAACAAAACAAAAAGACACATTTTGCATCAAATATTTATGATCACCTCTTTTTCCTTGAGTAAAGTTTCATGTTTTTCTTCAAGCCTCTTCATTTCAAATGCTAGTGTATCTGCCCTTTTGGATTCAGAGGAAAGCTTTGTGTGAAGGTCCTGAACCTTTGGACAGAAAAAAAAGTGAAGAAAATAGTTCATGATACTCATAAACTTTCAGGGTTCAATAAATAAAAAGTCTGTTTGGAAAAATATCTGTCTAATATTAATGTCTAATTCTAAGTATTTAGAAAAATAGAATATCAAAATAAGAATTACATAAAAATCAACACTATATTATGTTTAATATACTTAAATTATTAATATTAATATATTTAATATAATTAAACAATATTTAAAAGTAGGTTTTACTTTAATATTTCTCTAGGTTGTTTGATAAATGGCACAACAGAGTATTTGAAGGCAGAGCTACATTCTCTACCATTGTTTAGGCATTTGTCCAAATAACAAATCAAAGTTTAACAGGAAAACCTGAAGAGCTCAGTAAAAAGGTGAAGGGTACAGGAAAGTCAGATTCTTTAAGCATCCCTTAAACTTCAATTGTAGAAAGAAGAAATTCATTGGAAGCAGAAAAAAAAACTACACTTGATGCTTAACTTGTGCATCACTCTGAACAAAGCAAACAAAATCACAATATTGAACTTGTAACTGCATCAATGAGATACTCAGACATGTCTCACCTGGCGCTTATAGGTCTCTAACTGTGCACGAGCTGCGTTGGCCTTCTTCAGCTCTTCTTCCAAGCTCACAGTGTTATGCATATACATCATATTTGTCTCCTGTAAAGACTTCACCTGTTTGCGGAGGTCATTTAAATCCTGCAGCTTCTGACGATACACCTCCACTGTTGACTCCAGCTTATTTGCTTTGTCTGAGGTAGCCCTATAATAATAAAACACCTTTTTTTTTCAGCTCTAAAATGTATCTTCTAAACAATAACAAAGATATAGGCCTGAGTTTTGAGTTAATTACTTTTGCTATAAAGTCATCATATATTAAATTACTCCAAATTTGGTAGGTTGATAGACTTATAGCACAATGTATCAAAATTTTGTACACATGATTAAACAATTGTCAGCTATCTGCAGTTCTCAGGAAAACTGGTATATAGTTTATCAAAATGTAATGTTCTATATGCGTATAAAGTTGACTCGATTGACAAATTTGTCTGATGAAGCATATTTCTTCAGAACTACATTTACTGGGTTAAAGCAAAAAATTAACTGAAAAAAATCAAATCACTAAGTAATAGCTATAATGACTTCTTTTCAAATGTGCATTTAAAACGGAAAAAAGTTACATACAAATAGTAATAGATTCCTAGAAAGACAGCCCAGTGGCTGAAGGTGCTCCCCTCCAGCCCGGCACCGAAGTTTAGTCACCAGAACCTACATGGGGGAAGGAGAGTCAATTCCTACAAGGTGTTCTCCCAAATATATCATAGACAGCCAGTAAGCATACATTTTATATCTCACTGACAATCCTTCCTAAAAAGAACATTAGAATTATTACCTATGCTTAATTTCCCAAAATGTGATAATGTATCATTTACAAAACTCAAGAAAGTATAATCATTTTGGGTTTATGGATTCTGATCTGAAACTGTCCTAACAAGAACTAAACAAGTTATTTTTAAACTGCAGTTCTAATTAATGAAAACAGAAGATGACCCAGAAGTCTCAATAAAGTGATCACTGATCAATACACAGGGATGATATTAAGAGCTCTGATAACTTAGAAGTACCTAAGAACATCTATCTCATCTTTCAGGGCTCTGGTCTCTTCAGCCAGGCTCGTCAGCTCATCATTCCTATGCTGAAATTCAATCAGCTGCTTTTCAAGTTCCTCACAGTGAACACGGTAATCATCTTTTGCAGCTTCAAGCCTTAAAAGAAGAAAGCAAATAAATTTTAATATAGTTTCCATCCTTTGTCTTCACACTATATGAAGTTGGTATGACATAGATAAATTCCACTTTCAGAAGAGGAAACTTACCAACTTCTTGGCCCTGGTGTTCCCCTGTACTGGGGCATATAAAGTTTGTAAGACCAAGGGGCCAAGAAGGGGGGGAAGTGGGTGGGTAGGGGAGCGGGGGTGGGGGAGTATAGGGGACTTTGGGGATAGCATTTAAAATGTAAATGAAGTAAATACTTAATAAAAATTGGAAAAAATGACTATTAAAACTTGGCAAAATAAAAAAAAAAGAAAAAAGAAAAACCTCCAAATTATCAACATCATGTAGTAGTTTGCTGTTTTTAAAAAACATGTGCTGAAGCTTAAAGGAGCTAAGGAATCTGCATTTCACTAAAAATTTGAATATCTACTGGCACAAGGCTCAGTAGCCAACCCATCGGAAACAACCAAAGTTTTACTAAAGATAAGAGCTTTGAATGTTTATTTCAAAGAGCAAAATGTTAGAATGAAAAGTATCTTTTTATCTTAAGATCTGTATTCTTTTATTTAGAATTTACTTCTACTGAGGCACTCTAAGACCTCAGGACCCCTCCTCTGAACTCTTATTGCCTCTGGCCAACATCTGGCTTATACCTCTGAATGCCTTTATTTTAATGTACATATCCTACCTGCTTAACCTGACTGAACCTTGTGAGGGAGGCACATTTGGTATTTTTGTTAGATGTACTTTACTCAAGTCCTAAGCATGTATAGTTCTCACTCATCAGCTTTTGAGGTTTATGATGCTTTAGATATTAGTTTAATAAAACTCAACAATTTCTACTGAAATTACTACCTATAGTTTTCTTCTTGTAATTGTTCTAGTTGTAGCTGTACGTGAAAATACTTCTTTGCAACCATTGTATTTGGATCATCAAAAGAGCCATCCAACTGGTCAAGCTTTTCATTCATCATCTCATTCTCAGAGACCAGTGAATTCTTCTCATCCTGAAGTGCAGTCACCTAAGAGACAAACATAATAGCAAAATGACCATTGAAGAGGTGGGAGTTCTGTATTCTAATTCTGACTGAGGAATGAACACTTTGACTAACAGATGAGATTATTTAAAGGATTCTTCCAACACTAAAATTCTGATTATAGGGATTTTAGATTAAACAAGGGAAATAAATCAATGTTTCTAAATCTAAATTTAAAGTAAAGATATAATTTGTGATCTAAGCTAATTTTCAGAATGTGGTTATTTTTCTCAACCTAAGCTTTCATTTTAGGTTTACAGTAGGAAAAAAAAAATTATATGTGTCTGTGTGTGTGTATATGATACACACACACCAATATGTTATGGGTGAGCATCCCACTGAGGACAGCTGTTTAGAGACCACCTCTGTGGAGTCAGTCCCCTTCTCCTACCTTTCCATCAGCTCTAAGGATTGAACTCAGGTCCCCAAGCTTTACTGACTGAGTCCTCTCACAGCTTCCTTGACTTCATTCTATTCCTTCACTGGCAGCCTCCCTGTTGTTTTTCCTCAATGGAGTTCCTGAACTAATTCACGTTTTGAACCTAATGTATGAATCTTACTTAAAAAATGAAACAGTGCTCAGTGCTTTTTAACATATACAAATGAGTAGTACAGATAGGCTTAGAACATGGCACTAGAACAACTTTAAAAGCAACTTCCTGTTTTAAAGTTAATTTATTTAGCCATATTTTTCACATAGTTCAGTGACTATATACCTGTCACAAATTCTAAGTGACTCTAATATCAAAAGGGGTCTGACCCTAAGAGTATAAGTATTTATGTAAGAGTTACTCTGCTATAATCACTGTGGGGTCAAAGAATACAGGTCAAGGATTCCTACTCTGAACATTTAAGATTTGGGGAGATTAGCAGATACACAGTAAGGTACTTGACAGAATAACAGCATACCACTAGCCTAAGCTTGGGTTGAGTAGCCAGCATGGTAGCACCACAAGAAGCCACAGCAACACTTAAATAGCAATGGACACATTGATCTACCACAACTGCTAATTACAGTGATGCTGTGTTCTGATTAGAAAGTTATCATATGGGCTGAAGAGATGGCTCAGTGGTTAAGAGCACTGATTGCTCTTCTGAGGCCCTGAGTTCAAATCCCAGCAACCACATGGTGGCTAACAACCATCTGTAATGAAATCAGATGCCCTCTTCTGGTGTGTCTGAAGACAGCTACAGTGTACTTACGTATAATAAATAAATAAATCTTAAAAAAAAAAAAAGAAAGTTATCATATGCTCTTTTCTGATTATTTCAATCCTGTTTTTAAGAGGAAACATCGGAAGCATCTGAGAGAGCAGGTACTAGGTCCTCCCTGAGATAAGGAGGCACACTGCTGGATGGCTTTCCAAATGCTTCCTCTAGAGTCATATGTTTCTCTGATTTTATTAACGGACATGAGTTTGTATCATGGTACAAAGCATACGCAGCTTTCATTCTTCACTTAGGCCATTTCATGTACTTTTTCCAGTATTAACATCCTCATCTCTATTATTATCATAATCCCCTTGACTCAGAAATGTTGCTGCTCTTTGACCTATGTAACAGATAAACATGACACTACACACACACACACACACACACACACACAAATGAATCAGAGATAATATATACTCTATTAGCAGGTCATGCATTACTTAATACAACTTTAAATTATTACATTTAATATTCAAAACCTATTATAGCATAAATAAATTGAAATTCCAATCTTGCAACATGCAAAACTGAATACTTATCATGAAATTCTCCAATTAATACTTTTCTCAAAGTATAATCAAGCCAACAATTTTCAAAACAGAAAAAATATTTATAAACCTCTGTTTAAATGTTAAGGAATCATTTTGATATCTCTTCCATGAAATGAAAACCAACCTTCAGAGCATACTGGTAGTTTTAATTATTTACAGAGAACTCTTCTCCACTCGGGTTTCTCTGTCCATACCTGCATATCCAGTTCCTGGCACCTCTGCTTTAGCTCTTCCTTTTCTGCTATGGCCTCCTGAAGCTCTTCTACAGCCCTTTTAAGCTGAAATCAAAAACATAATTCTCAATAGTCCATGTTTAGCAAATCAGAATAATAAATCCTTCTGTCAACACATATATGATATTAGAAATCACGTTTAAAATTCATCTTTTAACTAATGAGTCTTCATGTGTTGCCTTGTGACATTTAATAAAGATAAGGTCTCACAAAAATATAATTTTATGAAAAAAATTGAGGAAATTTTTTTTTTTTTTTTTTTTT
>NC_034595.1:47373666-47377340 GCF_900095145.1 Mus pahari | reverse complement strand
GAACTCAGAAATCCGCCTGCCTCTGCCTCCCGAGTGCTGGAATTAAAGGCCTGCGCCACCAGGCCCGGCTAGACTGTATTTTTAATGTCATTACAGAAAGTATGTTTTAAAAACAGTATGTTTATATTTAAACAAAATTTCTATCAAAAAAATTGAAATACTCTTTAGATGCCTACTGGGCTCAGGATCAGGTGTAGGGAGAAACAGGAAAGAGTTCCAGAGAGCCAAGAGAATAAATGGCAATCAGTGGCTGGGAATGGCGGGGGCATCTATAGAACATGCCAGAGATCTAAGATGGGACGGCTCCCAGTTTATGGGGGTGACTTTAGCTGAGAATCCTAGCAGTGGGGATGTGGGACCTGAACTGGCCACCTCCTGTAGCCAGACAGAACCCCAGTGGAGGGATAGAGACAACAATTCGCACACAAAACTTTCAACCCAAAATTTGTTCTATCTACAAGAAATGTAGGTAGGAACCAAGAGGGAGCAGAGACTGAGGGATCAGCCAATCAATAACTGGTCCAACTAGAGACCCATCTCATGGGCAAGCAGCAATTCCTGATACTATTAATGATACTCTTTTTATGCCTGCAGACAGGAGTCTAGCATAACTGCCCTCTAAGAGGCTCCACCCAGCAGCTGACTAAAACAGATGCAGAGACCTACAGCCAAACATTAGATGGAACTCGGGAGTATTATGAAAGATTTGGAGGAAGAACTGAGGGCCCTGATGGGGATAGGAACTCCACAGGAAGACCAACAGAGTCAACTCACCTCTACCCTTGAAGGATCTCAGAGACTGAACCACCAACCAAAGAGTAATCATGGGCTGAACCTAGAATCCCATACATATGTAGATGTGCAGCTCAATCTTCACATGACTCCCCTAGGAACTGGAGTTAGGGCTGTCACTAAACCTGCCTGTCTGTAAACCCCATTCCCTTAACTGGGCTGCCTCAGTGGGAGAGGATGTGCCTAGCCCTATAGAAATTTGATGTACCAGGGTGGGAAGATATCCAGGGGGAGCTTTCACCCTCTCAAGAGGAGAAAGGGAGGGGGTTTGGGAGAGGAACTGTGTTAGGGGAGAACCAGGAGAAGGGGGATTCAGTGACAGCATTGTAAAGTAAATAAATAAAGGGGAGAAAAAGATGCCTAATATTACCCATGGGGGAGGGGAAGCTGGATGTCTATAAAAGAAATACCTAAAATGCATTTGGCCTCTCCTTTTATTCTTTCTCTAGGCCACCTAGATTAGGTTATATATAGCGAGAAGGGTCACTTTCCCTAGTAAAAAGTGCTATCATAGGATCCTGAGTCTTTGAGCTCTTTCTTCAATCTCAGACAAAGAGACAGAAATTGTGTGTGTGTGTGTGTGTGTGTGTGTGTGTGTGTGTGAGAGAGAGAGAGAGAGAGAGAGAGAGAGAGAGAGAGAGAGAGAGAGAGAGAGAGAGAGAGAGAGAGAGAGAGAGAGAGAGAGAGAGAGAGAGAGAGAAACTAAAACCATAATAAAACTTTTGCAGATTTTTAAAAATTATCTACTGCTTAATGGCATAACCACATAGAATGGGTTACATCAAGGGTAAGGTAGAATATTTAGTGCCATTGTCTCTTGAGTATGATAATGGAAACAGCAAAAGCTATCACTACTTACATTCATTAGCAAATACATATTAATATCCAAGTATGATCTTAAAGTAAACCAGATTCAGTTCCACAGAAGGGAATACCATACACAATTAAGTCTTGTAAAATAACTGCTAGAGGAATCAGAATGCTGTCAACACTGTCAACTGTCTCCTCATGCAATTAAGTCTTACCTGCTGTTCTAATTCTCCCACCATGTCACTTGCAGGAGAGATCACTATTTCTTTACTCATCAACTAGGAAGATGAAAAGAGCAAAGTTAAATATACTACTGCAATGTTTAGAAAATCTATTTACATGAAAGTAAATTGATTTATATTTAGCTTTCTCTTGCCTTAGTGATCCTTAGAACATTAATCAAATAAAAATTTTATTAGAGGTAGAACCAAATAAGGATCATCAATGATATAATTGATAAAATTAAGAATAAATTACACTGAGCTTTTGGGGATATATTAACACAAATTGCTTTTAAATGGACTGCAGTTTCATTTTTTTTAACTCTTTTCATAGTCAGGATTTTCATGAGGTAGACTAAGCTGGTTTCAAGCTTGTGATCTTTCTATAATGTTAGGACTACAGGGTGTACCGTCATGCCCCTCATAAATATGATTCAACTCAAATATCATATATTAACACTTTTCACCCAAGATTTCTAACAGAGATTAAGAGCCAATACTAAACCCCAAGAATTTGGTATCCCTTCTCTATGTCTGATATAATCATAGTCTTAGACTCACGTTACTTAGCTCCAAAATCTAAGTTTTCACAAGTCTAAAGTTCTAAATGTACCCCATCCAGATATATGAGATTGTCAGGAACACTGTTCTAGCTGGCAGAAGAAAAGGAATGGAAAGTTCCACATGAAGCGGAATTGATGACTCTGTTCTTATTAATGGAGGGAACTGAAAAGTACCTTCAGGGTCTAGGGACTTAGTTCCATGGTAAACTGCAACCTCTAGACCCTGGGTTTGGTGCTGAGCTCCAAAATAAAATAAAAGTGCTTTGAAAAATAAAATATAGAAGTTATAAGTACTTTAAAATATTAAATATCAACTGGTTTTTAGAATTAGGGGTTCTAAACTGAACTTGAAGGGTTTTTAATTGTTAAAAACTTACATGAAGTACTACAAAATTTGGTTCAGGGTCTTTATACTCATATGAACGTGGTATCACTTACCTCCTGAATTGCAGTCATGACCACATGTTGAACAGATTCTTCCAGGGTCATTATATTTTTAATATGTTCTATAATTTAAAATATTAAATTTGTAATAAAAATCTGTTGTATATAATTTCTTAACTACTAAAAAATTAAAGTATGAAAGTTATATACCTATAAATGACTTTTCATGCAAATATACTAATTTATTAATATGGCTATTAAAAGCAAGATGGAAATATTTACCTTAGTAATTGAAATTTTTGGTCAAAAAAGAAACCCTTTAGTTTTTTGGTATAAGAAAAACTACTGGAATTAATATTAGAACTATTAACAGTAACTCTCCAACTTTAGATCTAGAATCTTTTGTTGTACCATTTCTATTCCAGGAAAGCTTTCAAAGGTACATGTGCAGTCTTCTGCAACATCTGGCTGGCATCCACTAATTCTCACAAGATATTAAAGCTTTCCACAAACATCTACAGTATGTAAGGGTGATTCACTCAGATAGCAAATGAGGATCTTGACTGGAAAGATGGCTCAGTGGTTAAGAGCACTGACTGCTCTTCCAGAGATCCTGAGTTTGAGTCCCAGCAACCACATAGTAGCTCACAATCACCTCTAATGGGATCTATTTTCCTCTTCTGTTGTATCTGGAAAGTGACCATGTACATAAAATAAATCAATCTTTAAAAAAAAATCGTTTTAAAAGAAAAGGAAATGAAGACCTTAATCAAAGAATGTCTCTTATATCTGCAGACTAAGTCCACTTCATCTGTATGATTTTTCCCACAACTTTTGCCCTGAACCTCAAATTTACCTAATACTTTTGGGTTTTACTGATTGTTTTAGAGATTCCAGTTAAGTT
>NC_034595.1:47362550-47372604 GCF_900095145.1 Mus pahari | reverse complement strand
GATACGCTCACAGGAAATCAAAGAATGCAATACAACAAACTCAATAATACCAAAATGAACAAGAATTAAATTGAAATGTTACTTCTCGGAAAATGATTTATGTCTGTAACATTTGGAAACATAAAGCATGCAAAAACATGTTAAAATAAGCAGAAACTGGAAAAGAAGAAAAGTATTACTCAAAGAGTAGAAGAAGCACAACTGAAATAAAAAGCACAAGTTTAGACCTTAACTATTCCTTGTGGAATAGTAGCTAGGGGCAGTTTAACCTGCATGAGTAAAAATTCCTAAGTTTCACAAAATAACAACATATAGATCTTAACGTCCTCTAGATGTAATACAGAAAGACTAATTCCTTGGTCCTCTGAAAAGATAGCTACTGAGATAAGAAAGGTTTATGGTGTGTGTGTGTGTGTGTGTGTGTGTCCATCTATTTTATAAACTACAGTTTATTTCATGTTATTTTATATTTCTTGAGCTTGTTCTTATTGAATTTACCTGTCTTGTATCCTTTCATGAACATGCAGAAGTTTTTATGAAGGAGAAACACGAAGGTCAAGATTTGTGTAAAGCACACAGAAGCAGGGTCAAAGCTCTTCCCACCCAAACTGATTCAAGCTCCCATTGGGAAGGAGACTCAAGTCTACCCAGTTTATTCTTATGATATTTTATGCTCAGAAGCACATAAATTACTCTGCTTATGTATGCTAGTGTAATGCATCGATTCCATTAATGCCACTGTCCATTTCTCAAAGGAAAACAATAGACAGCTGTTTTTCTAAATAGAGCAGCATATAATTTGAAGAAAGTTTCTATCATAATTTGATAACTGAATATTTTATTATGAAAAATATTTACCCAAGAGTCTATTTTATTGACTACATAATGTATCCCAAACATCAGATATTAACTTATTTCAACTAAATATGCTTACTATAGCCACTGACCACCAGAATATGGGATAGTCAAGAGCTGCAGCATTCATTCCTAATGACAGGGAGGTCTAGAACTTAGATCTAGTTTATACAGCAGGATGATTTCAGCCACTCAGTAGCAGGAAGATAACATCCTCCTATAAGTGCCAGCATCAAGAACTAGCAATGTAGCTTATTTCTAGAAAGTACAAACCTCTAGTGACTAGAACTTGCTTATTACCTTGCTTCTTTTCACAGTTGACTGCACATCCTAGAATTAGCTGAAGCAACCTCCCAAGCTCCACAGGATCTGCACATTCAGTTATTTGATTTAAATCAGGAATAAGTTCTTCAGAAATCTGCTGCCCCAAAAACTGAAGATTAAAAAAAATAAATAAAATAGATCACTCATCTATGTAGGCTACAAAGAATTTATACTGTTATTTAAAGAAAAGTTAATTGAAATATCTTCATGAAATAACTCAAATAAATTATGAAATCATGAGTCACTAATACTAAATAAAACCAATATTCTGGTCCCTTCTCAAAATTCTTGTTGGTTGTGTTTGATGTTTAGTTGACCTCATATTAAAAAAACAAGGATTTGTTAAAGGGAACCCAGGCTATTTTACTGTGATAGACATGCTTGCCTAGGGAACTGTAAACAGGATTATGTTAGCCCAGAAGACTGATGTGATGCAGGCAAACTTACTTATGCCACCTGAAGGGGGGCCAGACTATCTGAACAAGGTTTGTGATAGTATGTCATCACTCAGATTCACAATATGAACTTCACTTTCACGAATAACAAATGCAATGACTGACTTTTTCTGGTCTTTTTTCTATTTTCTTGAAACAACATTAAGTTTCTAAGGATACTGGGTGTACAAAGCACTGAAAATTCTCATAGTATTGAAACTTCCAAGAAACTTTTAAGTAATTTCTGTAATGTTGAAATATATATATATATATATATATATATATATATGTGTGTGTGTGTATATATATATATATATATATGTGTGTGTGTGTGTGTGTATATATATGTGTGTGTGTATATATATATATATATATATATAATTCTTTACTAACAAAATCAGTTCAAAGGCCACCAATTATTATGCAATACATTCTATTTATAAAAGTAATCAATTCAGTTTCAAAATGAAATCTCCCTTCTTTCTTTTCTTTTGGTAACCCAATGCATTTAATCCTTAGACCTTTTCATTTTCACAAGTTTTGTGGGCTCTATAAGTGGCAATATAATTATTATAATTATAAAGTACTTTCCAATGTGATGCTAAAAACAAGTAGTCAAACTACTGGCACTTTTGTTTAAGATCAGGTGTTTCCTGTACCTCATGATAGTAACTTGTAATTCCATGGAGGACCTTCTTCAGGTTACTAGCCTAAAGTAGAACAAAAAGAGGAAATAAATACATCTGTTTCATGTTAATACTGAAAGACATATATTAAGGTAAGAAATAATCACATTTCCAAGAAAAATAAGAAAACATTGAATTCCTCACCAAGGAGAGAAAAATATGTAGTAAACCCTATAATAGAAATTCAAATGAAAATGATCAGAACTTAAAGAGGAACCTCAGAATCATCAGTAGAGATTTAAGAACTCCGGCCTTTGCAGCTGATGGAAAAAGTAAACAGAACATTCAGAAAAAATACACACTGCACCATCAACAAATCTGCCATAACATATACTTAGGGAATAAATGAGGATGCATAGTGCTTTCAGTTGCACTTGACAATTCTCTAAGTTGCAATATAAATATAAAAATAAATCAATGTAAATGTAAACTACTCTAAAGGTAAGTATGTTGTCAGGACAAAAATGGATTTTATTTTTATAAACTTTGTTTTTTAAAACACAAATAAAAACAACACCAAATGCAGGTAAATAACATAAGTTATGAAAGAAGATGTAAAGCTAATTGCTTTTTAGTTCTGTCAAGGTTTTTTGATTCTGGTAGTAGATAAGTGAAAAATATATAGGTTATTAAAATATAAAATTTAATGGGAAGCTTCACTGCTTCCATTACAAATGTCATTTCTAACTATACCTACATTCATTGTATAGACTTTGGGTCTGGCTAATTTGGGTGTGTGATGTTTTTATTTACTTGCAAAACTGAGAATTCCATAAGTAGCAAGTATTTAGATTTTGAATTAGTTACTTCTAATCTGTCCAGAAGTCAAAAACACATTGACAAGTAAAATGAACATCTATTTTGGGTTAAATGAAAATAAGAGCAGAATATATCGAAATGTCTATGTAGAGTGTGAGCCGGAGAAGTGCAGCAGATGAAGCACTTGCTGGATGACCACAAGCCTTACATACATTTATGCCCAAACCCATACAAGATGCGAAGGGATATCATGCTTCATAAATTTGTTCTCTGACCTCCAAACACACAATGTAGCTTGTGCACACTTCCATACACAGCACATGCACAAAAATAAAAATTTTATAATGTATGAAATGAGTGAGGCAGATTTGATATTAGGAGAAGAAACAGGCCTAACTTTTATTATCCAAGCCTCTTTAAGAAGCAAGATGTAAACAGAAAACAGAAAGTCAGTGAGAAAATCATGAAATAAATGATTTCTATACTATAAACCTGAAAGATAATAAATTAGATGTAATTAAGGGAGAAATAAAAACAACAAAGTTTCGACATCAGAAAGGGTGTTTTTACTTAAAGAATAGTAAGCCATCATTTACAGATTATATACATGGACTGAAGAGAAAACTCAGTGGGTAAGGCTGCTCTTCCAGAGGACTAGGGCTCATTTCCCAGCATTCAGGACATCCCACAACTGGTTGTAGCTCTATTTCCAAGGGATAAAATGCCCTCTTCCCACTTCTGCATATACAAGGTTTGCACATGGTGCCCAGACATACACACAGACTAAACACTCATATATACAAAGTGACAAATAATTTAAAAATGTGCATTTGTTTGTATGTATATATGTATGTATGTATGTATTCATCAGCATAGTATCCAATAGCACTATTAAGAAATATATGACAGAAATTAGACATCCTTTATGGAACAAACACAGGCCCCACGAGACACAAGAAAACCAAAATCAGTAAAACAGATGTAAAAACAAAATTATTTTTGCAGTCTTATCAAATTAAACATATATACATAATTTAGCCATTCCACCAAGGTATTTCCTCAAAGAAATGAAAATCTAAGCAAAGATTTGTGCATGGAGTTTATTGCTATAGCCTAAACTAAAAATAATTCAAATATATCATCATGTGAATAGTTTAACAAATATGGATTAATCAACATAGTACATGATAATAAAGACATAATTATTAATACATAAACTCAGTGGCCAAAACAAGTTGGGGAAGAAAGGGATTATTTGGCTGACAAGTCCTGATCACAGTCAAGCACTGAGAGGGGTCAGGGTAGGAACTCAAGCAGCACTGGAGGCCAAACCTTGGAGGATAGGTGCTTAAATGACCTGCTTTCAGGTCATGACATTCATTCAGCCTGCTTTCTGAAACCTTCCAGGACCACCTGGCCAGGGGTGGCACTGCTGGCCCTCTCAAATGAATAAACAATCAAAAATTAATGACAACCAGACATGCCTACAGGTCAATCTGATGGAGGCATTTCTTCTTCAATCGAGGTTCTGTTCCCTTAAGTTACACTAGTTTGTATAAAGCACCATCTGTGTTAATTCAAATGGAACAATGCACTCACGAATTCACTTTTTAAAGAACACTGAGTTGATCTCAGTGCCACTATTCTTCCATCATGTGGTCCGCCCAACCCACATCCACTTCTGCATACCTTTATTCTCCAGTTGTCTCCAACATCATCTTTAATCCGGCTTAACCAAGATTCACTGAACCAAGCTACATCACTAAAACAAAAGTATAAAGGTTAAACTTTAACATGTTTTTATAACATTTTAATTATTTATTTACAGTTTAAAAGCTATCCTTAGTGAGATTAGCAATGATTTAAATGAATTACTAATTTTTTGTACTCTGAAATATTTAGTTTGGAATTTCCTTTCAATTTAAGTTATTTAAGTCATTAACTTGCACTTGAACAAACACTTACTAAAGACTTAACACTAAGAGTTCTGCCAGTAGGTCAGGGTGGGAAGAGATCATACTGACTTAGAATGGGTCTATTAAGACTAGTGCCCTTAAACTGGAACGGACATGGGTATAAAGACAGGAAAGCTAAAGAGAGACAGCGGCACTAGAAATGCCTAAGACCACAGAATCTGGAGAAGGAAAGGACCACCCTCTCCTTGAAGCTTGGGATGAGGACAGCCCAGCTGACACTTTGACTTAGTCTTCTAACTACAAGAACTGTAAGAAAATTAAGTTGTGCCGCATTAGGCTACACAGCCTGTGGCACTCTTACAGCAGCCCTAGAAAACTAACACAGCTAGGGGTTTATTTTTCACCAGGTTTTTTTTTTTTTTTTTCACAACTGAACTGTCTACATGTATGTTTAAAAGAGATGCATATTACATATCCAAGCTAAAGACAAGGCACTACAGAACCCATTACTACGTGCATTCCCATGACTAATCTCAGGTTAGACAACTGTTTAAGTTCTTATTATGTAGATGTGTACCTGCTTCAGATAAGTAAAAATGATTGTCTAAATGTTGCCTTTTCTTTAAAAAAAATTTATCTTCTCACATTTATTAACAACTCTTATATGATTTGCTATGAATCACTGGTAAAATCTATTATAAATGTTACCAAATACATTGCTTTGAAACAAAGGAATATGATGAAATCATCTTTTTTTTTAAGATTATAATACCTTGACCCAAATAAAGAAAAATTTAGAATAAAATAAATTGTAAAACTGTGTTTAAAAAATAATGCAGCAGGCCAGGTTTTGAGGGTGGGTCTGAAGATAGCACTGAGAAATAAGTGAACAGATAGCTGGATGCCTTACATTCATACCAACCAAAGGCTATCACGATGGAACACATTCCACCATCAAGCAATGACGGTGTCCTCTAACAAGAGGTACAGTGTTGAGATTGCATAGCTTTGGTCATGTAGATTGTTTTAAAACAAGGTATAAATAAATGAAACATTAAAAAATATTTTAAGAAAGTTGGGAAGTAAAGAGTTTTTTTCTTTTTTTTTTTAAATTTATTTATTTATATTTTTTTCTTATTATTTTCTTTATTTACATTTCAAATGCTATCCCGAAAGTTTCCTATACCCTCCCCCCACCTCTGCTCCCCTACCCACCCACTCCCACTACTTGGCCCAGGCCTTGCCTTGTGCTGGGTCATATAAAGTTTGGAAGACCAAGGGGCCTCTCTTCCCAGTGATGGCCGATTACGCCATCTTCTGCTACATATGCAGCTAGAGACACAAACTCAGGGGGTACTGGTTGGTTCATATTGTTGTTCCACCTACAGGGTTGCAGCCCCCTTCAGNTCCTTGGGTACTTTCTCTAGCTCCTCCATTGGGGACCCTGTGTTCTGTCCAATAGCTGGCTGTGAGCATCCTCTTCGGTGTTTGCCAGGCACTGGCATAGTCTCACAAGAGGCCGCAATATCAGGGTCCCTTCAGCAGAATCTTGCTGGCATGAGCATTAGTATCTAGATTTGGTGGCTGATGATGGGATGGATTCCCGGATGGGGTAGTCTCTGGATAGTCCAACCTTTCATCTTAGCTCTAAATTTTGTCTCTGTACCTATATCTTTTCATGAGTATTTTGTTCCTTATTCTAAGGAGGAATGAAGTATCCACACAATGGTCATCCTTCTTGGTTTTCTTCTGTTTTGCATAATGTATCTTGGGTATTCTAAGTTTCTGGGCTAATATCCGCTTATCAGTGAGTGCATATCTAGTGACTTCTTTTGTGATTGGGTTACCTCACTAAGGATGATATCCTCCAGATACATCCATTTGCCCAAGAATTTCATAAATTCATTGTTTTTAATAGCTGATTAGTACTCCATTGTGTAAATGCACGACAGTTTCTGTATCCATTCCTCTATTGAGGGACATCTGGGTTCTTTCCAGCTTCTGGCTATTATAAATAAGGCTGCTATGAACATAGTGGAGCATGTGTTCTTATTACCAGTTGGAAGATCTTCTGGGTATATGCCCAGAAGAGGTATTGTTGGGTCCTCCGGTAGTACTATGTCCAATTTTCTGAGGAACCGCCAGACTGATTTCCAGAGTGGTTGAACAAGCTTGCAATTCCACCAGCAATGGAGGAGTGTTCCTATTTCTCCACAACCTCGCCAGCATCTGCTGTCACCTGAATTTTTAATCTTAGCCATTCTGACTGGTGTGAGATGGAATCTCAGGGTTGTTTTGATTTGCATTTCCCTGATGGCTAAGGATGTTGAACATTTTTTCATGTGTTTCTCAGCCATTCGATATTCCTCAGATGAGAATTCTTTATTTAGCTCTGTAGCCCATTTTTAATGGAGTTTTTTGAGTTTCTGGAGTCCAGTTTCTTGAGCTCTTTGTATATACTGGATATTAGTCCCCTATCAGATTTAGGATTGGTAAAAATCCTTTCCCAATCTGTTGGTGGCGTAAAGAGTTTTTTCAATGGCTGAAAAAATGTTAGCTTATTTTGAGTTAACTAGAAAATCTGCATATTCAAATTAAATAATTTTGAAAATGCAAAATCATTAAAATGTTAAAATAATTTTAAGCTGTTTTTCTAGGAACAGCATAGAGGTTTTTGCAACTCCATCTACAGAGTTTTTGAAGTCAGTTTCATCCTCTTCAGATGATGGGAAGAAGCCAATAGAACAATCTCTGACTAGAAGTCAAAATAGAATCTGATCTCGTTTTAAATAATTATACTGAAAATTCTTAAACCTATTGCGTCTTAATATTTGCCAACCATAGTCCAGAGATTCAGATTGTAGTCTACAATATAAACTGTACCCTCAATGTTTAGTACACACTAACATACCTAAGATCAGAAACGTAACTAGTAAAGTCTCTAAGAATCTCCATATAGAGTCCTCAAAAGGACAACAGTAAGAAATGCAGACAAGTATATCATTTATTTAGCCTTTTCCGCTAGAATGATACATTAATCTTTATCAATTGATTGGTTTAAATGCATCTTTATAAACAAGCAAGGAATCATGAGGTAGTAAACTGCTCTTGTTTCCTAGGTGAAAGGGTGCCTTGATGCCCTATGTCTGATTATATCTACTGGAAAAATGAAATTTCAATCACCTTTATATAAGTGTTCTAGCTGTTACTAGATTTACATTGTAATGAGGAGTACTTTGGTCACTACTCACATTTGATGAAGAACTTGTGCCATGGTCACTCCATTAGTCAGCTGTTTGACATCTTGACAGGGTGAGGCAGTCTTGAATGTCTGCAGCTAAAATGACACAAAACAAATTACCTTACTGTTGTGCTATTCTTACAATAGAGAATAAACAGAAAGCAACTCAAATGGATTTTATTTTGTTTAAATACAGATGCAAAACTATTTTTCTAAGACTGTGTAAATTTTGTATAGAAATAAACACATTATTACATAAAACCAAGCCTAATATAGTAAAACACAGTGATGCTAATATAAGAAATTATTCAGCATTTCTAAATAATACAACTCAGACATATCTACTGTAAGGAAAACGCCAGAGAAAGAATTTTGAGATAACTGAAAATATAAAAGTCAAAATTTCAGTGAAGTTACTTGATCAGAAAATAAAAGCTAGAAGTTCTAGGTCTAAAACTACGTGTACCTTATGAATGAATGAGCTCCAAAGAAAACAAGAACTAGCCAATAACTCTTCATAGAGCACAGCTGAGCTGCTTCAATCGAGGATGGCTTCAGCTATTGCTAACATTTCAAATCTTGATTATAAAAGTGTTCATGAGGCTGACAAGATGGCTCAGTGGGTAAAGGTTCTTGCTGCTAAATGTGGTGGCCTGTGTTCAATCTCTAGAACCCACATGGTAGAAGGAGAGAACTAACTCCCGCAACATCCATACTCCAGCCATATCACATGTGCAAATAATTGTGTCAACATAATTAACAAATATGACAATTAATGTAACTTTTTAAATGTTCATATGGTACTTTAAGAAAGATGTAGAATAGTGACATCTTTTTTGAAACAGCAAAAAATTTATGAAGCAAAGCAAAACCTAAAATGGGTCATATAAATTAATAGAAATCAAATCTCTACCCATACTTAAATGTATTATGAATTCCTTTTCCTAAACATTCATCCCTTCACTATTCATTTACTTTCCTCAAGTTTGCCATTTAACTACTAAAATTTAACTAGAATTTTCTTCCAGTATAACTTACTATTATTCTTTACATTTTGAGATTTGATATTATTATAAGATTCTCCCTCAAAGTAGCTATCATTAAAAATTAAGGGTGCCATGCCTAACCTCTGGATATGGTCTCTACAGGTTCTCTCTCCCCTTTGTTGGATATTTCAACTAATGTCATCCCTGTTGGGTCCTAGAATCCTCTTGCTTTCCTGGCATCCCCCAGTTGAGGGATGGGATCACCCTTCTCAAATATTTTAACCCAGAACTGTTCCTGTTTAAAGGAAATACAGAAACAAAGAGTGGAGCCTGAAAGAAAGGCCATCCAGAGACTGTCCCACCTGGGGATCCAGCCCATCTGCAGCCACCAAACCCAGACACTATTGCTGAAAGCTCTAGCAAAAAAAGATGAAGAGGAAGAAGAGGAAGAAGATGACAATGATGAAGATGACAAGACAAGGAGGAGGACCATGACAAGGAGGAGAGGGGGGAGGAGGAGAAAGAGGGAAAGGAGGAGGAGGAAGGGGAGGAGAGAGGGGAGGAAGAGAAGGAAAAGGAGGAGGAGGAAGAAGGAGAAGGAGAAGGACGAGAAGGAGAAGGAGGAGAGGGAGGAGAAGGAGGAGGAGGAGACGGAGACAGAGGAGGAGGAGGAAGAGGAGGAGGAGGAGGAGAAAGAAAGAAAGAAAGAAAGAAAGAAAGAAAGAAAGAAAGAAAGAAAGAAAGAAAGAAAGAAAGAAAGAAAGAGAAAAACAGAAAGAAAGAAAGAAAGAAAGAAAGAAAGAAAGAAAGAAAGAAAGAAAGAAAGAAAGAAAGAAAGAAAGAAAGAAAGAAA
>NC_034595.1:47357978-47362542 GCF_900095145.1 Mus pahari | reverse complement strand
AAAACAGAAAGAAAGAAAGAAAGAAAGAAAGAAAGAAAGAAAGAAAGAAAGAAAGAAAGAAAGAAAGAAAGAAAGAAAGAAAGAAAGAGAAAAACAACACACCTAAGAGGAGTAGTTGGCAGGAAATAAACTAACTCCAGGCTTGAATCAACCAGTTAGAAAAAAAAAAAAAATGATACAAAGAATCAACAAAACCAAGAGCTGTATAGATAAACCCTTAGTTAAACTAAAGGACACAAAGATAGTATCCAAATTAGTCCAGTGCCAGGTTGCTTTAGTACAGAGTTCTACCAGACCTTCAACAAAGAGATAATACCAATAATCCTCAAACTATTCCACAAAATAGAAACAGAAGGAACAGTACCCAATTTATTCTATGAAGCCACTGTTATTCTTACACCTAAACCACACAAAGACCCAACAAAGTAAGAGAACTTCGGACCAATTTCCCTTCTGAATATTGATGCAAAAATATTCAATAAAATTCTCAAAGAACGAATCCAAGAACACATCAAAACCATCAATCACTACAATCAAGTAGGCTTCATCCCAGGGATGCAGGGATGGTTCAATATATGGAAATCCATCAATGTGCTCTACTAAATAAACTCAAAGAAAGCAATCACATTATCTCATTAGATGCTGAAAAAACCTTTGACAAAATATGACACCCCTTCATTTTAAAGGCATTGGAGATCAGGAATTCATGGCAAATACCTAGACATAATAAAAAGCAATATACAGCAAACCAACAGTCACCATCAAATTAAAATGAGAGAAATTTGAAGCAATCCCACTAAAATAAGGGACAAGTCAATTTTGCTCTCTATCTATTCAATATAGTACTCAAAGTTCTAGCTAGAACAAGTAGACAACAAAAGGAGATTAAGGGGATACAAATTCGAAAGGAAGAAGTCAAGGTATCACTATTTGTAGATAATATGATAGTATATATAAGTGACCCCAAAAATTCTACCAGAGAACTCCTACATATGATAAACAACTTCAGCAAAGTGGCTGGATACAAACTTAACTCAAACCATCAGTAGTTTTCCTCTACTCAAAGGATAAACGGGCTGAGAAAGAAATTACACCCTTCACAATAGCCACAAGTAATATAAAAATCTTGATATAACTCTAACCAAGGAAGTGAAAGATCTATATGACAAGAACTTCAAGTCACTGAAGAAAGAAACTGAAGATCTCTGAAAATGGAGAGAGCTCCCATGCTCATGAATTGGCAGAATTAACATAGTAAAAACTGCCATCCTATCAAAGGCAATCTACAGATTCAATGTGATCCCCATCAAAATTCCAACACAAAGACATGGAAAGAACAATTCTCAACTTCATATGAAAAAACAAAAAACCCAGGATATCTAAAACAAAAACAATTCTCAACAGTAAAAGAACTTCTGGAGGAATCACCAATTCCTGACCTTAAGCTGTTCTGGTAATAGTGACAAAAACCAAATGGTATTATTACAGAGACAGATAATGGAATAGAACTGAAGACCCAGAAAAAAATCCACACACCTATGGACTCTTGATCTTTGACAAAGAAGCCAAAACCATACAGTGGAAAAAAGAAAGCATCTTCAATAAATGGTGCTGGTCAAACTGGCAGTCTGCATGTAGAAAAATGCAAATTGATTCATTATTTATCACCTTGTACAAAGCTCAAGTCCAAGTGAATCAAGGACCTCAAAATAAAACCAGATACTCTGAATCTAACAGAAGAGAAAGTGGGAAGTAGCCTCAAATGCATTGGCATAGGGGAAATTTTCCTGAACAAAGAAACCAATGTCTCAGCCCTAAGATCAACAACTGACAAATAGGACCTCATGAAACCGAAAAGCTTCTGTAAGGCAAAGGACACTGTCGACAGGACAAAACTGCAACCTACATATTGAGAAAAGATCTTCACTAACCCTACATCTGATAGAGGACAAATGTCTAAAATATGTAAAGAACTCAAGAAGTTAGACTCTAAAACACCAAATAATCCAATTAAAAGTTGGGGTATAGAACTAAATAGAGAATTTTCAACAGAGGAATCCTGAATGGCTGAGAAGCACTTAAAGAAATCAAAAGGACCCTGCAATTCCACCTTACACAATCCAAATGGCTAAGATCTAAAGCTCAAGTAATAGCATGTGCAGGCAAGGATGTGGAAAAGAGGGACACTCCCCCACTGCTGGTGGGAATGCAAACTGATACAATCACTCTTGAAATCAATTCGGTGGTTCCTCAGAAAACTGGAAATAGTTTTATCTGAAGACCCAGTTAAACCACTCCTGGGCATATACCCAAAAGATGCCCCACCATGCCACAAGAACTCAGGTTCCACTATGCTCAAAGCAGTCTTATTTTTAACAGCCAGAATCTGGAAACAATGAAGATGCCCCTCAACTGAAGAATGGATACAGAAAATGTTGTTCATTTACACTATGGAATACTATTCAAACGAGGACATTATGAATTTTGCAGGCAAATGGATGGAACTAGAAAATATCCTGAGCTAGATGACTCAGACCAAAAAGGACACACATGGTATGTACTCAGTAATAAGTGGATATTAGCCAAAAAGTACAGAATATGCATAATACAACTTAAAAACCATAGGAAGTTTAAGAAAAAGGAAGGCTCAAATGAGAATGCTCCAATCCCACTTAGGAGGAGGAACAAAATAATCACAGGAGGCAGAGGGAAGAAGGAACCTGAGTGGGAGGAGGAAGGGGAGGGAAAGGGGGGGCAGGATCAGGTATTGGGGGAGATTGGAGAGAAGCCCAGAAGGCCAGCAGAATGAATAGAAATATGCAACTGCAGGCGATGGAGGGGGGGGGGAACATCTAGAAAGTTCCAGAGCCCTGGGATGAGAGAGGCTCTCAGGACTCAATGGGGATAACCTGAGCTGAAATACCCAAGAGTGGGGAGATGGAACTGGAAGAGACAAACTCTAGTACATAGACAGGGACCCCAGAGGCTGGATGGGGCCATGTACCTATCTTCAAAAGTTTTGATCCTGTCTAAAGGAAATACAGGGACAAACGTGAAGCAAAGTTTGAAGGAAAGGCTACCCAGTGACCAGAGCAACTTGAGATTCATCCCATAAGCAGGCTCCAAACCGTGACACTATTACTGCTGCCATGTTGTGCTTACAGACAGAAGCCTAGCATGGCTGTCATCTAAGAGGCTCTACCAGCAGCTGATTGAGACAGATGCAGATAGTTACAGCCAACCATTGGACTAAAGTTGGGAATTCCTATGGAAGAGTTAGAGAAAGAATTGAAGGAGCTGAAGGGGATGGCAACCCCACATGAAGAGCAGCAGTATCAACTACTGGTCCCCTGGAGCTTCCAGAGACCAATCCACCAACTAAAGAGCACACAAGGGTTGGTCTGTGGCTCTCCGCACATATGTAACAGGACTGCCTTGTCTGGCCTCAGTGGGAGAGGGTGTGCTAAACCTGTAAAGAGTTGATACCCCAGGGAAGAGGGATTCTTGAGATTTGGTAAGGTGAGGGTTGCTGGGGGGTGGGGGGGTTGGAAAGGTGAGGGGTGGGGATGAGCACCCTCTGTAAAGCAAAGGGGAGGATGATGGGGTGAAGAACTCTGGGAAGAGGAACCAGGAAGAGGGGCAACATTTGGAATGTAAATAGATAAAATAATTTAAGTTTTTTTTAAAAAGTAAAGAAATTCAAATGTAATGGGCTGAGCAGTGATAGGAGAAAGTATAAAGGTGAGGGGGTTGCAACTCTATTGGGAAAGAGAAAGCACTACAGCACGGAGTAGCTAGAGTGGTGTCTTAGTTATTTTTAAACTAGTAAAAGGTTAAATGTAAGTATATGAAGGAAATGGCTAATTGAAACATGCTGTAAGCAGCAGTGCCTGCTGTCACAAGCCTGTACTCCCAGCTGCTTGGGAGGTGTAAGAAGTCTCACACATTCAACGCCTATCAGCCATACTGAATTCAAGGCTAAGATTCCTGGGAATCTTAGACTATGTCTTGACTTAAGTAAAAAGGAGGCTGAGGACACAAGTCCATCAGCAGAGCACATACAGAGATCCCTTATTTAGTTGGCGGTCAGGGTTAGACAGAATCAGCAGCAAAAAGAAAATAAATGGCAGAACAATGCTCTAGAAGAGTTAGAAGAAACAGTTTAAAGGAAGACGAAAAGCTAAGGAGGTGGTATTGTGCCTGAAAGTCAAGATTCAGTTCCAAGAAGAACAAAGCAGAGCGTCAATGAAACTTCCTAAAGAGAATCAGAATGACCAGGTCATTCCCCATCACCAAGCTGGACACTGTCAGGGAGAACAGTGCATCTACAGCGTGATTAGAAGCAGTAACTGGTTTTCAGCCATTCAATTTTCTCCAGTGTACAGCAGCCTGGGAGGGCACTGCAGGAGCCAATTAGCAAGAGCTAACCAACCACTCTCTCACCCTCTATTGTCTATGTATCCTTATCTGATTTGTTCATTCTCTCTCCTCTCTCCTCTCTCCCCTCTCCCCTCCCTTCTCCCCTCCCCTCCCCTCCCCCCCCTCCTCCTCCTCCTCCTCTCCT
>NC_034595.1:47344945-47357883 GCF_900095145.1 Mus pahari | reverse complement strand
TCTCTCTCTCTCTCTCTCTCTCTCTCTCTCTCTTCCCCCCCCCCCAAGTTCTGGGGGAACTTTGCCTTCCATTGTAATGATAAACAACTCTGCTAGTTAAACTAATTCCTGTGAGGCTAGCACAAACTAGGAAGTCAAAATACTGCTTTAAGAAAAGATATGTTAATAGCACTTGGAAATACTGCAGTTTAAGAAAATCTTGAACTTCACCTGACCTCATAGGGAAGTCAGTGACATCATAAAGAACCCAGTTTACCATCTCAGTCAGATGATCAGAGCACAAAATTGCAGACCTGAACACACCCTATGATTAGACATTTGTTTTTAAACAAAGTGGATCATTAAAGTAATACTGCCTTCTTTCCTGACAATCTTAAATACGATATCTAAACCTAAATAGTAATTTAAATAAACACGCAGACCTACAGTGAGCTAAAAGCGTTAACCCTGAAATTCTAACTACTGGCATTCTGCTTAAAACATGTTATTAAAGTCTAAAGTGCAAAAGTTACTACAAATTTCAAACACTCATAGAGATCTTTCCTATTTGTCCTTTGGATTTGCTAGTATTAGAAGATGGCTAGTCCATCTCTTGGAGGATGTAATCCTCCTGATCCAGTCTACTTACATTCCAATCAGACTCTCTACACAATTATACAACTTGGGTTGAGCCATCAGCGCCATCAACACCCATTTGTAGGGCGTCAAACAGTATCCTAGCACAGTAAAGGTTTAGGAATCACACCTGGATGGCAGTTGTCATATCCAGGAAATTTCAACAGGTTACAAACCATTTTGCTCACCGGAATGCTGGAAAAAAACTGAGGACAGAGGCAATCTGCGCTAATAAACCCTGCACATGGATCAAGCGTAAACAAAATAAGCCAATTCTTTTTTACTTTAAAAAAGGAAAGGTATTAAGAAGGGAAGGAGAGGAAGAGGGGGGAAAAATGAAAAAGAGCTCCCACGTCAAAGGTAACTTGGCCATCTCGCTCAGCTGTGTCTATATCACCATGGGTGCTGTGTGGGCCCAAAAGGACAGCAATCTGGGAACCGAGGCTGGCAGCGCCTCCTGGTCACCTGTACGAGGCGGAGCTCTCAGAGGCTCAGACGGAAAGGCTACGGAGGAGGTGTACGTGGCAGCCGGAGGTTCCGTGCTCTGCTCGCCCCGCAGGTGGCCTCGCCGGCAGGCATGGAACCACACTCACCCAGATGATGAGGCTGTCACACAGCGGCAGCTCGGACTGTGGCAGCGGCTGCGGGTCCTCCATGGTCCGAGAACCTCGACGCCGCGCTCACAGCGACGGACGCGCCTCCAACCGGGCCCGCGTCAACGACCTCCGCGCCCGCCACTGGAGCTCGGCGGCCAGGCCCGGCGCCCGCGCCACTCTCGCGCGAAGCCTCACGCCGCAGACGTCCCGGCGCGACCGCCCCCTCGCCCACCGCGTCCGTCCGTCCCGCGCCGCCGCGGCACCTGAGCCAGCCCCGCCCGCCGATCGCACACCGCACGCTGAGTGACCTCTGCGAGCACCAGTCACAAAGAAGCTGGGCGCCAGCGAGGCCTGCAGGGCGGGAGGAGCGGGAATAGGTCGCACAGGAGGGCTGCTGATTGGACGCGCGCCAGAGACTCTTGGCCAATCAAGGAGGGGCAAGCCTGGACCGCCAGGCGAAGCGGGAGTGGGTGGGCGGAGGTTTATGACCTGGCAGGTGCAATGAGGGCGGGGCTGGGGGAAGGAGAGCGCGCCTGCGCGAGCTAGAGTGGCCAAAGGTAGTGGACGGCTCAGAGGCCAGCCCTCCATTGCTCCTGGCTAGCACTAGTACTCAGCCTCCAGCCTCTTCTCATTCCCCACAACAGGGCTCAGGAATTGAAACTCCCCCCCCAAAAAGCAAGAGGAACCACGTGACCAAGAAACGTGTTTCCTAAGGAAAAAAACAGACCTCCATGCTGCCCAAGTCAAAGAAGCCCTCACAGAATTACAGGTTGTGGCTGATTTCATTTTAAATGGGACAAAGGGGAAGGCCGTTTTTTTAGATAGCAAAATTAAATAGTGTTCAAAAAGCATAGACTGTTATCTGTGTACCCTACCTCCTCCTTTCTATGTTAAAAAACAATAATAACGTGTCCACTGAGGATGTTGGTGGCATGGGCCATAAAATCTGGAAAGTGGCAAGCCAACAGGAGGGGCTACAATATTATTCTAACTCTTGGCTCTCACCGCTTCACTCATTCATTAATCCATCCATTCATACTCTGTATTAAGAAGCATCTGGTTCACTTAAATCTCTGTGGTTTTTTATATTTAGACGTTGAGCAAAACCGTTGGACGATAAATTACAACCCCCCTACTATAAATCAATTGCATTTTAAAAATACAGTGAGGGCATTTTTGACGCTACCTCAGAATTTTGGTAAGTGTATTCTAGACACTATAAAGAGTAATGAAACTTCCTGAAAACGATAGGCCTTAAGAACCGAAGGGTCGGTATTTGAGTCTCTTCCAACGCATTGCTCTCAATGTTACAGTAGAGACCCCAGCCTCTACATTTCTAAAACCTCTCTCTGGCTAAGACATAAGCACATATTGTGAAAATAATGTAAGTTGTGAATTGTGAACTTTTCAATGTGAGTTACTACAACCATACATACTTTAAAGCAAATGAATGCCATTTATCACTGAGACCCACAGATAAGTGACCTACTAATATTTCAATTATTTCCAATTTGAAAAGTTAGAAAATCACATTACTGAAAAACAGCAAAAAAAAAAAAAATAAGAAGGCTAATTCTGACAAGTGTGAAATGAATATAAATCTAAAGCAAAAATTCAAGGGTAGTTTGACATATTTATAGGTTAAGTTTAAAGATACATTTTTATTTTTATTCCTGTGTCTGCGATATGTGTGCAGGTTCCCTTGAAGGCCAGAAGAGGGCATCAAATCTCTTGGAGCTGGACTTACAGGCAGTTTTGTGTAGCCTATTGTAAGAACTAGGAACAGAACTCTGGTCCTTTGCAAGAATAGCAAGTCCCCTTAACTTTGACCCATCTCTCCAACTCCAAGGAACTTTAAAATAGCCATATTATCTAGACCCATAATTCCATTTTTGGAATAATTCCATAATTCCATTTGTAAAATCATCATAAATTCAGTCACAGAAGTTAATGAAGTAACATATTGCAAATCAGTTACAAGTATTGATTGATCAATTATAGGTTCAACATTAATCAATGACAAGTAATAGTTAATTACTAGTCTAATAATCAAGACTATTATAAAAGAGTCATATCTAATTAAAATAACAATGGAGAATATTTAATAATAGAGAAAAGTTCTGATAATGAATAATTTATTATAACTAATTTTTATTAAATATAATTTTAGATATAAAAGAATCAACCATAAGACCTTAACCTTATAATTATATATATTTAATATATACATATTAAGCTATTATTTTTATATGTGAAATTATTTGTTCTATGTGTTTTTATCTTTCTGTAGCTAGCTTATAGTAATTTATGATGATACAATAGAAGATATAGCTAATACACCATGAGCTATTATTTCGAGATATCAACTTGGCATTAATTTTTTAAGTTAATGTCTAAGTTTGTACAGTTGAATAAATCTAATTTTAAAACAATGATTACAAAAGTATAGATTGGCATAATCTTGCTGAAAACAATGTAACATTTCAAAAGATGAAATTTTCAAAGCTATAGTTTCAATTTTAGGATTGATTCTGAGAAAATAATGAGATGACAGTGGTACTTATCAACATTCTAAATAGGCATTGATAAAATATTTATAAGAGGAATGATTAACATCATATATCTTTCTGTTAATACATTTTGAACTACAATTATTCACAGAAAATGTGATAATTGAATCTAAACATAAAACAAGGGCCTCATTAGATACAAAAATCCCTATTTGTTCCTGTATTTCTTATGCATATATCCATATGAGAGAGAGAGAGAAAGAGAAAGAAAGGAAGAGAGAGAGAGACAGAGAGGAGTGGGAAGAGAAAAGTGTAAAAATAGGAGATCAAAATGTTAAGAGCGATGTTTTGGCATGTACAAGTGCTAGAATAGTGGGTGAGTTTTAACATCCTTTTACTTGATGTAAACTTATTCTCACAGAATATATGTAAGGTTCAAAATTATTAGAAACTCTTTCTATGATAGGCATTCGGTTGTGAAGAACATACACATTCACGTACATATCTATCCAGAGAGAGAACTGTGTGAAGCTCCACCAGAGCTTCTATGTGATGGAGACTTGACTCATTTTCTCACTGCCTGTGTGCTTTTCAGCAAGTTAGTTAATTTCATTATCCCAATTTTAGTGGCAGTGAGCTAGGACAGTGCCACTATGTTTCTACATTATTCTGGAATTTCTAATGGTGAGTTGGGGGAGCATATTTTTAATGTTGTTGGAATAAAATGAGACATTCATCAATTCAGAAGAAAAGCTGAAAAATCCAGCAGAGGAGAGAGTAGCTCATTTAATCTTAGTAGCAAAAAGAATGAGGGAATTATTTTAGGACACTCTAGGTGTAAAATGGTTGCCCACTCTTTCTGGGAGTCATTATGTTCAAGATTCAAATTTTAAAGAAGTCATCTGTCTGATTGTTTAAATTGAAATATGTACCCAAGCCTTTGCCAGAAAAGGATACTATGCCTAGAGGAGCTAATCTATTGAGACTACAGTATCAGGTAAACCAGAGACGGGGACAGTAGAAGATGGGTGTGCAAAAAACAAAACAGCTCTCATAAGCAGGCATAGTTCTGATAAGGCTCAAATTCATGTTTAGCATTTGATGACAATCCCAGTTATTCATTCGTTCAATCCATCCTTGAGATTGACCTGCAAACAATGGAAGAGTCTTGAACTGAATTCATGTGCATATTAAGTCATAACAGTCTGGAAAGACAGGGACAAACTTCCTTGCCAGGTATGTTTTCAGTCAGGGTTGAATATTGACTTAGAGGCTGCAAAGAGGGAATCAAATATGTGGGTTTCTTCCTTCACTCTAGAGAGGAAGTAATCCTCACTTATTCACACTGGTGGGAATTGTTGCCTGCTGTAAAATCAGTATTCATTGGGGATCAAGAAAGGGCAGTAGGAATTTTGGTCTGAGAGTGTTGTAGAAAATGTTTCAGAGTTATATCACCCATATAGCTTTCCTTTAACACGTTTTAGCTCATTGCTTGCCATTGATGTTGTGGGCAGTGTGTTGGACTGCCCAAAGAGATTTCTAAGATTCCCATGCAAATTTCAAGCCAAGTGCAAACTTCAAGTGCTGGTAACGGCAGCTCTGCCACTGAAGGATGAACATCTTTAGAGCAAGAGACTTAAAACTACCATATATGGGAAAAGATTAATATCAAGGAATTTTGTTACAGCTTCCTTTCTAAAGTGAGAAAAATGCATGTCAATTTTTCAAATATTTGAAAACAACAGGTAAATAGAGGCACATTTCATGTCTATGTTTACCTAATTGATTCATAAAATATGTCACCATTTTAGAGTTGGTTAGGAGAAATAGTTCATGCTTCTTACTGGTGACCTATTTTTACGCACAAAATTCCTTCTAATCCTGGTAAGCAGGTTTTCAAAACAATGACCAAACAGTGGCACAAATAGTGGATAATCATTTAATCTCCAGATGCTTGTCTATAAAAAGCAAGAATAATATAGATTTATATGTAGTATCACTAATCAAGCTATTGACTATTTTTCCAAGACTTAAATGTAGCAAAGAATATAACTTAAATGAAACATAAGCAATAAAAACATGGTCACAATTCATATTAAGCAGGCCTTAAAAAAACTAAATTTAAAAAAAAAGTCTGCCATTGCAGTGTTAGAAATACTTCTATTTTATTATATAAGAGAAATTATATTTGATATGATTTTATGGCTAAAATGTGATATTCTAAACTCTCTGTGTAATTGAAAATGAAACTTGCCTACCAAAAGATATCTTGTTAGTTGTCTATTATATATAATTTAATATATTTTAAAATACCAAAGTGCTAAAAGGAAGGGATTCAGGAAATTCTTTAAAGACACAAGAGGAATCATATTTCCTTGTGCAAAATAATGAGTTAGCTATAAGAACAAATGGGACAGAATTGCCCGTGAAGACATGTGACATGCTTATTGACATAAGTTGCAAAAAATACCCATAAGCCCACTTATGGCTAGTGAATATGTGGTACTGTTTGACTGAATTTTAAAGAGTCTCAATGTGAACTGAAAATATTTTCCAACTGTCATGAAAACAAAGCAGAACAACAAGAGGGGGGTATAAAAGGACAAGAAGAGTAAAAAGAAAATGGGGGGAAACCTCATCAAGGCTTAGTCCAAACTACATTTCATTATACGAGGCATACCGGCATGGTCCTGAAGCTATACATAATAATAATACTCATGAAAATGTACGAGAATGAGTTGCTGTACCATATTCTAAGTGCTTCGCAGATGCCAATTCACTTTTCCACTCTGATCATCTGTCTCCTATCAATTCAACCATCTGACACAATATTTTCCACTTTTATTTACAAACATGCATGCTGGTGTTTAAGGAGGTCCCCATGTTCATAAGCTGGTTGTTTCCAACAAATCTCTCTTACACGTAAAGAGGGAGTTGATTTTTACAGACTGTTTTGTAAAATAAGCAGCCTGTGTGATCCTTCATTGACCAATTCTGGATCTACTGTGTTTACAGACATGTTTCTTCAAGTAATCCACTTTGTTTTCCTTCAACATTGTTTTGCAAGCAAAGCCATCTTGTCCAAATGGGTAAAATTAATTGCTACCTGTTAAAGAATCTGCGGAATGAAAAGGATCAATCACTACAATGGTTGATTTGGGGACCTCCAATGTGTTAAGGATCAATCACTACTATGGTTGATTTGGGGACCTCCAATGTGTTAAGGATCAATCACTACTATGGTTGATTTGGGGGCCTCCAATGTGGTAAGCTGTGGATAGTGCTTTGTTCTGTTAGGTTGGTGGGTTTCTCTGACCTTAAACTCAAAGATCTGCCTGACTCGGGCATGTAATTCTATCGCTCGTGCAGATTGAGAAGGGAACAGATGAACTCGTGGGGCATCTCCTTCCACATAAACCACTCCTACCTCTCCTTTCGATCCATCTGTAAACACATTAACTGCACCAGCAATGGGTTCAATTCTAGTTATTTTTGGAAAAATCATTGGATTGCGAATTATAAATTGTATCCATAGGTGAGAGGGATAGTGATTATCAAATATGTCAGTCATACCGGTGCATAGAATTGCCCACTCTTCATTTGTGGCTGCCAACACTTCCACCTGCCTAGGTGTGTAGGGCATGTTTATCATGTCAGGTTGTTTTCCAAAGGCTCCCACTCCCATGTTCATTTTAATGCCTTTGAAAATCAATTGAGCCATACTTTCAGAGTACCAAGATAATACCTTTGTGGGTAAATGATGTAAATACACCCAACCTAAGGGCCTTTTCTGCCACAGGACTCCTGTGGGGAAAAAATTCAGTGGCAATAACACAAAATAAGACAGGCAAAGAAAGATCTATATGATCGATCTGAGCTTTAGCAAGATTTTGTTTTACCTTTTTTATACATTCTCGAGCCTTCATGGTCAATTGTCTAGGGGAGTGCAAATCTGAATTGCCTTTCAAGATTGCAAACAAAGGTTGTAATTCTGCATTAGAAATTTTGCAATATGGGCGAATCCAATTAATGNCTCCTAATAATTTTTGAAAGTCATTTAAAGTTTGTAACTTATCTAACCTCAAAGTTAGCTTTAGAGNTTCCACCATATTATCAGTTAATTTTGCTCCTAAATATTGTTTTATATCCCCACATTGAACCTTTTCAGGGGCCACAACCAATTTCCATTTTTCTAACTGTTGTATCATATTATGGTATACATCCTGAAATTCTTTTGTTTGACTACAAATTAATATATCATCCATATAATGATATATGATTATCTTAGGAAATTGCTGTCTAATAGAAGATAAAGCTTTATCTACATACAATTGACACAATGTAGGACTATTCGCCATCCCTTGTGGTAATACTGTCCACTCGTATCATGAATCAGGGGAGGCATGGTTAATGGATGGTAGAGTAAAAGCGAATTTGTATCATCTGTATGCAATGGAATGGTAAAAACAAAACAAAACAAAAACAAAACAAAAAAAAACAATCTTTTAAATCTATTACAGTAGTGGGCCAACTCTTGGGTAATGCAAATACCATGGGAAGGCCAAACTGTACTGGGCCCATGACCTTCATAGCAGCATCTACAGCTCGAAGGTCATGTAAAAGTCTCCATTTACCTGACTTCTTTTTTATCACAAAAAGTGGGCATATTCCATGGAGATATGGATTTTTAAGATGACTAGCTTCTAATTGCTCTTTGACTAGGGTGTGAGCTGCAAGTAACTTTTATTAAGGTCGGGGTCACTGAGGTGCCCACACCAGTAGATTATTTTTCCATTTGATGGCTATTTGTTCAGTGGACCCAGGAAAAACCCAATCCATGTCTCCGTTCATTGCCTTTTGCAGGGATGGGGGATGTACGGCCAACCTCATGCTTCCCTAGTCCCCTACCTGCTTTAAAATTCATTTTACTCATGATAGCCATACATTGTGGGCTAAAATTGCCCCCTGTAATAAGCCTCACTCCCATCTGTTTCATGACATCTCTACCCCACAAGGATATGGGTATACTCAGCAAAAAAGGTTGAAAGCTACCTTTATGACCATCATCTTCCCATTGTAATATCCCTGCATTGCAATTCAGATCTTGCGCAAATCCTAAGCCTCTCAAGGACTGAGCGGAGGCTGAAATGGCCATGCTGATGGCCAATCTGCTTCCTTAATAATGCTCCTATCAGCTCCAGAATCTAATAATCCCCAAATGGTAACTCCCTGTATCTTTAATTTATAAAGGGAACACTCTCCTAAATCCATAGAGAACCACACTCCTGGGTCCCCAGTGGATCCAACCTCCTTCTTTCCTCTGATAAGGCCTCTTGTAGGAAAGTGAGCATGATAGTTAGGGAGTAACAAAATTTGTGCTATCCTATCTCCAGGTGAGATTGCGGACACTCTTCTTGGGGATGAGACCATAATCTTCACCTCTCCCTCATAATCAGGATCAATTACTCCAGGGTGCACTATTAGTCCTCTTAAAATGGCTGAACTGCGTCCTAATAATAACCCCACTGTATTTTTCGGGATAGGACCTTTAAAATCAGAAGTAATTACGTGCACCCCCATCACCGAGGTTAATGAGTCCGGTGGTGGTGCAGATATCCAATCCTGTGCTTCCTGTTGTAGCTCTTCTGGGGGTGCCCTCATGCGAGGGCATCTGGGTACTTGTGGCAGGATGGGACACAGGGTGGGTGTTTGTTGCAGTGCTCCATATATTTGAGGGCCCTGGGGCAGTGGGCCCTGTGACTCGTTTTTTGGCCTGGCCCCTGGCTGGACTGGCTCAAGTGGATGACCATCTACATCCCACTTGGATTGGCAGTCTCCTACCCAATGATTGCCTTTACGATTCGGTGGACAGAATTTTGGACGTCTCACGGGAGCTGCAGTAGTTGACCATGGGTGATTATGACAATCTCTTTTAAAATGCCCAGCCTGGCCACAGGAAAAGCATCCACCGGTCAGGCCCTTCTGAGCAGTAGGTTGGTTTCCTTGACTTCTTTGGCCAGCTTGTATACCAGTTAGAATAGCTGCGGCCAACCCTTGATTAGTAAAAGGGGTATCCATGACATCTCTACACACTTATCCAGACATCCATTGTCTTATTTTTGTAGAGTCATATGGCATCCCTGCAAGCCTTGTTTGCTTGTTCATGGGCTAATTGTTTGATGAGTGGCATGGCTGCATCCACCTCTGGGAAGACTCTACTTACAGTCTCAACCGTCCTGGCTAAAAAATAAGAGAAAGATTCTTTCTCCCCTTGTATAACTTTAGACAAGCTGGATCCTAGATCTCCTGTCCCTGAAAGCATTCTCCATGCCTTGAGGGCACAATTATTAATTTGTTCATATACTTGTAGAGGATATCCTATCTGGTTGTTCACAAAATTTCCTTGCCCCATGAGCATGTCTACGCTCCAGGCAGGCTGGCCATTGGTGGCATTCACGGCAGCCTGTTCAAGAGCGTATTCAAGGTATGCAGGCTTCCAACTTAAGTAGGCCCCTCCAGATAAGTCCGCCTTACATAAATTCTGCCAATCAAAAGGAGTCATACAGAATTTCTGCAATCCTTCCACTTGAGTTACAGAGAAGGGAGCTTGAATTCTATAAGTAGTTACTGATTCTTTAAGTTTTTGAATCATTTTCCACTCTAATGGCTCATGATATCACTGCCCTTGCTGGTCTTGAAATACTGGGAAGGCTCGGGTGAGGCAGATTTTGCTACACTGTAGCGTGTCGACTGCATTTCCCCTCACTCCCCTTGTCCCCTTTATAAGGAGGAGGTGAGGATAAGGGAGGTGCCGAGGGCTCAGGTGGTCTTCCTCACTTAAAGCTCAACTTAGATATGCTAGCTACTTCATCTCCACTATCCGAAGATTCCTATGAACTCTCATCAGTACTCTACTGTCTTTTAACCTCCTTTCTTTTCTGCTGGTCACTTTGTTGAGACATAACCTCCTTTACTTCCTCTAATACTTCTACCCCTTTTTCTATCTCAGCAGCATACTTTGCACTCTTGTCTGTCAGGCAAGATTTGACTAAGTTCCAAATGGCTAGCATGTCCAACAGGTAGTCGAATTTGCTGCCTGCAAGTCTCGACCTAGTTATTCCCAATACTGGGGGTTCACATAGCCCTCTTCTAGGAACCAGGGTGGCTCTTTAATTATTGTTTCCAAAACTTTGTCTAGAGTCTCATTTTTTAATTTAACTCCACTTCGTTTGAGAAGCCGCACCAATGCGGCTTTTACTTTCACTTTTGAAGCAGCGGATCCCATGGCTTTGTATCAATCTTCTTTTGCCTTTGGGTCTGAGGTTTTCTGTCCCTTTTGGAGGCTAGACTTTTAGCCCTTAATCCTGGGAGCCTAACTCTGTCCCTATACCGGGAACCTAGCTTTGTCCCTCTACCGGGGAGCCTTTTCCTAGTGCTAGATTACTCTTACTTACCACGGAACTCAAACATAGCTCCTTTTTTTTGTACCAACTGCTCCTGGAGAAAAGTTCCCTGTACAGGCCACCAGATGCCGCAACCCCGAACTCCAACCGCAGAGACGGGAAAGAATGACTAGTATGCCAAGGTAGATTTCAAGCAGCTTCTGCCTTTATCATTGTTTTTTTCCACCCGTCCTCTGATCTCATCCCTCCCCCCCTCTCCTGGATCCAATCAGCATTCAGCATGCTCTGAACACAAGCCATGCATGCAGGCAGGGCGCGCAGTGATAGGCCAGTGACTCATAATCATGCTATATGACACTCTGTGTCAGGCAGACAGCACAGGATCGTACAAGTGCACAGGTTCAGGTTCTTGGTAACCAAGCAGGGATCACGGGGCTTAGCAATGAGCCAGGGCACCATCTTGGCCTATGTGGTCGCATCTGCTCCCCACACACAGGCATGACCCTTTGATTGAAAGTAAGGTTCAAATGTTCTCCATACTGCTCTGGAATTTATAGGCGAAAGTTTTTCTATTTCATCTATATTTAGTGTTGTTTTTATTAAAGCAGAAAAGTATCTCAAAATGAAGATTGTCTCAGCTGGATTATTCATTACAAGTAGGGTCTATTACCAGAAGTTAGTTCGAACAACAGGAAGGATTGTTGCAAGCTTGTCAGAAATAACAGCAGCAAGTTACTTGAGGGGTACTGAAATGGAAAGCTGATTTTTTTTTTCTTTCTCTATTGTTATGACCCTGGTCAAGTCCCTGAGCTACTTTTCTTCTTAATTTTCTTACAGTAAATGAAGGTAATACTAGTTTACCCATCTGAGGAAACCAGATGCCATAGTATCAGTGACCACATATTAAATATATTCTCTTGGTGAAGTGTCTTCTTTGACACAAGAAATATGGAGAAAGACAAAGGTGAATTTTTTTGCTAACAGTATAATTACTTTGTAGAACTTTCACATAAAAGGTAATATTTTTAAGTTTAAAGATGTGTTCATGTTATGTGGATGAGTGTTATAACTGCATGTATATGTGCCCTCAGACATCAGATCTCCTGAGACTATAGTTACAGATGGTTGTGAGCCATGTGGATGCTAGAAATTGTACCTAAATCAATTGCAAAAGCAACAAGTGCTCTTAACCTCAGAGACAACTCTCCAGCACCTTAAAACACAAATATAGTAAGATTAGAAATATTATAGATACCTGCTTAAAACTACATGAAAGTATCAAAGATATAAGTACATTTCAATGGCATTATAAGCTTCCCATTTGAAATAATGATGTGTAACTAACTGTATCTTATTCCTACCAATGTTTTAATAAATAAAATGGAAAGGAATAAGTGAATGAGCAAGGAAAATAGAGAACAGAAAATGAAAATAGAATTGCCTACATATAAAAGTCAGAATTTCTATATTTATGCTTTGCAATTACTTCCCTAAATGATTTAATACACCTGAATTGGAAAATAATTATTAAGCTACACAGGGATATATATACAAGCTATAAAATATATTTGTGGAGATAACAATGTAAAGACATGGAGCATATGGAAGCAAACTTCATATTTCATTGAAATTAAGTTGGTTTAACTAAAATTATATTGTTCATTTTCTGATTAAGTATTTATCAAACTCATTTTTAATCTATAACTGAACTTTAACTGAAAGACAGGTAAGGCACTGCCGGGGAAAGAGCGGACTGGTGAGGGGACCCGCAGCTGGTCCCGACCGTCCTGCGCCTCTCCTGCCCAGGAGGGGTG
>NC_034595.1:47336723-47344934 GCF_900095145.1 Mus pahari | reverse complement strand
AAAGACAGGTAAAAGCTATATATATATATATATAATAGTTGTAGTCACTTATTCAACTAATTATACCTTCATACAGAGAAATATTATATTCTAAATGAAATGTGTAAGAAATTCTTCACATTAACCAAAGTTGAGTCAGTATTTATATAACAAGGGTTGACAGTAAGTGGTGACTGTGAGTATAGAGTTGTTGAATGACAATAGTTCTATAAAATTTATGAAGAAAAAAGATTTGACATATAACAAATAAATTATAGCATAAGAAAAAAAGACAATTTGCTTAGATGTATATAATAGGACTTGTTATGGTTTGCTATTATACAAGGTTTGGAAAGGGGAAATTGTCCAGGACATACTTCAGAGCAATGAAGGCACTTGTGTTGAGCAAACCAGTTTTTGAAAAAACTCTCTCCGTGAATTTAGGAAATAGCTGAATTTGAGTCAATTCCCTGAAAACCCCAATTTCACAAGCAGAAGCAAAATGTAATTTTGCAGCTCCACCCATTTTTTTTTCTTTTTTAAGACAAAGTAATCTCCAGCCCTGGGTGTCCTGGAACTCACTATACAGAGCAGGCTGGCCTCAAACTTACAGAGATCTGCCTTTTCCTCGTGGATACTGGGATTAAAGGGATGTACCACCATGATTCTAGTTTTGACTCAAATATTTTGATGCAAACATTTAAAAAGCATCACATATAGTCTAAAAAATGATAGCAAATATATGAAAAACTGTATCACTGATTTATTAATAAAATTAAGTTAAAAGGCAACCATGCTTGTATATATTTTAGATCCTGGCAGAGGAAGGTGGATCTCTATGAATTCAAGGCCATCCTGGTCTATATAGTGAGTTCCAGATCTACATAGTGAGATCCTAACAAAACAAAACAAACAAAACAAAACAAAAAGAACCACCACACCACCACCAACAACCAAATCTATATACTAAAAGTGGATTACAATTCCTATCAACAATGGCTAAAAAACAAACAACAACAACAAAAACTAAAGAGCAGATTGCAACATGTCATATCAAATTTCATCTTGAAAAAAGAAAAAGCATATTTTGTGAGCATATTTTTTCTGGAAATGAATTGAGTTTAGCAAGTCTAGATTCATTAGAATTGCATTCAAGCAAACTATCTATGATTTGAAGAAATATAGGTTAATCATAAAAAATAGATTCCTTTAAATTTTAAAATGTTAATTGTGGTCCCCAGTTTATAACTAGGAAAATAACTTAAACTGTAGAGATAAAGAAAAATGAATAAAAAATGGTAGATTAGAAAATGTATTTAACAAAATATAAGGCAGGAATAGAGGATGTGAGAAACAGAAAGATATGATATAGAGGGAAAAATAGCAAACACATAGAAAGCCCACTTTATCACACTTTATATTTCAGTGAAAATCTCTAATAAAGTGAGAAATATTGGCAGAATGCATTAAAGATCACATTCTGCCCACTTGTTGCTATGGGATATTTATTTTAATTCAAAGGCAAAATAAATTGAAATTTAAAAGATGAGATGATATTTTATTTACACACTAACCAAAAGATGGGTGGAGTTAAAAAAAAAAAGACTCACAGACAACATCATAAGCAATGTGAAAGCAATGTTAGACATGCAGGTACAGGCACAGACACAGGCATGGACACAGACAGATACAGACACTGAGAAGCAGACATAAAGAAGGGAACAGGGAGGTAGAGATCCAAATTGGAAGAATCAAAACTGCCTCTGATCATAGATGATACAATGGTATTTAGTTTGTCTTAGTTCTACTGATGTGTGTTTGTATTTCATGTATATGTATCTCGATATATTTCATAACTAATAAGTTAAGAAAAGAGTTCAGCAAAATTGCCAGGGTAACATCAGCACAAAGAAAATTCATTCTATATCTATATTCTGGCTGTGAACTATCTGAGAAAATAAAGTAACATCATTTAAAATATCACAATAAACTAATGCATTTAACTAACATGATATAACATCACTACATGTTTTCAAAATGCACCAATGAAATAAAGACACGCAGATAAGTATATAAACATCACGTGTTCATGAGTTGAAATAGCATTCAGATGACAAAACTCTCCAAATTGATCCACGGATCAGTTAATACAAACACATCAATAATGCAAATGTTCTTGAATAAATGTACAAGTTGATTCTCAAATTCATACTTAATTACTTCTTTAAAAAAATAACAGAAAAAATAGAGGCAAAAATATCAAAGAAATATAGTGGAAGTGTAGAAACAGACTCATGTCTAGTAAGGATGCTGAGACCCATCCCTTGGGAAAAGAACAGTCTTTGCAACAAATGTTGCTGGGGACAGCTGGATATCTAAAAGCAAATGAATGAGATTGGATCCCTATGTCACACTATATGCAAAAGTTGATTCAAACTGGATGAAAACTCTAAATGTGTTAAAAATACATTTTCTGTTCAAACTTATGATTTACTATTCATGACCTTGGACTAAGCAGTGATTCCCTAAATATGATACCAAAACAGCAAACAGCAATAACACAAGAAAAAGTAATTTGTGACTTCAGAGTTCATCAAAATTGGAGACTGTGCGCTTAACAGCACTGGCTTGCTACTCTTCCGGAGGACTTGAGCTTGATTCCCAGCAACCACAGGGTGGATCACAGCCATCTGTAATTTCAGTTACAGGGCATCTGAGACCTTCTAGACTCATGTGCTTCTAGAGCACTAGAGCTGTAGTTACAGGTGGTTATGAGTGGTCCAATTACAGAAAGAACATCAAACTCCCTGCCAGCCACATTCCCAGCCCCACTGCTCCCATTGCCCTGAGAGCCTGCCTGAGGGGCAGAAATGGCTGTGGCAGGACACAGGGAGGGGAATATTACTTGGCTGGAGGAGCCTGCTCAGAGTGGGCTGCAACCCAGAGCATCTGGCTGCCAGAGCACACTCCCACCCCTCCCTTCTTGGGCAGCAGCAGAGGCAGCTCCACAGTAGAGCCACAGACTCTAGCTCTGGCACAGGTAAGTGAAGGTTAGGATTCCTGGTTTCCATGCAGGTGTCCCTGGATTTATTTAAACTAACATATATCATACAAGTTAGAATTTATATACATTGAAACATGTATATAAAGTGTATATTTTATTCACGTCATCAGAAGATGATCCATCCTTGATAACTACACGCATGTTCACACATGCACGTGTATATATAAATTATCCACATTAAGTATAAATTATAGATTAAATATTAACTATATACTTTAAATGAAAATTATATACATTTAATTGTATTATATCTTAATATATACAATAAATATAATGCATTAAATATATACTTTAAGTATAAATTATATATTTTAAAATATGAATTAGATGGGTTAAATCTATAAAATATGAATTAAAATCTATATAAAATACATAATTTCCTATGTCCTCAAGAACAGGGAAATATGTAGCAAGTCCATGGAGCTCTAAAAAATCAGTTACAAAAATAAAAAAGGGAAAGTTGTATACTCCTTCACTTTTATTTTAAAATTTTGACCTTGTATGCCAAGGGACTCTTTGCTGCTAAGTATCTATGGCACCCTATACAACTCGGCATATGTATGCCCAGGGTAAATGGAAGGATCCTGGCAGATGGCATGCTCCTGATCTGGTTTTAATATGGGGAAGAAGGCATGTTTGTGTTTTTTCCACAGGATGCTGAAGCAATGGGGTGACTGCCAGAGTGACTGGTGAGACATGCTGAGCTGGGACAAAAAATGATGCTGACAGTGATCTTGATGAGTGCCCTGACAATAATAACAGGGAAGCTGCACTGGTCCTGTGTTCCTGACCCACCTTTGCTACATCCATCTGTGTGGTCAAGGCCAGGAGTACTTGTGACCTCTAATTATACCAGCTGTTAGGATTCCCTTGGTCTGAGAGTAAAAAGTATTTCAAATTAGTGAATTACACTGCTATGAATCAGTCTACCTATATGTTTTACTAGAAATAGCACCAATGCTGGATGTGTTTCTGTGGACCCTCATTAAGATGGGTGTGCCTATATCTCAGACTAGACAAGCTGCCTTGTTTTTAGACCCCGTGGGACAGAGAACACAGAGACTGTGGAACCTGCCTTCAACAAAATCAATCAAATGGAGAAGCTGTTATAATGACTCTCCCCTTTACATTAGTGTGACTGCTTATTCCCACTCAGTCATAGACTGGTCTGGGAATTAACCCAATATTGGGCAAAAGAAAATGACCATGGGCCTTTGGAGGACTGGTTCTGGACATTTTCAGAGACATATTTGAAAATTGGCAGCTGCCTTGTATGATGTTGTGTTCGCTGTGGATAAAAATGGAACAGGTTCTGGGGTTATAGTAAATGTAACATCCTGCATTACCCCACCTAATCTTTTAGTAATTGGGAATGTTACCTTTGTTATGGGCTCTGATAAGGAGTTCAGTGTTTCTTGTTTTAATTGATTTGTGTCCAATTGTGTTTCTGCACTGTGTAATGGTCAATCTGTAATGGAAGTACAACAACCAGCTTTTATTATGATTTCAGTAAATTTATCTGAACCCAGATATTCTGAAAAAGGCTTAAAAATATTGGAAGCACTACATCACACTCTGGTAAGGAGCAAAAGTATGGTTGGGCAGATTATTGCTGGTGTTGTTGCTCTCATAACTTTTATAGCCACTGCTACCACTTCTGCATGCAGTAGGCCGGATGCAGACATCTCAGCAGCCTGCAGCAGATCTTTATAAAACAAAACAGTTGTTCCCATTTCTCCTAGCCTTAGCCCTGGACAACAGTTATATAGATTTCATTTGTGGGTGACTGCTTTTCAGTTGGCCTTGGTGTGCGTAATTATTCTATTATATCTGACTTTCTTTCCTCTTTCTCCTTTTGTTCTGGTGAATTCTGTGAAACTAGATGTTATCTGATGTAATGATTCTTAAACAATTAAAAATTGAGGCATGGGGCACAGCACAGCACAGTCCTAATGGCCCAGGTGCATGCCTTGTGTTCTCATCTTGGCAACAGTGTTATAACTCCACAATGGTAGCTCCAGATTAATGCTTGACTTGAAAAGAAAGTTTGAAGAAATTATTAGAAAATTAAATAGAGCCAACACTGGAAACCCAAGAAAGAAAAAAAAAACTATTGAAGTTATGAAATAAGTTTTGTACAACATTTGAAAGTGGTTCCTGGATAAATAAGTATAGAATATGTAAAATCTTATATTAGTAAAACTAAGTCAAAACACTGGGGAGAGTCATTGTGTGCAATGTGCAGAAGCAGAAAGCTAGCAGAACTATTGAGTTAAGGGTTAACTTGATTCTTTCTGGCCAATGCCTGGCAGCTTTACCCATGTCATTTATCATTAGAGCTTCACAAGAAAATGCAAGTAGCTGGCCTCAGAGCTCTGAGCTTTGAGGTATAATAAGTCAAAGTTAAAGTTTAGATAATGTTAAGTTTGCAATTATTACTATTTTGGCTATAGGCCTGGAAATAGGGAACCTTGAAACTTTGGGAAACAATTATAATTCTTGATTCTTTGTGAGATGTGGTTATTATTTTGAATTTGATTTGGCAATGATTGTACAATGACTTTTTTCTACCTGATATTGGAGTAGTAATAAAAGACTGGGACAAGAGAAAGGCGAGAGAGCGAGTAGAGAGCATGTAGAGAGCAGGTGAGGAGTATGTTGTGGATAGCCCTGGGGCTAATTATATTTGATGTTAATTCCATTCTCCTGTGAGTGGTTTCGAACAAGGAATGAGTCAGCAGGCAGGTGATTTCCTGTAAACCTGCTTCCCACCTTAACTTGTAAAATAAAGGAGATCTGATGATTGGGCAGATAAAATGGAAGGTGGAGCAGAAGGTAGGGAGAGGAAGAAGGAGAAAATGGAAGAGGGAGAGGACACAGAGGAGGAGGAAGAAGGAGAAAAGTGGAGCAGAAGCACATGGCCTGGAGAAGCTGCACGTTCTAAGGGATCTCATAAACTGAGGAAGATGGCAGTGTAGGTAGATCTGCCCAATCTAGACACACAGCATGTAATCATATTAACTGTGTTGTGTTTTCATTGCCAGGGCATATTTGGGAGGAGATTTACCGCAACAGAGGTGAATGTGGCGAGTGAATAAAGAGTAAGAGAGAGAACATGAGAAGATTATATGAATAGTGAGGGAGAATGTGAAGAGTGAGTGAAGAGAGAATGTGAGGAGTATGTGTGTGTGAGTGAAAGGAGAGTGCATGTTGTGTGTGTGAGAGAAAGAGTGAAAGGAGAACACAGAGAGGTGTGTATAAGCATGAGAGTTCAAGAAAAGAAAAGTGCATAGGAGAAAAGCAGAGAGCACAAGAGAATGCAGAGTGTGTGCAGCCTCAAGCTGCGAGTGAATGAGCAAGAGAGAAAACAGAGACTGAGAGAGGAGAAAAACTTTAAGCCTTGAAAAATTGCCTGTCAGCTTGTACCAAAAAAGTAGTTTGTGTATATTTATTATGCGCCTTTCAGACATCCCTGCTTCCAGTTGAGAACTCTGATTCTTTGTCGAGGCTGTACCCCGACATAGAATGAAAGTCAGCATAATTGGATCAAAGTAGAAAGGCACCCTCAAGGTGTATGGCATAATACTAACACTTCTTTAGATTTATTAGCCATATATAAGGAGGTTGTAAGTTTAAGAAATGCAAACCCTTGTCTTTTGACACTCCTAGCATTGCAAATGATATTCTGAAAAACTTATATGACATTTTTTCCTTCATAGTCCTACTTTACATCTCACTTATTGGGCATAGCAGAACTTGACTTTTTTGATCCTCTTTATGGCATGTCTATTACCTGTTTCCTTGAGAGGAATCATTAGAGCCTTTACAGATCTCAAAGCAGAGTTACATAAATTCAAGCTCCAACATATTCCCTAACAAATGTTGGTAGTCAATGGTGGGTAAGATCATCTTGAAAACCTTCTCAACCTAAGGCAGGCCATTAATACAATATTATTCACATGCAAATGATAGGTAAGAGCTGTGTTTTCAGATGGCTAAGATACCTACAATTTTCTGCTCTGTGATTGATAAAGTGTGCAGCTCTTATACTTAAAAAAGAACAGTAAGATTCTCTCAGAGTTGGATCGACCTACAGCAGGGCATAAATGCTAGGATTCATGTACTGATGACAGGTAAGATCCATACTTTTTGAGAGGGTGCCTAAGGCAGGCATAGTCTTTCTGTACCAATAGCTGAGATAGCTTTGGCTTATATAGATTAAAAAAAGGGGGGGTGGGCATATGGGAAGCACATCCAGAGTTAACTTTGGCTGACTTCTTGCTTCTGATTTATCATGAATGAGTCTGCTAACATCTGTCTTTGTTTTTAGTTTAGACATGAGTTATATCCTGCCAAGTTCCTCCACTTACAAATACATCCTTGAGAGACTGTCCAAACCTGAAGAAAATGGGCGTAGTAAAACATAGATACAGTATACAATAAACTCTCCATGTAAGCATTTGTGGTTATTGTTTTACTTCCTGGCCATGCTTTCTGTTGCTTGCCTTTAAAAGACACTGAGAAATTACACTTGCTTATTGCATGGTATTGACCAGCAACCCTCCCATATCTGTCTCTTGCATCTTCTTTCTGCCTTTCCTGTAATCATCCTCACTCCCCCCATTGCAGTTTCATGTTGACTGAGCGGCTGGCTCTGGGAATCCTTTTCAAAAAAAGAATAGCAAGGGTTGTATTGGTAAAAGCTGTAGAGAAATACAGACTCATTAAGTGACTGTCGAATATTGTAGCCACAAGAAAACAGTTGGTGGCTCCTTAGAAGGTTAAACAGAATTAACATAGAAGTCATTTGTAGGAGTTTATGTTCATATGAGAATCAAAAACTGATATTCAGAAAGAAACTTTCTGTGAATATTCTATTAACAATTGGTGCTATTCAAAGTTGGGAAATGTGTAAGCAATCTAATTCCCATCAAAGGATGAGTAAAATGTGGTAAATACAAACATAATAATGAAGTACTATATCATACCTCCACATGCATAAATTTTGAAAATATCACATTAACTATTATGTGGTAAATTTGTGTCAAATGTACAAATAGGCATAAATAAAGGAGATTAGTGGTTTCCAGGTGCTAGGGGAAGGGAGGAAAAGGGCAGTGACAGCTTTTTTTTTTTTTTTTTTTTTTTTTTTTTTTTTTTTTTTTTTT
>NC_034595.1:47262494-47336703 GCF_900095145.1 Mus pahari | reverse complement strand
CTGTTATTGAAGATTAGCCTTAGTCCGTGGTGATCTGATAGAATGCATGGGATGATTTCAATATTTTTGTATCTATGGAGGCCTGTTTTGTGACCAGTGACAGCTTTTTAATGGGCATAGCTTATATAGAGAGATAGAGATAGAAAGATAGATATGTGATAGATACATAGATAAGTACATAGATGTGTGTGTGTGTGTGTGTGCGCGCGCACACACACACACACACGCACACACCTTACAGGCTGTGGTCCATGCAGTCCAATAATCACTATATTCAAAAAGAAAGGCCAAAAATCCTGTTGTTTTTCTGTACATAAGACTGAATATGTCAGCATTATACAGCTGATGCTGTAGTTCCAGTGTTGTCCTAGAGAGTGGCCAGTTTTCAGTCTACATCAGAATTCCAGTGAAGTGGATTCTAACTCTACAGAAGGAATGCATCAGGATAGATGAGCTTGCCAGTGAGAATGAGAAGAAGCAGACAAAAAGCAAAAGCTCACTTCTTCCATGTCCTTTCTGATATGACAAGATGTAGGGTGTCTTCCACCTCAAAGAATTAGATATCTAGAATTAGATAATGGCAATGGATAGAATTTCATGAATGTAACATATACTACCAGATTGCTCGCTGGCAATTGTACCACCTCCTTGAACCTTTCCCGAAGTGTCTTTGGACAAAACAAACACATCGAACCGATCAGTGCTTCTCTGCCTTCCTTTAGCTTCTAACATTGTTCACAGTTTGCTCCGGTTTTATTTTTGCATTTGTTTCTTTTACCTTGTGGCTGTTTTATTGTCTTTCTTTTAAACTAGTTCAAGAACTACTCAAACATCAGCACTTGCTCTTTGTTATTGCAACTTGGGGGCCAGAAATATCACTCAGTACATAGTACAAGCTCAGTTAAGGTTTCAGTGGCCAGCTGACTTTGCGTATTTGGTTCCCATAAGCATGTCACATAAATAGCTCCTGAATAGCCATGCCTGCTTGACTTGCTGGTGGCACACGCAGTATTCATTTTCCAGAATGAAAGTAGGTCACATCTGGGACATATGAACAATCTCAAGAAAAGTTCCCTATGAAATACAAAACTCTTGAGTGAACATAAAAAGTAATCAAGCTGATCATGTCAAAATTTGAAAGTAATTTAAACTTCACTATTAATTTTTTGGCCTGTTCTCCTTTTTTCATTGTTTAAGTTTTTAATAACAGAATAATAGACACCTTAAAAATCAACACAGGATGTAATTGGAAGCAGAGGACAGGGATAAAACATTGCTCTTTATAAGCCTTTTACTTCTTATATTCTCCCCCTAACCTGTGGTTATTTTATGTTTGATTATGAGAAAATTTATGCACAAAAGATCTCAATTCAACTCTGGTGTCCTGAAAAAAATACTTGCAGCAAAGTGGAGAGAATAAGGCTCTATTGATAAAAAGGACTTAAGAAGGAGGGCCTCTCATGACCCATGTCACATCTAGAATATTCTCACAAAGGAAGCTGGGCAAATTATCTAAGAGCAGCCATTTTAGGATCAACATCAGGAATTGTTGGCTATTTGTTGGCCATTGTTCTACATTTCTTTGGTGAAACAGATCCATAAGATGATCAAGTCATGAACATTAAGGTTTGCTTTGGTTTAGTCTTGCAGGTTTCAGCCTATGATTCGCTGGCTATGGTATTTTGAGACCTGTGGTGATTCAGCAATGCATGGTAGAGCCCAGCTTCTCCAACGCACAGAAGGATTGGATTGGAGGAGATGGAACAGACCAGAATGATCACAGATGGGCACATCCCCAGGGCCTATATTTTGCCAATGAGCCCCATATCTTAAATATTCTTATTCTCAGTAGAACCAAGATGGACACATGTCTTTGAGGGACATTCTCAAGACAAAGGACAGTACCCTGTGAACTCTAGTCATTCTTTAGTGGTGCTAGGATTAAGCCAGTGGCTACATGAATGTACTTTTCCACTGAGCTGTAGCCCAGCCACCTCCTGCTCCACCATTTTATTTTGAGATAGTTTCATTGAATTGTCCAGGGTGTCTTTGAACTGTCTCTGTATAGCTCAAGCAGGACTCAAACTTGTGACACCCCTACCATAGCCTCTGAAATAGCTGGAATTTGAGGCTCATTTCATTAAGTCCAGCTGCTTGATCATTATTATACTTGAATGGTGTGTGTGTGTGTGTGTGTGTAAAAGATTTCAGAATTGGTTAGATATGTATATTTGTTACTTTTCTAGTTGCTGTAACAAACACTTTGCAAAAGCAACATTAAGGTTCATGTTGACAGTTTAAGAGAAACAGTCTACCACTGCAATAAGAGCAGAGTAGCCATGGTCATGGAATGAGTCTGAGGCAACTGGCCACACTGTCTCCATCTGGGAGCTAGAGAGTGATGAATTCATTTTCCACTCATTTTCTTATTTTATTCAGTCCTGGCCTCAGGAATCCTCTCTGGAAACCCCTCTACTGACTAGTCCAATTCTTATCACCACAAGTAAAGCAAATTATCTCACAGTCTTTTCAACTAAGTGCTTCCAGAAACTGCTCTCAATCAATTACATTGACAGGGGAGTTGAAAAACCATTTACTATATTTAGTGCAATATAATCCATAATGTAATCTCAGGATCTTTAATATAAAATGCCCTGTGGAGAGTGGCTTCCAGGGTTAAGAAAAGGACATCCTAAAAACCTTCTGTGAAAATTTTTGCATATAATAAGTATTATTATCATCTGATTGCCTCATATTTTATGTGCATAAATAAAAGGCAAATAGCTGTATGATTGATCTTACTAACGCATTCTTTAACAAAATCATTCCCCACCTACTATTGTGTAGACCCAAGTACATGAAGTCCATAACTTTTGATCAGGATCATGATGGCCCTCTTGGTTGAGCTGACAACCTGGACACTTCCCTTGCTCCTTCCAGCTGTGTTTAGGAGACTTCAATCATGTATGCTTCAGATATATTCTAGGCTATGATAGTGAGAATGGAAATACACAGAATTCATATTCAGACCCTTCCTAATGGAGAATCATCTGAAGTGAAAGAAGTTCAAATTACTCTTTGTACCCCTAATTTATTTCTGATAGCTATTTTCTGCTTCTACTGAGATAATATGGTTTCTGTCCTTTATTATTTTGATATGATGTATTATGCATATAGTTTGCATATGTTGAGCCATTCATGCATCCTTTGGATAAATCCCACATGATCATTTTTTAACAATGAGTTCTATGTGCTTGTGCTCCTGAGTTTGTTAGTATTTCATTGAGAGTTTTGCAGGTCTATCCTTTGGAATAATTTAGGAAGAACTGGAGTTAGTTCTTGAAGGGGCCTTGGGGTCAACATAGAACACACCCAAACACCAAACTCTCAGCACAAAGAAGCTTTATTTACCCCAGAAGAATAAGCTGCCTGCCTCTGGATCAGGCAAAAGCAGCAAAACCTGGCTGGCACATGGTAATTTTAAGGGTTCTAGCACAAGAAAATAAGAAAAGTAGTTGTCGCTCCCCCAGAACGAGTTGGGGTATCTGTCTTTGATTGGCTAGAAAGAGAACAAAAGAGATGAGGTGGAGGGCTTTTCCTCATGTAGCTGGACTGTTCTTTGTTGGAAGATTTTAAATTCCTGATTCAATTCCTTTTATTGCTTTGAAAATTCAAATTTTCTATGGATTAGTGGTTCAATTTTGATAGGGTATATATATATATATATATATATATATATATATATATATATATACATATATACATATACGTGTGTGTGTGTGTGCGTGTGTGTGTGTATTGACTCATTTCTTCTAGGTTTTCAAAGTTAGGGAGATTCTAACAGTTTGTTCTGGTTTGACTTCTGTTGCTATGATAAAGCTCTCTGACCAAAACTAATGTGAGAAGAAAAGGGTTTATTTGTTTATACTTCCAGGTAACAGTCCCTCACTGAGGGAGTCAAGCCAGAAGCTCAAGCAGGATCTAAAACCTAACCATGGAGGAATGCTGCTTGCTGGCTCATGTTCATCTAGCTTTCTTTGTACAGCAAAGGTCCATGTGGCTGGGTAGGTGCTGCCCATAGTAGTGAGCTAGGTACTCACCCCTTCATCATCAACCTAGACAATTTTTCATAGACTCAGCCACGGGCCATTATGATGGAAGCAGTTCTCCCACTGAGCCCTTCCCTTCCAGGTCCCTAGATTGTGTCAAGTTGTCAATAAAAAATAATGAGGACAGAGGTAGTATCTCCTTATTCAAATCTGATTTTATTTGTTTTTGTTTTTCTAGATTGGTATAGCTAGAAATTTTTAATCTTTATATTTTAAAAGCATCAATTTATGCCATTGATTATTTTTAAATATAACCCAATCTTTGTTCTTTCTGTCTTTCTACTTACTTTGGATTGTTTATTCTTGTTTTCCTAGTTCATTGAGTTTTATCAGTACGTCATTAATTTGAAATCTTTCTAGTTGTTGAATTTAAGCATTTATTGCTTCTCTTCTTTTGCAGAATCTCATGGGTTTTGCTAAGTTTTATTTACATTTTTATTTGTTTATTCTTTACACTGCCCTTTCCTTTCATAATTGATGTATCATTTATTGAGAAGAATTTTTGCATGTGTATTAGTGAGACATGTGCATGTTTGTGTATGTATGTGTGTGTATGTGTGTGTGTGTGTGTGTGTGTGTGTCTATGTGTGTGTGTGTGTGTGTGTGTATCAGTCTAAAGTTAAGTTGGGTGTCGGCCTCGATTACTCTGTACTTTACTGAGGCATAGTCTCTTGTTATACCTGGAGTACTCTGACTGCTGAAGAATTATTGTGTCCATTTGCAGTTGTCCTCTTAGCAAAGTTGCTTTATGCTTTTGTTTCTCTACATTAGTATTTGTGCATTATCTTTATAATTGATCATCTGCCTATATCAGTTTTATAGGATAGCTTTTCCAGTAAAATACTTGCAGTTAGTGGTATGCCCTAACTTATTGGTTAGATATGATACAGCACTGGCTTTGATTCCAACTGAGCTCTTTTTAAGTAAGTAAGTAAGTAAGTAAGTAAATAAGTAAGTAAGTAAATAGGCCTTGCTACATAGCCCAGGGTGACCTCAAACTTTCTTTTTGCTTCAGACTTCTGATCAGTAGGATTGCAGGTGTGCTCATCATGCCTGACTTTCCAATGGACAATTTGATGACCATGAAGTGTTGTCCTCCCTTCTCCCTGGGACCTAGCTGTTGTCTACCAGCCCATGAAGGCAAACGGAACTTAGTCAAAGAACAGGGTTTTGAAGGCCAGTGGGTACTACAGAAATGACAGACTTCCCTGATCAACTTCAGAGAGGCAGCTCAACTTTAGTCAGGGTGAACCAAGGGCTATATGTTTTTTGGCAAATGGGGTAGGAATTTCCAGGTTTGGTAAGTATCATTGGCTAGAGCTTAGAGTACGTAAGAATGCTTCAATTGCACGGAGAGGCAGTCTAGGAGCTCCGGGTGCTTGCTGGACAGGTACTTATTAGGAGAAAGGAAGCTGAACCTGTATTCTCACCAAGGCTCAACAACATTCTGCAGGTAGAGGATACAGGAGTTGGGCTCCCCAGATCAGACAGAGAAGAAGAAGCCCTGCTAAGTAAAAGGAGTCCTCCATCTTATGCTCAAGAGAGCTGTCTAGACATGAAGTACTGCTACCTTTAAATAGCAGGGTCCAACAATGGATGTCTATGATATATGTAGATGTTTCAATAGTCTAGTCTACAGGAGTTTGCAGATTATACCACCTGATAAAATATAGCGCTGTTTTGGTGAAGCAAGCTCACTGAATGCTCAGGAGCCACTGCGACTGGCAGCAACTGTGAAACACTCATCACTTGCCACAGGCCATGTATGTGGAGGTGGGACCTCCCTGGTGTGCTGAAGTGGGTGAGCATGCTCAGTAGTAGAGTGGGGTATCTTTCACTATCTAAGAGCTGCACAGATATAAGACTTTCCCTGCTCTGACAAATATCCAAGAAACAATAAGAAAAAGAAAGAAAGAAAAAGAGAGAGAGAGAGAGACAGAGAGAGACAGAGACAGAGACAGAGACAGAGAGAGAGACAGAGAGAGAGGGAGGAAGGAAGGAAGGAAGGAAGAAGGAAGGAAGGAAGGAAGGAAGGAAGGAAGGAAGGAAGGAAAAGGAAAAGGAAAAGGAAAAGAAAAGAAAAGAAAAGAAAAAGACAGAATCAAGGTCACAATTTCAGAGGCTTTACTGCTAAGTTTCTCTCTGTGTGTTTCTGTACCCAAAGCCAGACATAGGAGGCACACTTGTAATCCTAATGTTTAGGTCTAATATCATGGGGGAAGGACTTGGTGGAAGAGTGCTGTTCATTTTTTTTTTTTTTTTTGGTTGCTAGAAAGTGATAGATCCATCAAAGTCATACCCTAGAAACCCAGTTCCTCCAACTAGGCCCTATCACAGTTCTATCAATGCCCAAAGAGTCTTTTCAAATTTTGAATCTGTAAGTAATTGAACAATTGATTAGGTCAAAGCCCTCGTGATTTCATTTCTGAAAATGCCTGCAGTTGCCCAGCACTAAACTTTACATATCTTCTAGTGAGCTCTCAATACAAAGAAGTTGACAATGAAGATCAACTATCACAATAGTTGATTTCACAGGGTTTACGTACTTGGGGAGTTCTTCTCAAAGATTTGGTACACTTTTCAAGTATAGTCTATAAGAGAGAAAGTTTCCTGGGCTTCTGTGGACTGAGCTGAGAGATCACTGATTCCTAGTCTGAAGGTATATGGGAAGAGCTGGATTTCTGCTTTCTAGGTTCAGAGATGAATAGAAATGCCACAGGACTGCTTTTTGGGACTTGGAGCATTGGCAAAGCTGTGTGATTAATTTCTGTGGACATCTGCAAGCTCCAGGTGATTCCTGGGGCTGTGGATGGCAGGAAAAGATTCAAGGTAAAAGAAGAGTCTGAGTAAAGGCACACAAAACATGAGCTGTGCGTTTCTCCAGAGTAATACCGTGGTGTGCTACCCTGAAAACTCTTCACAGTGATCCCAGGGCCTGCAAGAGCTAGAGTTCTACAGTAGATGGTACCTCCAGTGTCTGTGACATAGATATTTTATTGGGTCTTCAACTTACTATTTCATTGACAAGTTCATAGTTCATGGTTGACCTTGAGAGAAGGGATGATCTTTTATTTACTAGGCTATTATGTATCTCTGTGCTCTGCAATGCCTCCACCATATCCCCACAACTGCCTCAAGGATCCAGTGAAACAAATCTCTCTCTGAGCAGCCATCTTGCTGATTTCTTTTTCTTGAAAATTATTTTATCAAGAACATACAATTCATAAAAATACTAGATTATAAAATGGGGCTATGAATCCTTTTCCAAGTGGGAAAAAGAGGGCAATGTTTTCAGTGTTTAGGGGAGACCCGAGTTCTGTAAGAATTATAATCATAGATCATCCAAGGACTGAGTGATGAGAAAATAATGCAAATAAGTGATAGCACATTTTACAACAAAGGTATTAAAGTATCTCAAAGGAGTCTTCTTTATAGATATGACCTTGATGAGCTACAAAGACTGTTAATAAAAATGCTAGTGTGCCCTAAAGTGATGCAGGATGCTGTATTAATTCCTATAGATATATATCAGATGAGAAAAGTTTATAGGTGGAGGTAGTAAGGGATGCTGAGGAGGTAGGAAAACCCCATTTCCCATGAGCCCTCATTTCTATGTGAAGGAGAATGTTCCCTTCTACTGAATTAAAAATCTCGTCAGTGGCATCCCTCGGCATCATGACAATCTGGATTTTGTTCTATGGCTTTCAAGCATGTGCTGTGTTTGCTTCTTTGCATTCAGTTTTCTCCTCTTTCACACAGTGCTTCTTCAGTGATGTTCCTTCCATTGGAAATTGTCTCTCTCTGCACGTTCACCTGAATCATTCATAATAGCTTAGTAGATTTTATCATTAATGTTCCTTCTGTAATAAAGACTACTTTGTTGTAATTGTTATATCTGTCTATATTAGATATTAGCTAAATGTTTTGTCTTATTTTTCTTAATGAAATCCATTAATGCATTTATTTATTTATTTATTTAATTTTGTTATATGTATATGACATGTGTATATTAACACACACATATTTTCTATTTGCTTCCCTGAGAGGACCTAAAAACTCCCTGGCATCTAGGTCTTGGTTTGAAATACCATTTGTCAATGAAAAAAAAAAACCAGGTTCTTTGCAGAAATGACTGACTCTGAGGCTGTTACAGGTATGCAGAGAGGAGCCTGTAGCATCTTGTAACCAGTGAAAGCACAGGTCTCTAAAAATAGAGAAGTGGTGATTTCCACTTATGATGCTTTGCTGGAGAGTATGATTCAAAGACAAAGGTCAGCCGGAGTGTGTAGAGCTAATCCTGATCTCTCAATATTTATCAAGCAAGCAATATAAAAAGAATATGCACGAACAAGACACAATAGCTAATATACAAAAGTCCCCAATGGCAAAAGTTGAAATAGTTCAAAGGGTAAATACATAATGACAGTACAGGATTATAATCTAAATAATAGACATTGTGATTTCAATGAAATCAGAATGATTTTTTTTTTGTAGAGTCCAGTGTAATTACTCCTTCCTCAAGGGAGTACCGCCTAATTAACATCCCGTGTGGTCTGGATTTAGTACTCAGTTCTAATTAATAAAATATAAAAATGGCAAAGAAGTAATTTTGTGCAGAAAAATCTACCAGATACCACACTGACTAGTCACCTTTAACATCAGCAACAATGCCTTGTATGAACAGCTTTTGTTCCCCCAAGATTTGATGACAATGGAACTTCTCTCCGTGCTGTTAGCATAGAAACCATCAATCACACCAATGTAATTATGGAAACATATTAGACATAACCAAACTTAGGAGCTTTTTATAAAATACCTGGTCAATAAATTTTCAAAATTTCAAGTTCATAGAGAACAAAGAATGTCTAAGAGATTGTCACAGATTAGAGAACACTAAAGAAAAGTTCAATATGACATTTTTGGACTGGTTGCTAGAACATCAAAATTTTGGAAAACTCATTGCATGTGCAGTTTGATTGGCAATGTTGTGCTAATGCTAGTTTATTAGTAATGATAAATGTATGGTTATGAGACATGTCAACTTTAGGAGAAGCAATCCAAGGGAACAGATCTATGGGAATGGTTTATACTATTTAAAACTCTTCTGAAAAAGTAAAATCATGGTAACATGAAAGGTTAGAGCTGTCTTCAACTGAACTACAACTCCACCAGCAGGTGTGTTCTGTGTGTTGGCCACTACTGAATTTCTTTTCATAGAGCAGCAATGCCTGTTTTGTATAGCAGGGTTCTGGAACTTGGATACATGTTAGACTTTTGGCTTGGCCCTTTATGAACAGTATTACTAAGATATTTCTTAAGCCTCAGTTTTCTCACCCATAAGAGAAGTAAAATTGAGAATTGAGGACTTGATATGCAAAGTAAGTGAAAAGTCATTCTCACCGACATAACTCCAAGTCACTAGTTGTTCAGTGTATGAACAAATAGTATAAGGTGGGTTTGTTGGTTGTTGTTGTTGTTGTTGTTGTTGTTGTTTTGTTCGGGGAGATTTTGCTGAGACTGAAATTGGGATTCAGTTTAATTTCAGAAGATTTCTTGAAGAAGACTCAGAAAGCATCCTATATTTATAATAAAAGAAGACCCAATGAGTACATGTGTTAATACAATGGCAGACATGTGGAATATGATTCAACAATGTGCTTCAACCAGTAATAGTGAAGATTATAAAGGAGAATCAGTCATCTCGTCCTGGCATTAATGGGCACAGCTCCCAATCACGTATGGTCTGTGACTACTTCCTTGTGACAACGGCATGACAGTGTAGAGCAGCAGTCACAGAGACCTTATGGTGTCTCTTCATGGCTTCAGTGGGAGTTGCCTGGTTCCATCCTTTAAATATTGTTTGTGACTGCTTACTTTTAATGATGCCATAATACTGTGTAACATCAGGGACAGGGACCTTATGGTACACAACGCCAATCATTTTTGCTGCATGGCCTTTTCTGGGATATTTGCTAACCCCTATTCCACAAGTACAGTGTGTATCTAGAGTTTAGAGTAAAGACCGTAGCTCCTTCCAGTGGTAATTCCTCACTTTCTAAGTTTTATTAATGAGTGAGATGAGGTGCTCCTGTGCTCTGTGCATCTGTTTTCTTTTCTAATTCATAAGGCCTCAGTTCTCACTCACAGTGCTCACAGGAGAGCAGAAATCACTATCATGTAGTACAAAAGTGACATCCTCTGATGCCTATCACTAACTTAAAAGAATCATCTGCACTTTACTCTAAAATAACCAGTGACTTTTAGATGAGGTCATGTAGTGCCGCTTATAATCATCTGACTTTGAACAAATTATTTAATGCCTTGGAATCCTGGTTTCCTTGTCTGCCGACAAGAGGGTGTTATTTACACCCAGGGCTCTTAGGTTAGAGTGAGATGATGAAAATATTATGTGCAATTTACATTCCAGAATGGTGGTTATTATTTATCTTAGTCAATATTCTGTTGCTGTGAAGAGACACCATGACCATGCCAACTCTTATTAAGGAAAGCATTGAATTGGGTCTTGCTTAGAGTTGCTGACATTTTACTCCATCATCCTCATGTTGAGAAATATGGTGGCATGGGCATGCATGAGAGTTCTACATATGAAACTGCAGGCAGGAGAGAGAGGAGAGAGAGAGAGAGAGAGAGAGAGAGAGAGAGAGAGAGAGAGAGAGAGAGAGAGAGAGAGAGAGAGAGAGAGAGAGAGAGCGCCTGAGCCTGGCTTGAGCATTTGAAGCCCCAAAGCCCAGTCCAAGTGACACACTTCCTTAAACAAGGCTATACCTCCTGGTAACTGTCAAGTAGTGTCACTTCCTAATGACTAATCATTCAAATATATGAGCCTATGGGGCCATTACTATTCAAACCACCACATTATTTATTGATGTTGTTAGTCAATACAAAATTATGATTGAGAACTTTGTCAAGACATTTCTTGTGATCTTGAGTTATTTAAGTTATGCTTCATTATCTTCTGCTATTAAAGGGATAGTAAAAATTATAGCTTAGGTTTGCAGTAAAGACAAGATGGGAAATTGGTTTAGAACAAAGCTTTTCCACAAGGCACTTACTCAATATTAGTTACTATTATCAATAGTTGTTCACACAGACTCAGAAAAAAAGTTGGGTTTTAAATATGGTATGAGAAACAATTTTTTAGAATACTCATCTAAATTTTTGTACAAATGTAAAAGAATCACAGGTACAATAAGCTGGAAAGAGAGGGCTTCATTACAGAGTTGCAGCCATGAATGATTTTCAACTACTTCCTCAACAATTGAGTCATCTTTGGAACAAAGTCGTTAGTGTACATACAGTTATTTCCGGTAGATTTTATACCATCCTACAATTTCCTGATACATGTCTCTTCTAAAAGGGCAGGTGATGCCAAAGCTAAATACACGTTCTTGGCACAAACACCAGGAAGTGTATGGCATGTCTGCTGTAAGAAGGGTAGGCCTGAAAAGATGCAGTGCAATATGTTCTCCACAGGAATCTATGGGAATAGCCGAGCTAATGATTTGGAAGTTATACCTTAAGAATTACCTTGTGAGAGGCCTGGTTGGGAGGAGCTAGCACAGACCTCAGGATACTGAGGGCTCAAAATGAAACCACAGGGATAAAGTGGGATGGAGTTGATTTAGGTCAATAATCAGATTTCAACTTGCTGGATCACTTGCCAGAACCAAGATAGAACCAGCTGTTCTGCTTCTGGTAGGTTTAGCCCTGATTTGAGTCGGGATATCTGTAAGTCATCTGAGGCATGCCAGTTATAAAGTAGACTGGTTTGGATAAGGTAGAAGGTGCTGATGAAATAAGAGATAAACTTAAAGCCTCTGTGGTTTTGGCAACAGAGGTTATGTCTTATTAAGGCTCCATGTTCGTTTTGGATTCATGGGAGCTGGGTTCAGAGTCACCCTCATTCTGGCACTTGGCCTGGGGAGGAGGGGGAGGAGAATCCTCATCTGGTACATCTCTGGTTGTGGTATAGGAGAGGAGAGCTCTGGAGATACTCATACTGGCAATCAAAAACTTGGTTCAGCTGTAATCATTAAACTCACAGGTCATTGAGCTCCTCAGACAGATGGAAGAACAAGAATAAGCAGAGGGACCAGAATCCGGTGCACATCTTCCATCAGTGTCACGCCAGGGTGACTGCAACACAGAAGCTATTTCTAGTCGAAAATCATGCTTGTCAGCCCTTGCATTCATTTTGAGAATTCTGCTTGGGATAATGCAAAGCCCAATTTGCTGTTTAAAGCGTAACAGAATTGGAATGACCTTAGGAAGAGAGAATTTGGTGAGAGCTAGATAAAGAATCAGCATCCTATCTTAAGTAGCCTTTCAAAAAGTGTGATTGCCACAAAGAGACTGGAGGTGAATCAGATATTTCCACATCACATATTGAGTTAAGGAAAACAAACCTTTCACATGGCTTTCCTTGAGACAGGGGGGACATGAGAGTGAGGTGATTTATATGTCAGCCTAGCAGGCAGAAGAATTTAACCTGCTGTTGAAGGAGTCAAGTTCTACCCAGAGAGATGGCTCAGAAGTCAAATTTGAAAGAAGTAGTTGAGGCAGATGGTGAAAGAACGGGTCTAGGAGTCCTGAGCTCAGGGGTGCCTGCTGAGAGTGAGAGGTGGATTTGGTACCATGTGCATGAGCCACGTGAGGGGACTTTTTGTTCTGGTGTAAGAATATTGTGGGAATTTCCAGAAAGCAAGCCAGGTTAGGGAAACATGTTAGTGTTTTAGGGGAGAAGGTATGATCTGGGGAGGCCCCACGTGCCCCAGGCTCAGTAACAGAGAGACTGTGGTGCCTGCCTTGGCTGGCTCGCATCTGCATTGGTGGACAAAAAGACTCCGCGCTTGCGGTTTTACAGAGCTCAGCAGGGCAGGGTTGGCCTGTTTTAGCCTTTATGGTTTCTACGCGAGCAGTTCCCAATTAACATGCCTTTCTGGTGACTGGCTTGCTTGTTGCTCCCATCAACTGGGCGGTCGTGCTCAGTAGGCAGTGAGCATGGAGCTGTGCAGTTCCTGGTCTGTTTTTTTATATGTGCCCCCCAATCCCCGAACCTGAAATTGCCAGTGCCATGATCCACTTTCAGGGACTACTCCAGAACTCTTGATAACAAGAGCTCAACCAAAATTTGTTTTTGATGTAACACGAGACTTTGTACCTATAGAAACCAATATAAAGGTGTGCAACATGTATGCAAGCTACACTTCTAAGACGAAAACTGCCGTTTCCTGTCCTCATTGTTAAGCTTTAACCAGGCACCTGGTACTTTGCACCTCTCTCCGCCGAACCTTCATATTAACTCTGAGGCAGCTTTTCTCTTCTCTCACGGTGTAAATCCAACCCAGAGACTGAAGGTAGGACTCAAGGTTTTCTGGCTCAAGGCCTTCTTGACTTACTTCCTCAGGCAAGTAGAAATTGCACAGTCCCTCGATCCACCAAGGAATGTCCAAAGAGATCTCTCAGCACTTGCTTAGCTAACAAGGGGAGTGCAGAAGAGGGATCCACTAGCAAACTCACTGTGATGCATAGAGGACTGACCACACAATGAAATGGAACTGGTAAAGACATTCACAAAGAAAAGGTGTCCTATAGGGAAATCACAGTTGTGCCATGTAATAGACATTAATAAACAAAACATTTTGGATTTCAAATATGAAGAACGATTATTCAGTAGGGAGACTTTTTTTTTTTTAAGGGAGAAAATTTCAAATATGGGCTTATAGCAAGACTTAAAAATAATACAAATCAGGCTTTTAGAAGCTTTTGTGCTCAAAGGATAAATGATTTTAAATGGTTTTCTGGGCATAAAAGAATAATTTATGTCATAAAATTAATGGGTGACAGCACTGAGATTCCTGAATTTTTTAGCAGGAGTATTCATTTTTATTTAAAAAAAAAACTTTAGGGTTATAAATGTAATAGAATTTTCTAATATTCAGAAGTTCTCCTTTAGAGATCACAGAAGAAGAAAAAAAAAACCTTTGTATAATCAAGACTCACCTAGCCTGCTGTCAGCAGCAGTCAAGGTTGTTTATGAGACACTGTAGAGCACAATGTTCCTCTGTCATCCAGCAGACCCCATCTTAAGTGATTACATTACATAGCTCTACCTAGCCATTAGTCTCTTGTTTAGTGAGAATGTCCTTCATTTTAAATTCTTTCATTGCGATGATTTGTGAATATGTCTTGAATTCTAAAATTCTGGACTAGGGTACAAGGGTGTCCCATTTGATATTGTGCAGGGGATAGTGTGCAGTATCCCTGGGCATTGGCAGATGCTTTCTTTGTTCAAGACAGAAAGAAAAAAAAAAGTATTATGGTCATTCAGGGGTGTGTGTGTATGTGTGCGCGCATGGGTGCATATGCACATGCACTGATGTATATGTGTGTAATAAATACATTTTTTAAAAACTAAAAGAAAGTAAACATGAGATAAAAGTTTTATAAAACTCATCAACCAAGTCACTTTAAAATTTTTTGACAATTGCTTAAAGTAACTTAAATTAGTGCATACTTATGTTTGACCTAAATGTCAGAGGTCCTAGAGATGTTTTAATCTGCTAGATTCTGTTGGTAGTAGGATGTCTCTCTCTGAGAGGGGGTGTACTTTCCAGGGCCTCCTGTGGACACTAGCTGATCAGTACTGGGCTATGCGCCTCTGCAGCAAGAGACAGTGCTCTACCATCCTCATCTATGCTTCCCCACCCTCCTCCAGGCTCAGCTTTGTTGTTGATTTTTGATTTTGTCTTTTGAATGCCACATTTATGTTGTTCATATATAGTGAGTATTAATAGTCTAAATTAAAGATGTGTAGTGTATTCCTTGGGAAAATGGTTTGTTCAGCAAAGCTGGATTTGGATTAAAAATTTTTTCCTTAGGCAATAAAACAGAAATCCCATGAACCACTGTAGCTATACTGTAATTCTTAATTCATAAAAGCTAAACATATGTATTCACCAAATTAAGCCTTCTACTAGTCAGGTATAATTACATTTTTATTATTTATCTATACATGATTATAAATAAAGATTTATGGACATTTACATTTTCCCAATGTAAATATTGTCTCATAATAGGAACCACAGTGATTTCCTTGGGGATTGGCTTAGGCAAGTGGTACGAAAGAATCATGTAGAAACACTGTGAACAGGATGCTAATACCTTGCAAGGTGTTATCTAAGGGGCTTTAAACACAGTGCAACAAACAACTTGCAGAACCCTTGCCCACTTAGGGACCAGGTTTGTAATAGAGAGATCAATGGACAGGGAGGTACCCCCTTTCAGGCTAACTTCTCCATGGCTGAGGGCCCACCATCTCCTCCTAACTTCCTCCTTGATTTTAAGATGTTGAAGGACTCCTGGGCATGTCGTACTCCTCGTCTCGGCAGTATTTTCCTTTCCCTACAAAGCAGTGCGAACCCAAGGTCAGATCTGAACATTTAGGATGGTCATCACAGCAAAAACACTGTAGCCACAGGGCAAGTTGTGGGGAAGGACTATTTCTCTGATGGTACAATGGGGTTCCCTCCAAAGTTATGCAACTGGACAGACATGAGGTTAGATCCTGTCTCCACACTACCTAGCTGACTGAGCACTTTTTGTCTGTTTGTTGGTTTTGTTGTTGGTTGTTTGGTTAGTTGGCTTGGTTTGGTTTTTGGGTTTCTGACCATCATCTTCTCAATTAGACAGTGAGGCTAATGCCGTGAACCTCAAGATGTGGTAGTAAGAACTGAGGAGAATAAACAGGAAAGACCACATTCTTGTGTTTCTGCCTTTCCTAACCACAGACAGTTATTGCACTGCACAGTGTTTTGCGTGGGCTGGCTTAGGCATGCCCAGGTGACTCAGTCAGAACTCATCAGCTGTACCAGCCAGAGCATGTTTAGTTTGGGTCCTAACATCTTGTGCTCTATCTTATTCCTTGCCTGGGATGTTCACCAGTCCCTTATTCCAAGTTTTGGCTTGGGCTTCCTGTGTGGCTAGGAATAGAATCACACCCACTTTGGGCTGCCCCTTGGATACGAAAGACTACTACTTCAAGGCTGGCATCCTCAACTTAAGAGTACAGTACTGGTAATCCTGTGTCTAGGTCCTGCAAGAAGAGAGACATGGCCCAGGCTATTGAGCTATGGGCTGTATGTACTTAATCTATTCAACTCTCCTACTCCTGTCTTTTTTTTTTTCTTTCTTTCTTTTGCTGTGAGGAAAACATGATGACCACAAGCAACTTGGGGAGAGAAGAGTTTGGTTTGGTTTTGGCTTTGGTATAAACATTCTGATCACGGCATATCATGAAGGGAAGACATAGCAGGAACTTAAAGTAGGAACTAGAGCAGAGGCCACAGAGAAGCGCTGCTTTGGCGAGCCCCACTCTCCATCTATGACCCTCGTAATCCTTAGGTTTCACTGCAGTCGAGGTTATACTTTCCAGGCTGTCCTGCCTCTTCCAGTGTCAAACCTCAGCTTCATCCCATGGACCCTCCATGACTTCAAAAACCCCTACCACAGGAAGCATCTTCCACATTGCCAAGTCTGGCTGCCAGCATAGGAAGCCTTCGCCTCCTCTGGACCACAGCTCCTGTGTCCTGACTCTGCGGAAAGAGTCCCAGAAGATTCCAGTTTTGTGATGCTGCTCTCTCCTCATTCACAGCTAACTTCTCAGCTCCAGCAGACTAGCACCTATTGGTCCAGTAAAACAAATGTTTCCCTTAAGTCGTCTGGTCTTTTGTTAACTGCAGCTGATTCTTCAGCATCCCCAGATGCCTAGAACCACAGATTCTTAATTCAAAGGAAATCATACAAACGACCATGATAGCCTTGGCTCCTCTCAGAAACTTCACTATCCAGGTTTCCATTGTCTGCATTGCTGTCAGTATTTTTATCTTCCAAACGCCCATGAGATAGACTCAGTGGCTTGTGCAGCCCAAAGTTCCAAATGCTTGCACAATCTTTCCTTATACCCCACCTATTCCTGGTATTAGTATTTGTTCTAGTTTGTTTTCTGTTGATGAGATAAACACCATGACTGAAGGGACCCACATACTGCAGGGTGCTCCACATACAGTCTGCACCCAGGATTAGGTACAGACCATACCCAAATACCAGTTTCCAAGCACAAATAACATGCAAAGAGATTCTTTATTAAGCAAGGCAAAGAGACAAGGTGGCTTAATTTGAATAGGACAGAAACAGCAGCAACTAATTTTGCAAGTGTTCATTTTAAGAGGGGAAAACAGGGAGGTCTGTGTTGGAATGAGGTAGGCTGTGTTGGTACGTTCTGATTGGATACCTTAATTGGGTTAATCAAAATAATGAATTTTGATTCCTGGACCTTGATGTTTTGATTGTTGGACCTTGGCAATCAGTCTTAGGAATGAAGCAGAGGCCAAATAAGGGACTAGATGTTGGTGGCACAGTTAGAATGTGACCTAACAAGGAGAATCAGGGTAAAGGAAGAACCTGTGAGTGCCATGTTCACTGTGCTTGGGCCTATGTTTGCCATGTTCTGTCTGCTAGAGCCATTCATTCCTACCCTTTTGCTTTATTATTGGGTTGTTAGGTATTGGGTAAGAACATGTCATTCTCTCTGATTGCTTCTTGCTGATTAGAGGTGAAGATCAAGAAAAAGGGAATCATTAATGGAATTGAAAGTGGGTCTGGCCAGGCGTGGTGGCGCACACCCCAGCACTTGGGAAGCAGAGGCAGGTGGATTTCTGAGTTTGAGGCCAGCCTGGTCTACAAAGTGAGTTCCAGGACAGTCAGGACTACACAGAGAAACCCTGTCTCGAAAACAAACAAACAAAAACAAACAAACAAACAAACAAACAAACAAAAAAAGTGGGTCTGGCAGGGGAGGAAGGAGGAAAAGAAAGTAAGAGGCTCAGAAGGAAAGTACAGATTCAGTAAGCTCTGGGTTGAGGAGCTGGAAAGTTCCTCGAAGCGTAGGTTGGTGACTGCTTCACCTGGCTCCTGGACAGGCATTTGTAGATGCCAGGAGTCCTTCCAGAGGCCCTTAAGGAATAGTCCCCATGCCCGATGAGGATGTTCATGGGCCAGATGGGGAAACAATTTCATCTTTAGTGGTAAGAGGTTGGTAATGCCTGAGGAGCTGATTACAAGTTTGGTTATTTATTTGTCAAATTTGTTTGGTTAGGAAAAAGGAAATGCAGTTAAGGAATATAGGGACAAAATGTAATAGAGGAACAATGATAATAAGGGGCTCCCCCTGAAGGCCAGATCCAATTTATTAAAGGGGTCTTGATCCAGTTAGTGGAGCTGGAATCAAAGAGGTAATTTCCTTTTAGGGGGTCCTCAAAAAAGGCAGGTTTGCTAGTAAACATTTCCTCCTCGTACCCCCAATTTGTGGATGTAGTAGCAGCAACCTCCTCTGAGGAACAGTCAAGGTCCCTCTTTTCTCTGTTGTTAAGGGATCGAAGGTCCAGTGGTTCTAGAGAGAGACTTGGTCCAGAGAAGTGAGCTGTCATTAGAGGGAGGCCAGGCATCAGGCTGTGGAGTTTGCAAAGAGCAGTAATTTGGTATCAAAATCTTGAGCTGTGAAGGCAGAATGGCCCAAACACTGTAGGCCATAGCTGTCTCAATTAAGGCGGTGGCCAGACTTATGCCCACCTCTGTAGCCAGAAACCCAGCTCTGGAGAGACGAGTCATTGAGAGGAGCCAGTGGAATTCAGGTTGGCTATATAAGGTCAATTGGGGGATGTCTGCCACCAAAAATTAGGGTCTAATTTCATTGGGGAAAATATAATTCAAAAGACTTCCATTATACCAAAATAGCCTCCCCTGGGGTGCCGATAGGCTTTGAAATTGAGGCTTTGGGGGAACAGGGATGATTAGGAAGGTTTGTGTTAAATGTTGAAAGGGATGGCTAGTGACAAATTTGGGGGATTGGTGTGGACAGATTGAAAGAACTTATCCTGGTTCACAAAAAGCAGGTCAGATGGCTAGGGACAAGTGGACAGTAGTCAGAGGTAGGGAACTGGTACCCTCTCAGGCGAGCTAGGGGAGGGGGTTGAGGGCGGGTACCGAGAAAGCAGTGGGAAACACTGAAGATCTGTGAAACTGACAAGAGACTGTTTGTGGATGACTTCATCAAAGTGAGGCTTTGGCCATGAGAGTGTGTGTGTCACAGGGAGATGGCTGGGGAGGTTTGGGTTTATTTATGCCTTATAATTGGGAGTGTGGGATTTGTTCGAAGCACTTGGCCTCTGAGGATACATAGAGTGCTAATGTGATTAGGGGAACCTGCTAGCAAAGAATGTTAATAGTCGCTATGGTGTCCAGTGTTAAAGGGGCTGGCTCATTTTCCTCTGTAAAATACATCTTGGACTTCAGTGGTTCATCTATCCTCCCATGAGTCCTGGGTAAATTTTTGGAGAGCATAGATTTTAGTGATATGGAGGAGTCCAGAGGTATGAATGGATTTCCCAAGACCTGTCATTGGTTGGTACAGATGGCCCAAAGGACATTGAAGACGCAATGGTGATATCCTATTCAGATGTCAAATTGATTGAAAGTGAAGCAGGCAAAGAGTGGATGGTTATGATTTGGGAAAATAGAGTGGGGCCGAATAGGGGTTGTAGTAGGAGCAGTGCATCCAGCCGTGGGATGGAAAGCTTTGCTGGTAGCATGAGCAGAAGTTTTGTGATTTATGTGTTTCCCTGACCTAGAGCTACCATGTGTACTGGCCAGGTGTACCGATTTAGTGGGTCAAGGAAATGCAGGAGTAGGGAAGGGGGAGTGCGATTCATCTTTTTCAGCGATAGGGGGCAGTGGAGAAACAGGTAATCTTAAGGGAGCGGGGACTTGAGGGTGCAGGTGAATACGGTAAAGCGGAGTTAGAAGAGTATTGAAGAATGGGACAAAGAGGAGAATGAAAAGGTTCATATGAGGCAGATGGACCCAGTGTGGGATTTCCTGCAGTCTGACTGCAGTCGGGGCTGCGAGTAGCACCTTATAAGGCCCTTTTCGCTTGGCCTGGAGAGGAGTTGACTGGTAGGGAAGTGCTAGGAGAACTTGATCTCCTGGCTGTATGGACCAAGTCCAGGTCCGGGGATTCACTAGTGGCTTGGGAAGGAGACATTCGGAATGTGTTTGTATGGGGTTTCCTAACCATTACATTTGGACTATGTGTTCCCAGCAAGAGTGATGTTGTTTCTTTGTCAGACTACCACGTCTGGAAGCGTGACGTCAACAGAGATGGTGTGACAGTATTCTCTGTTTCTTTGTATAGTTAACATTCTCCCAGCCCCTTGTAATCACTCATCTGTGAAGTAACAGTTTTAAAACCCTGTATACATCCTGTTATTTATCAAATTTTCCTCCAGGATCTATGGATAGCTCCTGTCCATACCTATCTTTAATAATGGTTGCAAAATGGTGATTTTGCAATTAAATGCAGTATCTGCTTCTAAAGTCTAGAAGAAGCTAATGCCATAAGGTACACAGGCTAAGCATCAGATTATACCACATAAAGCAGATAAAGCCTAATTTAATAGCTGACATGGAAAGAATGAACAAGTCTCCACAGGACTGAAGGATTCTTCAGGGTCTGGTTTTACAAGAGATCCCAGCATCCAATAAGAGCTATTGCTACCAGGAAAGTACCCTAGAAACCACCAACTATTACACATCCAGACACAGACATAAGTGACTCCAGTTATGTTTGCCTGGTCAAAGTTTTTATTAGATAATAAAACAGGGATGCCAAAAATTTCCCCAAGGGGCACTGAGCATAAGATGAACACACAGAGGGCCCCAGGGAATGGCACAGCGTCTGTACGGACGGGCATGTTCAGCTTCCATTCATGATTGCTGAATACTCCTTCTGGTGCTCAACCATTCTCAGAAACACTTGATATTTCTTGTCATAGTATCTGGGGGGTACAAAAAGGAACATATTAAACACTGGCAAAACAAAGCTGTCATGTGTCTTCCCCCTTGTTTAGAAGGATGGGAATGTATCTGTTAGGTTCAGACTGAAACCTAAGTTTTGAGTGTATGAGGCAAAGAGGTTAGTGTGCTCCATATCTATTGTGTGTAAATGACATGCAGTTCCGCAAGCTTCATGTTTAAGATGTAGGTGTTTTATCAGCAAGGTACATCTGAAGTGGCGTAGCCTGAAGAGTAGCTGAGGTGGGATTCATGCTTAGAAAGCAGTGGCTTGAAGCTGGAAAGAACCCAGATGTCCCTCAATAGAGGAATGGATACAGAAACTGTGGTACATTTACACAATGGAGTACTACTCAGCCATAAAAAACAATGAATTTATGAAATTCTTGGGCAAATGGATGTATTTGGAGGATATCATCCTTAGTGAGGTAACCCAATCACAAAAGAAGTCACTAGATATGTACTCACTGATAAGCGGATATTAGCCCAGAAACTTGGAATATCCAAGACACATTATGGAAAACAGAAGAAAATCAAGAAGGATGAACATTTGTGGATACTTCATTCCTCCTTAGAATGAGGAACATAACTCCCATGAAAAATTATAGGTACAGCGACAAAGTTTGGAGCTGGGATGAAGGGATGGACTATCCAGAGAGGACCCCATTCGGAGTCCATCCCATCATCAGCCACCAAACCTAGATACTAACGCTCATGCTCATGCCGGCAAGATACTGCTGAAGGGTCCCTGATATTGTGGCCTCTTGTGAGGCTACGCCAGTGCCTGGTAAACACCGAAATGGATGATCACAGCCAGCTACTGGATGGAACACAGGGTCCCCAATGCAGGAACTAGAGAAAGTACCCAAGTACCTGAAGGGGGCTGCAACCCTGTAGGTGGAACAACAACAGGAACTAACTAGTACCCCCTGGGTTTGTGTTTCTAGCTGCATTTGTAGCAGAAGATGACCTAATCGGCCAACAGTGGGAATAGAGGCTCCTTGGTCTCCCAAACTCCATATGACCTAGCTCAAGGCAAGGCCTGGGCCAAGTAGTGGGAGTGGGTGGGTAGGGGAACAGAGGTGGGGGGAGGGGTATGGGAATCTTTCGGGATAGCATTTGAAATGTAAATAAAGATAATAATAATAAAAAAAATAATTGTAAGTAAATAGTAATGAATTGTATCAAAATGAGGAGCTTTGTATGTTTATGAAAATATATTGATATTGTCTAAATTAAAAAAAAAAAAAAAAAAAAAGAAAGCAGTGGCTTCTGAGCCTCCCCTGCTTGCACTGAACAGCTCAGGCTTAGCATAGATCCCTTCTGAGTCCAAGCTTAAGTACATCCTTCCGGCATGACTAGCCACAGGTGAAAACAACTGCTTGGCCAGGTATAGGAATGAGTGCTTTAATCCCTTTGTGATTTCCACATATCAGTGACTTTGGCAGACAGCCTTATCCAGGTGTTTGGCTTATCCAACGGTTGATCTAGGGTAAACTCTGTAGAAATGAGACCAACATCTTCATGCACCTGGCTCTACCCTCAGTGTCTGGTAGTGACCCTGCTAACCTGCCTTCTCCATCTGACTCTTTAGGTGAGATCTGTTAGAACCACTCTTAGTTGTGAATCGGACTGGAGCTCCTTAGGCATCACCATGCCAAAAGGAAAGCAAGAGTATGGAGCATCATAACTTTTAAAGCTCTGTCCTTACTCTCTTTGATGGGGTGGATGAATCCAATTCAACATTATTTGGTAGACTCAGGGGTGTTCTGACAACGACCCTTGTAAGGAATGTTTACCATTGTGAATTGGGGTTGGAAATAAAATAGTATGAGAAAGTCTGGGAGTGCACAGAAATTTGTGCTTGTTCCATATTTCAACCTTAAGCATTCTAGAATAGTAATGTCAGAACTGTGATGGGGCCAAACCACGGCTGAGAAGGGGATTTGAGGCCAGGATTTGAATTACATAACCCATGCCTACAAACCCCATCTGTGCATAAATTTCCTCACCTGCACATCAAGATAGTTACAGGACATATTGCAGAAATTTTGTGAGGATTAGGCAATATGTGGAATGCGTGAGAACAATGACTGATTCATAATAAATAATGTAAATATGAGTTATGGCTTTGAAATAATTCATATTCTATTATTATACTCAACCTATGATTGTGAGATGCTGCTAAACCCCACTCCAAATAATTCATTCTCAATCAGAGAATGCCTTTTAGAAACAACTTTCTTCTTCTAGTGATATTCTATGACAATACAAGGCAATGCAATTCTTCTGTGGGGTAACATGGATTTCTAACTTCGTTATCTCAAAACTCTTAAAAGGGAGCTTTGGTCAGCAGCCTCTCTCACACAGAAAGGATTTTAAGGTAACAACTCGACTGGAACTCCATTCATTGGATTACCATTTGTCTTCTTGCAAATGTCTTTTTTCACACAACAGGAACCCAAGATTCACCCTTTCAAGGTTGAATAATTTGAACTTATTGAACTACAGTTACTTAATTAGACATTAAGTTCACATTCAGCCTGCCAGGTGAGTTATCTCCTAAATTCCCCTCCTCTCGAACAACTGATTTTCTGTGGCTCGGGACCAAGAAAACATAAAGTTAATGAGATTTGAAGCCAAGAGACAGGAAGAGGAAATGGAGTCTGGCTTTCTAGTTGCGATCTTTGTGCTGCCTGCAGATGGCGGCACAGCACCGTGAATGCGCTTCATGGAACCCCTGCCAACTGCCATCAAGACACCTCAGTCTTTTCAAATAAAGAACACGGATTTTTTTTTTTTTTTTTTTTTAACGGAGAATGAACTTAAAAACACTTCCCTGAAAAATCTTGAGAGGGTCACAAAAGAGATGAAGGGGAATAAACTGTTTCTCATTTCAAACAAACATTGTCCAGGCACCCTCTAGTGGACACTTTCTAGCTTCTCCATTCACCAGGAGGGATGTCTCTGTTGCTGGGTTGAATTTTTCATACCCATCCTGTTCCTCTGACCTAGGCAGACAGAGAGGGGTTCACATGCAGGGGATTTAACAGCCTGACTCCATTTGGAGACAATAAAATGAGTCTAGACTGTTGTTTTACTGAGCATTTCAAACTCTCAAATAATGGACCTTTGAGACATATATGGTCAGTGACATGGTTAAGACTTTAGGTCTTAACCCCAAGTGCTTTCCTCCGGGCCTTGCTCCTTCATCTTCAGACTTATTATAAGTGATTTCACAGTGATCCTGATTGCTAACGTGGGCTGCTCCAAAAGCCTTCGACAGAGCCTCCTGACTTCTAGCCTTAGCTCTCAAGAACAAATCCTGCATGACTCAACTTTCCAAATTGTCCATCTGATCAGGTTTCATCGCTGCTTAAAATTCAGTTCTGACCCCCAGGGGTCTTTGGTATGGCTTCTTCGGGGGCTGCATGAGCTGACTTCTGCCTGCCTCACTTCCTCACCTTACCTTGTGTTCTGATTGTAGTGATCTTAGTATAAAAGCTGGCCCTTTGCATAGGTTATTTCCTCTACCAAGAATGTTCTTCTCTACTTTGGCCCTGTTTGGAAATGTCTTTTAAACAGTCAGCTGAGACACGGTCTTCTTCTAAAAGTTTTCCTATTCCCATGTATGGTCCCACTTATTTCTTCTTTCGGTTATGTCGTTGCCTGCTGGTATTTCTATGGAAGAATTTCTTCATGTTAACTTAAAATCATCTCTCTGTATAAATTAGGTAGTGCCTCATTGCTCTCTGCATCCTTCCCGGAGCTCAGTTCATGCTTTAAATATAGCAAGCACTGAGTAGATAAATAAATAAATATTTTTGTTGACTTGGCATTTAAACATGGAGGATTTTCTAGCCTTCAGTGCCAAGAAATATATAAAGGGTAGGAGAATGCCAGCTGGTACTTTGATGTGAACATAAAAGATTCTCATACTTTAGCATAGAGGAAAACATATTTCTTCCTATGATTCAGGGTGAAAACATTGGTCTGAGAATTTGGAAGTTTGTATGTGACCCCAGCTCTGACCAGCTTAGCTTTGGATCTTGATAAAACAAAGTTCTCATATTGGGAGGAATTTCCTTCAACCTCTAAGTCAGTGGTTCTCAACTGGTGGGTTGCAACCCCTTTGCCAAACCATCTCCCCAAATATTTACTGTAATAAAATGTAATATTCATAACAGTAGTAAAACTGCAGTTATGAAGTAGTAATAAGATATTGTTGTGGTTGGGGGTCACTATGACAGGAGGAATTGGTTGCAGCTTTAGGAAGGCTGGGAACTGCTGGTCTAAGTGAAAGAAGCACCAGGGTTGAGCCACGGTCCATCTCAGAGCAAGAGCTGCCCCTCCTCCCGTGCTCGCTCAGTCTCCGGCAGCTTCATACAGACTTACTTTTTATCAGCATGTTCTGGGAACACGACTTTCCCCACTTTGCTCATCCTTGCCATTGCCTCCTGGTAAACAGAAACAACAAAGAATGCTGGGTAAAGAAGGAGACCATGGACCTTACAGGAAATGGATAGAACCAGGAAAGGTCACATTGAGTGGGGTAACTAAGAACCAGAAAGACAAACGTCCCGTGTTCTCTCTTACTGGAGGGTTCTTGCTCCAGAGTTTCAGACCTGAGTGAAGAGCCAATCCCTGGCACTATTAAGTTTACTCTGTTGTGTTTGCAGACAGGAGCCTAGCATGGCTGTCCTCTGAGAGGCTCCACCCAGCAGCTGACTCAGACAGATGCAGACACCCACAGCCAAACAGTGGATGGAGCTTGGGGACTCTTATGGAAGCATAGGGGGAAGGATTTTGGCTTCTAAGCAGATAGGAACTCCACGGGAAGACCAAGAGAATCAACTACCCGGAACACTTAGGGCTGTCAGAGACTGAATCACCAACCAAAGGACACATACAAGTTAGACCTAGGCCCTCCTGCACCTATGTAGCAGATGTTCAGCTTGGTCTTCATGTGGGTCCTGAACAACTGGAGTGGGGGCTGTCCCAAAAGCTGTTGCCTATGCATGGGATATGTTCTTCTAGCCGGGCTGCCTTGTCTGGCCTCAGTGGGAGGGGATGTACCTCACAGGGACTTGATGAGCCAGGGTTGGAGAATACAGAGGGTTGGGTGTGAAGGATTGTGGAAGGGGGGTGGCCAGGAGGGGGGCAGTGAGTGGAATGCAAAGTGAATAAACAAAATAATAAAAGCTAAACAAATAAAAATTTAAAAATAATTTATACCAAAACAAAGGCTAAAAATGAGGTTATACTATATGAGACACTATCTTTCTTCTGTTGTTGCTTGAATTAATCAGCCTTTAAAATAATAATTCAGAAGGTTAAAAAAAAAATTACAGAAGCCAGGAAAGGAAAACTGAACTGTTGCCAGGATGAGGGAGTTAGGAAGCAATAGAAAGGAATAGCGGGATGTAAGTAACCTGATCAGAGAAACAGGAAAGAGAGAAAGAAATACAGAGGAGGAGAGGAGGGTAAAGCGAATAGCAGAAGACAAATGATGTGGGGGAGGGTAAGCTTACTGGGGAAGGGAGGTAAATACATAACAAAGGGGACATGAGTAAAATAACAATAAAGGTGTCTGAAAAAAATCACAAGGAATCATAATATTGACTATTTACCTAGAAACAAAACCCTATAACACATGTACAAATATCTATATACATAGTTTTAATGAACTTTTGTCATCTGGACTGCTGGCTGGTTCTCCCTCCAAGAGCCAAAGACTACCTAACAAGAACGACAACAACAACAACAACAACAAAACAACAAACCCCAACTCCAAACATAGGAAGCCCTCATTTGAGTTGGTGGTCAGGTCTGTCCAAGTAACTCCCTGAACACACAGCTATTGCTGTTGTCGTTGGTCACCTCTCAAGGGTGGAAGGTCAGTTCCCAGTGCAGAAAACACCATTCATGTTCAATACTCAGAGACCTGTGATCTCTAACCAACCAGATGGCACCATGTAAGCTTCAAAGGAGAGAAGCAACCAGAGCTACTCAGCTCTGCTGCTTATGAGCCACATTAACAACCAACTGACAAGATAATCCTGAGGGTACAATAGTAGCACACAGATTTTGGTGGTAGCCAACAGCTCTCTAATTAGACTTAAAACCTTCTCAATAAGAGGAAAATCATGCTTGATACAAGAAACCTAGTTAACTACTCAGTGCTAGTGAAGTCATGGTTATTGGAGGAGAATCTACAACCACTAATTTACTATAAACATGTGTCCTTACACTCACAGAGAAGTGTAGCCTTCACCCCTCATCAAGGAAATGTCTCTTTACCACAGAAAGGGGCCAATACAGAAAACTATAACCTATCAAAATGCAGAGTTGTAGAGTCTAGTCCCAGAGGACACATCTGAAAAACATTCCTCCACCTAAAGTTCAGGGAACACTGTGTGAACTGTGGGATGGGAGATTATAAGAGCCAGAGGGTCAGGTCGTTTCTTATGAGACTGTGTCTCCAAGGAACATCAGAAGCTCCATCTTATCAACATGACTGCCCAAATGTCAACTGAACATGGATCTCACCAATGAACATGCTATACTGGACAGGGAAAACCCGTGAGGTTTCAACCCTGTACAACAATCTCCAGGGAACTGTATATAGCTGGGAGGGGCAGATAAGGTCTTCCCCATGAAAGAGCACAATTGGTCATCCAGTGTCAAACAGTCAGCTGTGTAAATATACACACAAGTAACCTTATATGGACAGGTTATACTTAGTAGCCATGAATTGAAGGAGAATGCAGAGGGGTATACGGGAAGGTTTTGTGGAAGGAAAGAGAAGAGAGGATGCTGTAATTCTATTATAATCTCCAAAAGCCAAAACAAAACAGAGGAAAAAACCCTCAAAGTCAGGTATGTGACAGGCAGGAACACTGTAATCAGAATTCACTTCCCTTAAGATACTCAGTTAAACCATGTTTTCTCCCAGCAACTTGCTTTTCTTTGGCAATAAGAACAAAAAGCCATGAACAGTTAGGGTTACATCTGGTACCACACATCTTGGGCTTAATAAATGCGGTCTCTAGGGAATATGGTCCAGATAGCAAAGCCCTTTCGTGACTACACAGAAAAGTAGGGCTAGATTCCCTTAGGCAGTTTTATAAGGTGTTTAACTCATGGAAAAGTTGGAGAGCACAGAGTCAATCCAACAGACTTAACTATGGAACATCAAAAGCAGAATGAAGCGAAACAAACAAACAAATAAACAAACAAAACCCTCCACAGAAAAGGCTCTGCCTTCAGAGTAGCCACTGAACACTTAAAAAGTCTGTAGCTATTTTGGGGTCATAGATACAACTCATGTTGCATATTTATTAATTACTCACTGTATACTAGATCCCTGGGGGATAACAGGTAATACAAGACATACTCTTTGTCCTACTGAAACCCATATACTAGTAAGGAGGGGTGGCTAAGTGCAAAATCTACCTGTTGTGCAGTATATGAGAGCCACTGTGTATCTCCAAAGCATATCCAAGTCCCCCATCCATCTCTGCCAACTTACTGATTAATTCAGTTACAAACTGTACATTACCTTCTAGTATGCTCTAACCAAAAGATAAGCTATTGAAGAGCAAGGGGCTTTGCCTGAGACCTGCAACATGTAAAATATCCATAAACCACGTAGAGCCACTTTTATGTGCCAAGGAGAATACTCAGTTTATGAGGAAAACAGAGAAATAGATGACACGGATATTCATTAGTAAGTTTGCTACAGAATGGAAAAAAAATAACTGTTGGGATCAAAAGACAGAATGATAAGTTCTATGCTATGTTATTTTCAATGAACATTCAAAGGCTAGGAAAGCAGATAGCATCCTTTTCTACTAACTCATGATTCCCTCTTCAGCTAAGTTATTCTTATCATTCTTCCCCAAAGACAGCATTGATGCTCTGAACTCATGCTCTGGTCTTCTAGCTCCGGATAATCAGGCGTCCTGGTGACATAAGAGGTGCTGTATTAGGGAGCAGACTGGCTGAAGAAAGAAATGACATCTTTTCCAAGAGGAAGGATTTTAAAATGGACGAAAAGGTGCTGACCAGAGAAGCAGAGAGGAAAGAAAGAACCCAAAGGGCAGCTGTTTGCAGTCATTCCGTGAAGGACCCACAAGCAAATGCATTTTCCTGAGATGCTGCTCTGCTCCGAGATGGTTAAAGAGCCCTGTATTTCTGATTGTGTCATGATATTTTCCTTTATAGACTCGGTTTTGCTTCCTGAGATGGTTTTTACCATTCCTACCATCCACTTTGCCATTCATTCTGGGTTTTGTTAGCAATCAGGCATTCTAGTGGCATGCTTTCAGGGACTTACTGGCAGCTTATGTCCCTGGCTGCCACCAAGTGCACCAAGTGTGTTGCATAAAAGCCCCCTCCACCAGATCTCTCCCTCTCCTTCCCCCTCTCCCTCTCCCTTTCTCTCTCTCTCTCCCTCTCCCTCTCCCTTTCTCTTTCTCCTCTCTCATTCCATCTTGTTCATTGTTTCCCCCCCTTTGTCTCTCTCCAGTTCACTCTTGCTCTCTCGTTCCCTATCTGTCTTGTCCACTCTGTCTGCCTGTCCATCTGCCTCATGTCCCCAGTGCAAGACAGCCTCTGGCTTTCCCCTCTCTTCCAATAAACCTCTTACACTAGATCTGTTGCAGAGGGGCACGCCTTGGCATGGGCCACCAAAGGCACCTCCATTTTCACCACTGCTTTATCCTATTAGTTTTGGTTTGCCTTTCTTTCCACTAGGCTCCTGAGAAGACTCTGCCCTTGTTATTTCCTCCAAGCTGGGAAATGTTCCCAGGGCATGCCCCTTCTGCCTGCGCTGTGCTGGCATAGCTTCTTTAGGGACCTGAGACAGTGTTCCAGGATCGCCTTCATGGGTGGGATCCAGGAAGCTCACTGAAGGCACTTATGTTGTTTTCCTTCCCACAGCAACAGATGTTCAGCAAATGGCAGACACCAGGGAATTCTCTGTTCTTTTCTTCACATTACCTCTGCTTGACTTCAAAACAAGTCACTGAGAAACAAGTAGACAAGATGGAGATTTCAAGGATTTAAAATGGGCTGATTTTGTTTCTGAGAAAGGGCCGACAACTTAAAACTTAAAACTTAGGTCAGGTACCCAGCCTACTGAGAACTTTGCTGACTCGTCCCCCGCTGCCTGCATGCCCCCTGCACTGAGTTATTTGCTCACACAGCAGCTCGTGCTTCCGTCTAGCCAGCATTTATGACATGGTGTCATGCTTTTATGCTAACATATCTGTCTCCCAACTAGACTGTGAACTCCTTCAGGAAGGAATTGTTAAAATTATTTTCACTGCCAAACTCAGCATCTGGCATATCCCATGCATGCAGGAATGTCGGCAGATTGAATGAACTTAAGGATAATATGCGTGACAAGATGTTAAAATAGAAGTTTCTGCTAAGATCTAAGATGACAGATATGATACCAGAGTGAGCTGGAAATAGCCTACCTTGGAGTTTGTGGGATGGTGGCTCAGACCCATGAATCATCTCTATGCCTTTCACTGGGATGGCAGGTCAGAGATAGTCTTCTCAGAGAAGGCTAGTTTACTGTGTTGAGGATTCCTTTCAGGGTGAGCTACTTCAAGCCAACAAGGCTTCACTAAGTGTCTGGCACTGAGACTAGAACATATAGTGGACTACAAATGGTTCATGCTAGAAGGGACCAAACTGCTCATATCAGACTCTGTGTAGAGAAGAGAGGAAAGTCTTGCTTTCAGGCCCTGAAAGGCATGGTCATTCCTCACCAACTTTAGCAGGTACTGGCTGTCATGGGTTGGCTTAGTTCCTGTCCAGTGTGACCACCTAAGGACACTGAAATGAACAGTCAGATCTGCTAACACAGGGGGCATTGATACCTCATATTGTACGTGAAATGTCTTCAGAGTTGTCTTCAGAACATCTGTAGCAGAGGCTTATGAGACCAAGAACTAGCCATTCACATCTAAGAGCCTGACTCTTATGCATGACACTATTCTTTGTTCCCTCCAACGACTTGTAGGAGTAGGAGAGGTAATGGTAAAGATTGAGACAGAATAAAGAGCCCTGCCATGTGTGCCACACCCAAGCTGCAGAGACCAGGAGATGGCTCACATTTACCATTACATACTCCTTGATATTTGAGTTTCTGAATTCTGGCTGGGTACCCCAACCTGAGATTCATAAACCTTGTATCGCCATGTCACTTTTTGCTTAGGTAACCATCCCAATTCCTCTCCTCCACAATGCAAAGGGGCACTATGAGTGGAAACAAAAGCTGATTTCATTCTGTCTCAAGAACTCTGTAGCTGGCATGCTCTCATATTCCCAGCTGCTCTTGGGGGGGGGGGAGGCAGGGGCTAAGGAATGCAGATTGCTTAAGTCCCTGAGTTTGAGGCTAACCCAACATGGGGAAAGCCTATCTCCAAGAAAAAAGGAAGGAAGGAAAGACAGAAGGAAGAAAGCAAGAACATTTCATTGTGTGAAATGTTCTATACAAGTTTTGTTTAACATAACTTGCTAAATAAAAATCACACATGCAAACTTTATAAAGGTTAGGTGAGACTATATTGAATTGTTAATAAACTCGAGAGGTGGGTGGTTATTTTTCTCTAATTAGATTTTTTTCCACAGTGGTATATATTTGTTTTACTATTGTAGACAAATCACACAAATTCTTCACTACATTGTTTAAGCTATGGTTACATACAGGCAGTCAAAAGGGCTCAGGCTCACCTTTGTCTCTTGGAAGGCTGGTGGCATTATGGGTACCAGACACAGTACAGAGAATGTGCAGAGCAGCAATGCTGTCATAATAAACAGCACTGCTGAGATTCCCAATTTCTCCAGATAATTACCACAAAAGTGAAACTGCATGAATCTCCTGCCCATGGTAAATCTGGGAATCACTACAGTACAACAATATGAATTCATTATGGAAATGCTGACACATGCTAAATATAGTCTCCCATATATTTCTGTTCAAAGGGATTTATTTGAAGTTGAGCTCTAAATTCATACTTTCTGTCAGCATGGAGGGGCCGGACAATCTCAATTTGCAGCACGCTATCCTCTTTGTTTGAGAGTCTAGACAGCACAATGAATAGAGTGCCTTTTCTTTTCCCCTTTTGCCCACACAATGGACGCTTTTTAAAAACAAAATATTTTGTAAAATAGCATTTTAATCACTTCTTTTCTTTATCTCTCTAAGGCAGAGCTATAAATAAACCATGAAAGTTCACATTTGATTGTCACTTCTGAAAGCAAGCGCATGGCTTCTGTAGGAAAAAAATGGGGTCCCTGTAGCTAGCCATGAAAGGCCTCATTCATAGACTTGACCCTTCCCTGGTGTGTCAAGGCTGAGATACCAGTCAGCACTCTGTTCCTGCTTCTCTGGAGACAGTACTCGAAGTGGCTGGGCCTCCTGTGGGCAGAGGGAACACTCGGTTGTCCTGTGCTATGTATGGACTAGCTGTCGAATGCTGTTGGGTAGGGTGTCAGGGAAGTGGGACTATATGAAGCAGGAGATAATCATCACAAGAGGGGCATACACTGCTGCTGGCAACCTGGGGATGAGGAGACCTCTACTCCCTCTACTTTGCAGACCCACGCCCTTAAGACTTGGGGAAGACTGTCAGGTAGTCTCAATCTCAGCACGGATCGGCAGAGAAAACCTAGAACTATCTAGAATTACTGTATACAGAAAAAATCAAGACCACCCGGTGTTGGTGAAAGACAGCCCCTAGAAGGTATGAAGCATGACCCCAGAGCTACAACTGAACACAGTCCCAGCATCCGTCACTGGTTAGTTAAGGTCTGTGAATGAAAAGTTGATGCCTATCACAATAGACACTGTAAGCTCATCAGAGCCAGTGTCTTCTGAGAGACATATCTGTTCTCTCAAAGGACTTGTAGTGTTCCATTAAATATTCTGGAAGAAAATACTGGGAGTGTCGTCTGTGTGATTTTTGTTCCAAACAAATTAAGATTTTCCTGTTCTTTAATACACAGACTAGTATTAGGTACAACAGCTCAACAACGGGTCAAAGACTCACTTAGGCTACATGGAAGCTTTCTCCAGCACTAATATACCTGTATGGTACTTACACGGAAGTTCACAAAGTTCAGAATTTGCTATATGCTGCCATTTCAATGTCCCATGTCATTAGGGACAGCTAGGATCTAATTTGATATACACTAATTCTTTTAAAAAATGGACAAATGTCTGAAAAAGATTCTTTCAGTGGACAGTAGGTAATTGCTCAGATTCAAGCAAAAAAAAATGGTACTATATTTTTAAGTATCATCTCTTTACATTAAGGTTAAAAATAATACACACTTAGTCTGATAAGGTAAGACTGGGAAAAATCAAAATTATCAAGAAAATAATTTGAGATCTGAACACAGGTACATGTAAAATCTTTTAGAAGTTATCGAAAACAAGGGGCTGAGAAATAATTCAATGAACAGAGTGTTGGCCATGTTACCAAGAGAACCAGAGTTCAGGTTTCTAGCATCTCTGTAACTGCCAGGTGGCTATTACAGTGACTCTATAAACCAGCGCATAGAAGACAGACATCGGGGAATCCCTGCAACAAACTGGCAAGCTAGTTAACCCAGATCAGCCATCTCTGGCCTAGTTGGCAAGCTAGTTAACCCAAACCAGCCATCTCTGGTCCAGTTCTAAGACCCAGCCTCAATGAATATGGTGAAGAAAGATTCAGGAGGACCCCTGATGTTAACATTAAGTCCCCATGTATTTATGCACATACACACGTAACCCCCGACTTTGACCCATATACATATGCAACCTCACATATTCAAACATGAAAACATATGCATGCACACCACATATACAGACAAGCTTTAAAAAGTCATAAAAATTTATCTGTTGAGCATGCTTGTTATCCCAGCCCTCAGGAGGCTGAGGCAGGAGAATCAAATTGTTAAGTTCAGCCTAGACTACACAGGGAATGTTGCTCTTGACAAAAATTAATCATAATTTTTTTAAAAAATGTTATTAAAAACATATCAGCCATAGAGCAAACCTTTAGACATTGCATAGGCATGCTCATTTCAAAATATTTTTTGTTTCAGCTATACTTTGTCTGTTTTACAAAATAATCTATAAGCACAATATACTATGCTTTTACACAGATGTTCACGCACTGAGATACATAAGCAAATTTCTCATGATTGATGAACCATGTGGTCCAAAAGCACTGGTGTGCGCAGCCTCAGCTGCCAGATGTCAGCTGCCCTTTCCCAGGTGCTTACTCGGGGCTGGGATCCATGCCACTTGTTTTACACTCATGATCCTTTATTCCTCGACATGTCCTCATACAGATATGATCACCTGCCCCCACTTCTTTGAATGATAGGCTTAAATATTTCCTGATATTTGGGTTTCTGAATTTTGGCTGGGTCCCTTAACCTAAAGGTTTATAAACCTTGAATCCCCATGTCGCTTTGTTCTTAAGTAACTCTCACAGTTGTTAACCAGGGTAGGAAAGCCAGCTCTCTTCCACAATGGAAAGGACAGTCTGAGGGAAAACAGCAGCTGGTTTTCAACCTGCCTCAAGAATTGTGTAGCTGGCTGCCAGTTGGTCGTGAAGCCCTGAATTTCAGGCCAGTTCTGACTCCAAGCCATTGCTTAGTTCTATACTTTACCCACAGTGCCCCCATCCTCCTTGTAAAGAACAACACCTGATTTTGAGTCCTTTGGACTTGAGTTCAAATCCAACTTTTGTTTATTAACTGTGTGATCCCATTGAGTATACATGTACATATGTCTATGGTGTGTGTGTGTGTGTGTGTGTGTGTGTGTATGTGTGTGTGTGTGAGAGAGAGAGAGAGACAGACAGAGACAGAGACAGAAACAGAGAGACAGAAACAGAGAGACAGAGAGAGAACCCTCTAATACAGGAACTGTACCTTTCTCAAAAGATGCTGACACATAGTTCTGAAATACATGAATCTGTGTTCTTGAGAAACTCTGACTCATTTTACTGGAACAACAAGTTCATGTGCTAGTATGTGTGGGCTGGGGCACATGACCCCCTCCATAGAAAAACAGAAAAAAAATAGCAATGTGATTTTCCTCTACCAAGTATTAAGAAATGGCTAATTGTTCTTTTGTTTCTGTTATTGTTTTTTTATTTTTGGCATGGTCATCTTTTGACTTGCAGCTGGCACTCACTCACCCCAAAGCACTAAAAACAACATCAGCTGAGAAGCAGGAAGAGATGAGGGACCAGGATGTCTTCATCATCCACCACACCATGAAGATCAGCATTCCAGTCAGCATTCTGAATACACTCTATCTATCACAGACATTCATATATATGCTTAATTACACAGGTGTGCACATCTTTTAAAACTCATAGAGCTGTACATCAACATATATACACCAGTTTATCTATACTATGTCTTGGCTTTCACATTGTAAAAGCAATCACCATATATCAAATGTGTCACACATTTACATTGTATTTTTCAATAGCCTACCAAGTTGAAACAAAACTTTTTTAATCCTACGTAAAATATACCTCTCTCATACTATTCTCTTGGACCTAAAGGAAGGGAATCATGGGACGTGTCTAAATCTATAGGAAATAAAGCAGCTACTAGATAAATACTGCATATTTGAAGCAAATGGGCTTAAGTTAATTCTAGTTTACTAGATATGCAACACCCAATCTCAGTTTTCCCATCTGTGAAATGGGAGCAATAGCAGCTACTCAGAGTATTGTTGAATATTCCCTACCCAACTCTGACCACCATTCTTAACTGGTCTCTTGGTTTCACCTCCATCTTTGTACAGAGGTCGTGGCCAGTCAGAAAGAGGAAAATGCAGTGTGGTGATTAGACAATACTGTAACAGCATGTCATCATTCACAGCTGGACTTCTCTGCAGAGTCACTCTGTAAGTGTGATCAAGCAAACACCTTGCTTTCTTTATGGTGTTTTCTCATCTGAAAAGTTGGCAACAACATGTCTCTCATAATGTTGACAGGTCAGTTATATGAGAGATTTGAGGCACATCATAGCCTTATATATTTTGTTATTCTGCTAGTGTACAGGATTCACGGGCCAGATCTGATCTTTGACTCATTACTGCACTAAAACCCATACTTGGCTGGACTCTGCTATCCATCAAAATGTACTGAACCAATCAAATGAGGTAAATTAGATTTTGTCTCTGGGTTGTTTTTACCCATGACATTTCTGACACTAAATGTGTGGGTCCACCCTCCCCCTTGTACCAATAGACTTCCAATTCTGTAGGCATCACAACATTACACAATTAAATTCCAGCACTAACTACCCAGACTCAGGGTCATACTTGTACTGGAAGGTTCAGTCCCACGAGGCTGCCTCAACTTTAGTTGAAAGTCTCGTGTTTCTCTATATGTCCGACTAACTACAAATCACAGGCTTCCCAAACTGCTTGAATGAATACATATAACATAGGAAAAGTTTACTTACTATTAATAATATATTATCAGGGCTACAAATATTAGGCAGATAGAAATGCAGAAAGACAAGGATGTAGCAAGAGTCCATGCTCTCTGGGCATAGCAATCTGCGTGACCGGTACATGGTCATGAACCTAGGGTCTATCTGAATCCCATCCTTTGCAGATTTGTTAGATGACAAAAATAGCGAGACCCTAATTCTCTGTCTTAGAAAGTTAATAGAGAGGATGAAAGTTCTGGTCTTTTAATCACACTTGAGCCTTCCCAGTACTCATCGCCAATCTGAAGGCTCTATAGTCTTCCACACATTAACCTTCTCATGAGCATTCAAGAAGATAACATTTTGAAGAACTCCAAAGGTTTAAGGAGTTTGCCTTTCAGGAACTGAAAGACAATGACATATATAACACAACACAATTTCTTCCCCTCTTAAAACTTGCAATGAACACCAAGACTTTCTGATGAAATTCAGACTTCGTAAAAATCTCAGTGTCTGAAATCTTCGAAATGGAGTTTGTGCCTGTTTCCAGCACTGCTGTATTCATTACTCTCCTAGTGAGCCGTTCTAGAAATACTAGCTTTTGCGTTATTACTAACCTTGCTGAAATTGTTCCTTCTCAATTTGTATGTCTCCCAGGAATCTTTGACAGACTATCATTTTCTTTTAGGGCCTCCCTCTTTAAATACACTTTCTCCAAGACTTACCTTTGGCCACTCTTAGTTGACTCAGTCTACTTCTAAATACCAGTGGCTGTACCATCACACTTTCTTAACTTCACAACACAGTGAAGTTTCTTAACCTCCTACACAGTGTCATCTGATGTTTTATTGCTAATTGGCTTAATCTTTACTTCATTTCATGAGGTCCCTCACTTCATCTTTTTCCAGAAGCAGAAGTGCTTGCCAGTCTTCTTCATGTACCACCAGTTTTTAGTAGAGTATTAAAGAGTCACCTGAGAGAATGAATTTATAAAATGTATATTTAATGTAAGGAATGTACATTTGATTGTCAAATTCTGGGGTGGGGGAAGGAGGACTCTATCCTTTTTAAATGAGGAAGCATTCACATGATTTTCCTAAGTTAATGAATTACAAGCTTGCTTCAAGTCATGAGTAAAATGGGGTCCATTTCAGGAGCCCATGCTCACCAGGGAGATGTCCATCACAGTTACCTACCACGTGATGACTCTGAGACCCTGTAAAATTCTCCAAACTTTCTTTTTCCCTGTCAAGGTCACATTTAACCATGGTCACTACATTGTGCTTATATAAAGAGGAAGGCAGACTCATTGATGTTAAGAGAAACTGCTCATGTTACTTTTTGAAACAAACTAAACAAAATTACTACCATCTGCATGACCCTGAGCAAGACCTTTCCCATTCCTTGACCTCACCTTATCTGCAGAGTGAAAGCATTGGCTTAAATTATCTCTAAAATCTTGCCGGCTCTGCAGTCAGTTGTGTGTGTGTGTGGCTGTGTTTGCACGTGTGCGAGCTATCATAATTAACTTTCAGCCAACAAGTGTTACTCTTGAGTTTCTGAGGTTTCCCTAGTCTCATTCCAACAAAACACACATCCACTAAACTTCATGGAAACATGTCATTTTATTCTTGATTAATCATGGGTCAACATAGCACAGGGGAGCGACTCTATCCCTGTCAAGAATGTTGGGGGTAGGGTCCTAATACATAGTCTGACTGGTAAGGACTGGGTCTAAATAAGAATATTGAGCAATTCATCCTATTTATATGAACTTGACTCATTTTTATCTGATTTCTAAGGCTTCTTACTAAAAGCATCAGAAAGATCATTGACTCTAAAAATGTAAACAGGACAGCTCAATTAGTCACTTATTGTTTACTGGAACTGAAATGATCCTGGTGACATTTCTGGTCATAACGTGTTGCAGTGAGCTGTAATAGAAACAGTGGCCATGTCAATAATAACAGTGGTAGTAGTGGTGGCAGCTAGTATTTTATAAAGTATTTACTACAGCTAATGCTATATAAACACCCACTGATTCCTTCAGTTGAAAGATGAAATTCTTTTTTTTTCTATTAGATATTTTCTTTATTTACATTTCAAATGCTATCCTGAAAGTTCCCTATACCCTCCCCCACGCCCCTGCTCCCCTACCCACCCACTCCCACTACTTGGCCCTGGCCTTCCCCTGTGCTGGGTCATATAAAGTTTGCAAGACCAAGGGGCCTCTCTTCCCAATGATGGCTGATTAGTCCATCTTCTGCTACATATGCAGCTAGAGACACGAGCTCTGGGGGTGCTGGTTAGTTCATATTGTTGTTCCACCTATAGGGATGCAGACCCCCTTCAGCTCCTTGGGTACTTTCTCTAGCTCCTCCATTGGGGGCCCTGTGTTCCATCCAATAGCTGACTGTGAGCATCCACTTCTGTGTTTGCCAGGCACTGGCATAGCCTCACAAGAGATGGCTATATCAGGGTCCCTTCAGCAAAAAAAGATGAAATTCTGAAACCTATTCTTAACTACTTATTATGGACCTCGGAGAGGGCCAAGTCCATTGACTATTTTTAGTTTCATTTAATTCTTCATTCTAATATCAGAAATTTTCAGTTTTTAAAAATGACTTGAGTTTTGAGAATTTCACACAATATATTTTGATCTTGTTTTTTTTTCCCCTTCCTCAAATGCTCCCAGATTTCTCCCTACATCTGTACCAAATCAGTTTCATATTCTTTCTCACTCTTAAAACAAAACAAAAAGCAGGGAGCAGAAGAGGTGGATTAGCAGGTAAGAGCAATGCCTGCTTCTGCAGAGGATCCAGGCTCAATCCCAACACCCACAGCAGCTCACAACCCTCCGTGATTCCAGTTCTGCAGGTTCTCTGACTCATTCTGACCTCCTTGGGCACCAGGCACATACACAGATTGATACACACAGGCAAGGCCATCGTACACATAAAGTAAAAGTAAATAAATCTTAAAACCAAACCCAAAGTACAAAAACATAGGGGGTCCTTTTTTGTTAACTATTCCTGAGCATGGGGCCTGCCTGGAGTGTGGTTGATACTGGTTGATATACTCAGTATTACTCCACTGAAGAAAGCTGATTTTTTCCCTCTTTCAGCAGTTCCTAATTGCAGACGGCTTCTGAGATTCTTGGCCAGGAGCAGGGCTTGGTGTGGTTTGTCTGGCTCGAGTTTATGCAGGTCTTGTGCTGCTGTCTCTGCCAGGTCATACTGCATCAGCCTCATTCTATCTGAAAATGCTGTTTCCTTAAAGTCATTCACTCCCCCTGCCTCTGCTTCTGCATAGATCCCTGAGCCTTGAGGTCAGGGTGTGATCGAGACATCCTACTTAGGTCTGAGTACTCCAGAACCATTCCCTCTCTGTACATTGTCAAGTTGTAAGTTTCTATGTTAATTATCTATTGCAAGGAGAAGAGTCTCAGATGAGGGTTGAGTAATGCACTGATCTATGGGCATAGCAATATGTCATTAAGAATCATTTTACTGCGCGGACCCCAGAGAGCCCTGAGAGCCCCACCACCGCGGGCCGGCCTAGTCACCATCACACCCTGGAGGAGCCGCAGCCATCGCTGCCCGCCCCAGTCACCATCACCGCAACCCTGAGCAGCGAGGCCTAGACCCAGCAGCCCTCCCACCGCCCCCGCCGCCCCCGCCGCCGCCCTCAGCGCCGCCAACACCAAGCCCGGCTCCACAGCAGCCAGCGGCGCGGGTAGAGGCGGCCCGGGCGGCCTCACATCGGGCGGCGCCCGCCGGCGGGGACAAGAAGGTCATCACAAGGAAGGTTTTGGTAACAGTCAAATGGTTCAATGTAAGGAACGGATACGGTTTCATCAACAGGAATGACACCAAGGAAGACTTATTTGTACACCAGACTGCCATAAAGAAGAATAACCCCATGAAGTACCTTCGCAGTGTAGGGGATGGAGAGACTGTGGAGTTTGATGTTGTTGAAGGAGAAAAGGGTGCGGAGGCAGCAAATGTTACAGGNCCTGGTGGAGTTCCAGTTCAAGGCAGTAAATATGCAGCAGACCGTAACCATTATAGACGCTATCCACGTCGTAGGGGTCCTCCACGCAATTACCAGCAATATTACCAGAATAGTGAGAGTGGGGAAAAGAACGAGGGATCGGAAAGTGCTCCTGAAGGCCAGGCCCAATAAGGCCAGCCCTATCGCAGGCGAAGGGTTCCGCCTTACTACATGCGGAGACCCTATGCAGGTCGACCACAGTATTCCAACCCCCCTGTGCAAGGAGAAGTGATGGAGGGTGCTGACAACCAGGGTGCGGGATAGCAAGGTAGACCAGTGAGACTGAATATGTATCGGGGTTACAGACCACGATTCCGAAGGGGCCCTCCTCACCAAAGACAGCCTAGAGAGGATGGCAATGAAGAGAACAAAGAGAATCAAGGAGATGATACCCAAGGTCAGCAGCCACCTCAACGTCAGTCAACTTCAATTACAGACGCAGCCGCCCAGAGAACCCTAAACCACAAGATGGCAAAGAGACAAAAGCAGCCAATCCACCAACTGAGGATTCGCCCGCTGAGCAGGGCGGGGCTGAGTAAATGCCGGCTTACCATCTCTACCATCATCCGGTTTGGTTATCCAACAAGAAGAAATGAATATGAAATTCTAGCAATAAGAAATGAACAAAGATTGGAGCTAAAGACCTTAAGTGCTTGCTTTTTGCCAGCTGACCAGATAACATTAGAACTATCTGCATTATCTATGCAGCATAGGGTTTTTATTATTTTTACCTAAAAAAAATAAATTTTTGGTAATGACAAACGTGTTTTTTAAGAAAAAAAAAAAAAGACCTGGTTTTTCTCAATACACCTTTAACGGTTTTAAAATTGTTTCATATCTGGTCAAATTGCGATTTTTAAGAACTTCATTTTTAATTTGTAATAAAGTTTACAACTTGATTTTTCAAAAAAGTTAACAAACTGCAAGCACCTGTTAATAAAGGTCTTTAATAATAATAATAATAATAAAAAGAATCATTTTATTGCTATATTATTTAACAGGATGATAGGAGTATGTTTTCCTCTAGAGTTCATGAATTATCTAGTTGTATACTCTTAGCCTTATTATGTCAGACATGGGTTTTATCTCATGGAATGGATCTTGAACTCAATAAAAGTGGTTGGTTACTCCCATAACATGTGTGCCATTATTGTAATAGTGGGCAAATGTACTAGGTTGCTATTATAGCTCACAGGATTCATAGCTTGGTGATGTTTATGATTACTTTTCTCCTCTGAGAGCATGTACAGCACTTTCCAGCACTATGAATGCTAGTCAATAGGGCTGAAGCTTCCAGTTGAGTACCAGCAAGCTTCTTTTTCCATCTTCCATGTTTAACAGTAGGATCTTACCATTTTGTTGTAATGTAATCACCTGTAATGTTTGAGTGGGCTGTCCATGGGACTCCTTCAACTAATGACTCAAAGTTGTAACCAATTACTAGTACTAGGGATTTATTTGGCAGCATATGATTTCTAGTCGTAATATCGTCTCCCTCATTATATAACTCTATATAGTAATGCCATTAAACTCCTTTTCTATACATATAGATTCTAGGAAGCTTCCATAGTAGTAGGTTTCCATATGGATTTTCAAAAAGACTTTAGTGTTAAGTCAGCAATTGGCAGACATTTTCTAGGAAAGGGGAAATAGAATGTAACGATATAAAAGAACATAGGGGAAATTGGAATAGAAGGAATATATGGAGGGGTAAGTAACAATAATGGGAAATTTAATATCTATTTCATGGGCTGTTGTATGTGCCAAACATCTTAAAGTATCATTAGGAGTCATCATAGTGTTTGCTTATCAACTGAAATGAAACTGTTTTTCTAGAAAGTTTACTAAAAGGTTAGAGTGGTCATTTCTGTGTTTCAGGTCAGCTGAGATGGGTGGTCTTGGGTGGGTGAAGTTTGTCAACATTCTTAGAGTTCCTCATCATTTGCAGAATAGTGAATAAGATTTCAGATCCAGATCTGAGATTTATTTAGCCTGACAGAGACCTTCGCTGCACTGGACCACTCTTGCCAGCCTTTCCTTCATAGAAATCTGTCCAGTAAAGCTCAGGTTCCTGAACCAGATATCTTTCCCATGAATCCTCAGGTTCCTGAACCATATACCCTTCCCACGAATCATTAAGAATACTTCAGGTTCTGTTTATAAGAACACATGATGCTTGCCTTCTTTCTTTCTTTCTTTCTTTCTTTCTTTCTTTCTTTCTTTCTTTCTTTCTTTCTTTCTTTCTTTTGAAAAATTTGAACTCCAGCATTCCCGGAGCCAAACACTGAAGCTCAGCTTTTAGGTTTGCTATACTTCCATACATTCCAATAGCCGTACAGTTCAGTTCTCTCATTTGTATAATAATTTCTACCAAATGTTACTCCTAATTCCTTGGAAATTTATTCCATCCTTTTCTTGTAACTTCTAGCCTTCTTTTTTTTTTTTTCTAGTGTAACTTACAGACCATGATATGGCCATCCATATTAAGCCAGCTCATATTTATGTCAGATATACTGACCAACAGCACCAGTAACATTCTCTTAATCATCAAATTCAATTAGTTGATGAAATGTGTAGAACTATTTTCTAGGACAGGCTGAATTGTTTTGGTGTTCTCTAGTTGGATGTGAGGCTTGCTCCAGAGAGAGAACTCTATGTTTGCTACTGTAAGCTCAGTCAACAACCCATGCCTGAGGAGGTCATAGACCCAAGGGACCTACTACTTTTGTTTAACCAGATTGATCAAACTGCCTTCTAAACATCCATCTTTATTCTCACAGTCAAAACAGCTGTCACACTTCATCAGAGTTGCTTCTCTTTGTACTTAACAGCAGTCAGTGTGGAGACTTGAGCCTATCCAAGATGCTATGGATTGGAGATAATTATGGGCACAGCCCTAAATAAGACATCCATTCTATTTCTTCTAAAGTTCAGGGAACATTTCAGATAAGCAGTGAGGAATAATATAACAGCTGAAAATAGGGAAGAGGGTCACAAAATGTCATCTTCTAGGCATCACACCACCCTTGCAAACATGACCTCACAGGAACTGTAGCTACTTGTATTGGGCCTGCACAAGACTTGTCAACAATCATTCATGGATGTGAGTAGGTTTCATGAAATCATTCCCTTATTTCTAAACTACTTACTATTAGTATAATCTAGAAGAGGGAGAGTCATTGTTCTCAGTTGTGTACTCTGTGCTGAGCCCTCCAGGCTTCAGTGGATAAATAGCTCTACATCTATATAGTCCCAGAAATAGCACGGGTCAAACTCAGTATCTCATAAAACAACAGCAACAATGTGGGAAAGAGATTTGTAAGGAAGAAGGAAGGTAGACACGGATGGGAAGGGGATATAGAAGGGTAGAAGGTCATGAGAATCACTATGGATGATATATACATGTATGAAATAGTTAAGGGTTGAATTAATTAATGAAATTTACAATATGCAACGGTATTAGCATAGTGAACATAGACTGAGCTGCTCAGGATGCTGGCAGATAGGTTTGTGGCTTTATGCTGACATAGATGAACATCCATATAATCTAGGACACCCTTTATCCATTCATCTATCATGCTCCACATAGTTCCCAGCTTTGGGATCACCAGCTATTCTGAGTCAGTCATCTCTTTGGCAGTGGAGCCTGGTCTTATAATTCCTCTGACAAACCCTGAATTAATTTCAAATCAATCTTAGGAAGAAGGTAAGTGAAGAAGTTGAATATGAAAGAAGGGAAGAAGTTGGGGAGACCAGGGAAATGAAGGATTGGAAGAAAAGTGGGAAGCTAGTAGGAGTGAGATAAAATGGGGGTCCAGCAGAGAGGGGGAATGGAGGACAGCACGTTCAGGAAAATCCACTGCCTGGCCTTTCATGATGATAGATCTTTTCTGTCTTACTCCAGTACTCTGGTTTCCTTTCAGTTTGCCACTTAGCACACAGTAGAATAGATATCCTTTTACTCATAAATCTCCTCCACTGGACTGTAAGAGTTAGAGGACATTTATTTTATCCTTACTCAAAACAATTCATATAAATAATGCAATTGTGCATTTTGAAAGAATAAAAAGATGATGAAATGGATTTATAAATTAATGGAAAAACTCAGGGTGGCATATCTACACAATTTAGGCCCTCGGTTATATATTGTAGTATTTCCTCAATGTACAATCAGTGTATTCTTCATAGACAGTTATAAGACAATTAAGACTCTGGGTTCCAGACTGCCCTTCAATCTTTACTAGCTAACTAAATGGCTTGGGCAATTTACAAAATGCTTCGCACCTCAACTTACGCATAAGGAAAATAAAAATAACTGTTTATAGAACTGTTAAGGTAAGATAAAAATGTATGGAAATGATTAATAATGGCATCTGAAAATGTTAGTTATGTTGATGACAGTTATTATGCCTATCTCTCTCTCAGTTCTATACAAGACATTGTCACGTTCTCTCAGCATCACTACCTAAAGGCAGCATTCTCTAAAGTCCTGATTCTCTAGGACAGGTCACAGGGCAGGGCTGTGATGAAAAGGAAATGAAATTTAGGAACCATTGAATACTGAATGTCATCTGACTTCTCTAGTTCATGAGGGGAAGGAAGATGAACAATGAACAAAAAAAAATGTTGTAGACAACAAAATCTGTATGTGCTTCTAGGAATGGCAAATGGAATTTAGTTTTGGGTTGGACTTTCAGGCATTTCATGTAAAACAAACGAAGAAGAAAACAACGATGTCAGCTGTGTTTATGAACATAAGCTTGTTTGGGCTTTCACAAGACAGGGATTCAATCTGCTTCCCTCAAGAAACAATATTACAGACAAGCACATGGTGTAGTGGAAAACAACTGATGCAGGAATCAGGAGGCTTGGAGTCTGTATTAATCTCAGTCTTGGTCTAGTTATTTGATTAAGTTGCCTCAGATCTCAATTTCTTTTTCAAGATGGAAAGTCTGAGCCAGAATGTTAGTTTTATTGATTAATGAATAAATGCTGTAAATAATTGTGCCCCAGGTGTTGTGCTATGCACCATGGATATAATAGGGAACCGGGAATCTCTGCCTCACTATGCCTTCATTTAGACTGGACCAGAGATACTATAGCAGCGACTAAGAGGGAGTGGAATCTAGTATATTGTATGTCAATTAATGGTATCATCTATAGGTGTATTTTGGCAACCACTGACATTTCACAGCTTCCTGTCATATCTAGAAGACACTAGCATTGGACATCTTTGTCCTCTGGCTTTTTCTATCTTCTTTTATTTAACCCCCTATTCTTATGCCAAGGGATTGTAATATACACTCATAGATGCATCCACTGGGGCTGGCCACCTCCAAAGTCACTTATTTTCTGCATCTTGACTGGTTGTAGATCTCTGCAATATCTTCTATCAGTTGCAAAAAGAAGCTTTTTTGATGAAGGTAAGAGATACAATTACCTCTGTGTTTAGTATTCACTTGTCTTACTCTTCTAGCTAAGACTTCAAGCACTATTTTGGGTAGGAATGTATAAACTGGAAAATCCTTGTCTTGCTCTTGATTTTAATGGAAATGCTTTTAGTTTAGCATGGTGTTGGCTATGGGTTTGTTATACACTGCCTTTATCATGTTGAGCTATGTCCCCTGTATCCCTAAATACTCCAGAACTTTTATTGCAAAGGGATGTTGGATTCTGTCAAATGTCCTTTTTTCATATAATGAGATGATCATGTGGTTTCTGTTCTTGAGTCTATTTATGTGGTGGATTAAATTTATTGATTTATACATGTGGAATCCTCCCTGCTTTTCTGGGACAAAGCCAGCTTGATCATGGTGGATAATCCTTTTCATGTGTTCCTGAATTCAGTTTGCAAATATTTTATTGAGAATTTTCCATCTATGCTCATTGAAGATAACAGACTATAGTTTTCTTTCTGGCTATTGTTGGGTCTTTGTATGGTTTGGTGCTGGGGTAACATTGGCTTCACAGAATAGAATGAGTAAGTGTTCTTTCCTGTTTTACAGAATGGTTTGAGAAGTGTTAGTGTCACATCTTCTCTGAAGGTCTAGTACAATTCTGTGCTGAACTATTTGGCCATGAGATTTTTTTTTTTTTAGTTGGGAGATTGTTAATTAGTGCTTGTATCTCATTGATGCTGTGGGTCCATTGAAATTAGTTATGTCACCTTGATTTAAGTTGGGTGGGTCATGTGCATCTAGAGAGTCATCTGTTATTTTAGTTTAATTTTAAGGTTAGTAGATAGTTGACTTTTAACATGTGTCCTTATGATTCTCTAGATTTCTCATTTCTGTTAGAATTTGCTGTTCATTTCTAATTTTATTAATTTGAGTCTCCTCTCTTTTTCCTTTGGTTAGCCTGAATAAAGGTTTGTCAATCTCGCTAATCTTTTCAAAGAACCAGCTTTTATTTCTGCTGCAACTGAACTGTACTTTCATCTCTCCTGGGCTCTCTTCAAGGACTCTGACACTGTCACATGGTGCCAAATGTCACTTGCTCCATGGCCCCTTCAATCTTCAGCTTTTAACTACAACTGTGGCTGCCCATTCAGCAATGGCTTCTCTTGGTGCCAAGACCCAGTTTCTCTCTATTTCCATTCATGCCTTCAAAAACCTGGAAGACTCTTGCGCATTACCAATTTCAGCTGCCAGTAAAATGTACCTCCTTTGCCCCTTCTGGACCACAGCCTCCATGTGCTGACCCTGAGGAAACACTTCCCAGAAGATCCAGCCTCAGAGATGCTGGTCTCTTCTTAATCACCACCGATTTCTCAGATCCAGCTAACCAGCATTGATTTTCCCAGCAAAGCAAAGCAAAGACTTCACTAATGGATGTTTACTTAGGGATGGCTGGTGGTTGAGAATAAATAGATCATTTATGAGAGGAAAGATGGGGATAGAAGCTAAACGATTTAATGGAAACATTGTGGGAAATAGGAAACAAAGCTAACATAGCATATTGACCAGATTCTTGCCAGGACCCTAACATGACTGCAGTAAGCTTGAGAAAGTATTCACTAAAAAAATTAGACACTGAGATGGGTAAGAGGGCTCAGTGGGTAAAGGCACTTGCCACCAAGGCTAACAACCTGAGTTCAGTCTCCGGGATCCACATGATTGAAGGAGAGAACTGATTCCTGAAAGTTGTCCTCTGACATTCACAGGTGTGCTGTGGCACATGCACATTAAAATAAAACAAACTGAAATTAAAAATAAATGAGAGAAAGAATGAATTATGAAAGGACCAGGAACAGTAGCGAACCATTTGTACATCTTAGTTTGAAGAAGTGAAGGGAGAGAAAACAGGTTCTCACCCCACAGAGATACTTGTCTGCATGAGACTGTAGTAGGTAAGGCAGCAAATGGATGCACCCAACTTACGGTAACCCTGCAGAGGATTCTGGGAAAATAATAATTATTATTATTATAATTATAATAATAAACCCTAACTTTCTGCTTGTGTCTCCTAATGGCCAACCCCAAGTAGACAACAGGAATAAGGCAGCTGGCATGCTGGTGATTGCCATGTAGTTTCAGAAGTCTGCCTTATGCTTATGTGCTTCTCTCATCCTGGACCGGGATTAAGAGTGACGGGGAGAAACTTATAGAGGAGAAAGTGGGGGAAAGCCTCGAAGATATGGGCACAGGGGAAAAATTCCTGAATAGAAGTGTAAAGGCTTGTACTGTAAGATCGAGAATTGACAAGTGGGACCTCATAAAATTGCAAACCTTCTGTAAGGCAAAAAGACACTGTCAATAAGACAGAAAGGCCACCAACAGATTGGGAAAGTATCTTTACCAATCCTAAATCAGATAGGGGACTAATATCCATTATATATAAAGAACTCAAGAAGACAGACTCCAGAAAACCAAATAACCCCATTAAAAAATGGGGCACAAAACTAAACAAAGACTTCTCAACTGAGGAATATTGAATGGCTGAGAAACACCTCAAAAAATGTTCAACATCCTTAATCATCAGGGAAATGCAAATCAAAACAACCTTGAGATTCCACCTCACACCAGTCAGAATGGCTAAGATCAAAAATTCAGGTGACAGCAGATGCTGGTGAAGATGAAGAGAAAGAGGAACACTCCTCCATTGTTGGTGGGACTGCAAGCTTGTAAAACCACTCTGGAAATCAGTCTGGTAGTTCCTCAGAAAATTGGACATAGTACTACCGGAGAATCCAGCAATACCTCTCCTGGGCATATATCCAGAAGATGTTCCAACTGGTAATAAGAACACATGCTCCACTATGTTCATAGCAGCCTTATTTGTAATAGCCAGAAGCTGGAAAGAATGTCCCTCAACAGAGGAATGGATACAGAAAATGTGGTACATTTACACAATGGAATACTACCCAGCTATTAAAAACAATGAATTTACGAAATTCCTCAGCAAATGGATGGATCTGGAGGGTATCATCCTGAGTGAGGTAACCCAATCACAAAAGAATTCACATAATATGCACTCAGTGATAAGTGGATATTAGCCCTGAAACCTAGAATACCCAAGATACAATTTGTAAAACACATGAAACTCAAGAAGAAGGAAGACCAAAATGTGGACACTTCGCCCCTTCTTAGAATTGGGAACAAAACTCCCATGGAAGGGGTTATAGAGACAAAGTTTGGAGCTGAGACGAAAGGATGGACCATCCAAAAACTGCCCCACCAAGGGGGTCCATCCCATAATCAGCCACCAAACACAGACACTATTGCATGCACCAGCAAGATTTTGCTAAAAGGACCCTGATATAGCTGTCTCTTGTGAGGCTATGCCAGTGCCTGGCAAACACAGAAGTGGATGCTCACAGTTAGCTATCGGATGGAACACAGGGCCACCAATAGAGGAGCTAGAGAAAGTACCCAAGGAGCTGAAGGGGTCTGCAACCCTGTAGGTGGAACAACAATATGAACTAACCAGTACCCCCAGAGCTCGTGTCTCTAGCTGCATATGTAGCAGAAGATGGCCTAGTCAGCCATCATTGGGAAGAGAGGCCCCTTGGTCTTGCAAACTTTATAAGCCCCAGTACAGGAGAACACCAGGGCCAAGAATGGGGAGTGGGTGGGTAGGGGAGCGGGGAGGGGAGGGTATAGGGGACTTTGGGAATAGCATTAAAAATGTAAATGAAGTAAATACCTAATAAAAATTGGAAAAAAAAAAGAGTGATGGGGAAACAGATGACATTCTGAATGAATGCACACATGAAAGAGGACAGATGATCGGGAGGAGATGAAACCCAAATGATTCTCAGGAAATCTTTTAGCCCTTTAGAGTCAAGCCACACCAAGACCCAAAGAATGGCATGGATTTCTTAAGGCAGCAGGCTTAGTTATTCGTAAGGTCAGGACACAGTCCTGACTAGCTTGAAAGCACTTTTTACCTACTGCCCCACATACAGTGATTTAGTTGAATGGCAAGGAAAGGGTACCTTAGTGCTCATGTAAGCATGTACCTGAAGGTGAAACACTACCAGAACTTCCTTCGTTCAATGTGTAAACTCCTGCACACTGAAAAGCCAGGACTCAACAGGCTGTGAAGAAGGGTGAAGAAGGTGAAAACAGAGTCATGTTCGGCTCTGTTCCTCACTGTATGCTTGCTTTAATTTCAAGGCAGTACCTGGGTAGCTAACATCGTCCCCTAGTCCTTCTGGTTTGGACAGGAAGGGTAGAGAGGATATGGCAGACTCTGACTAGAGTCTTCAGGGACCAGTCATCCTTGTCAAATTGTATTCATTCCAGCAACATGAACTACGAAGCTGAGACTGTGGGCAGAGCCCAGGAAGTACTATTGATAGCTCGGTTAGCATCCCCGGGTGCACTGAGATTTCAAGGAGGCACAGGCACTAACAGATGATGTTGTTATCAAGGAGGAAACAGACTGAGGTTGAAGGGCATGGGCTGAAGCAACATCGGAAGAGTGACAAAGGCACTGCTTAGGCAGGATCTAGGGACCTAACATCCCTTGATCCATTTAAAATGCCTTTACAGAATTTTCCCAATACCTGGTGCCTAGGTAAGAGAATTAAAGGAGACCAAGCATCAAAGCTGCCGGCACATGCGAATGCCGGGCAAAGGCCAATGCTGCTGCTCCCCTGCCCCTCTAGTCCTGCTCCTCTGCTCTGAACACTACTTTCATGTCCCAAACATACAACTTCTAACATCAGATTCTGGTCACGTAAGATGGTAGTGGCTTTTCTGCAGCAAATCACAATTGTTATAAACTCTGTCAATGTTGTTTTGGTTGTATTGTGCCTTGGTTGGGTGTATGTGACCTGAGGTCATCCTTCTGAGAACACCACTGGATTATGACTTCCCCCATCTTTGAATAAACATGGAAAGCTTTCTTTACCTCTTGGTCCAGTGCTTGTTTGCCATCTGGTGCCTGGTTTGGCTACATCTGCATTTACTTAAGGACTTTATTCGAAGGCCGGGTTTACATATGGGAAGAATGGGAGGGCTTTCCTGATTTCTTCCATATGTTCATTTATTCATATATTATGATTTCTGTAATCTCACCAATGTCGAGTCCTTCAGACAATCCTTACACTGTTCCTTGGGGACCAGCTTCTTTGTGTGTTCAGCTGGGAGTGTCTCTGGGAACATTTTTTTTTTTTTACATGCCATTACCTTTAGTGTAGCTCAGCATGGCTTCTAGATGAGAACAAAATTAATGTTCTCAAAGAGTTGGGTTTTTTTCCTTACAGAGAGGGTTAATCTACTTTGAAAGATCCGTGGAAAGAAGCAGGAAACCCCAGAGCTGGCTCCTCTCCTCAGTTGTAAATGCTCTGAATTAGGTATGTGTTCGACCCTCCCCATGCCTGCTGTCCTGATCTTTCTTTGTTCTGGGACTCACAGATCAGTGCTTTAAGTCCTGGGATAGGCTTTCCCCATCTTCAGCTCCTGAACACAGGCATGTGAAGGGGAGCTGTCCTAGGGGAATCTCAGGCTGTGCATCTTGTGATACTGGAACAATACAGGATGAGTTACACCTCCTGTTTTTACAAAGCCATTTCAATTCCTTCCCTACAATACCTCCAGGTCCGAGCTGAGTGTGGAGGCAGGAACTCTGGGAAGACCTGGTTTGAGACTTGACTATTCTACTGGCCTGGGCAGGTTTTGTAATTTTTCTAAGCCTTGTCTTCGCTAAAGTAGGAACAAGGTTTGCCTGGTAGAGGTGGAGGGAATATTAATATTGCTGTGCATAAAGCAAGCACCCACAAATGCTCCATAATGTGGAATCATTGGGGAAAATGCCATAACGCTAAGGATCCCTTGCTGGAGAGAGCTGACATGCTCCCAGATGTCCAGGAGATTGCCCGCTACAAACGCTGGGACTTGAGCTTTTGGCTGTAGATCCTTCTCAGCTGAGGAGAGCTGGGCAGCATTCAGTGGGGCCCAGCTGTCAGCCAAAGCAGGAGAATGGCTTAACCCGTACCTCAGTGGTCTGATCAGTGGAAAAGAAACTCTCTGGGATCCAGGACCTTTGTGCAGAAGGTAGTGTGTGTGTGTGTGTGTGTGTGTGTGTGTGTGTGTGTGTGTGTGTGTGTGTGTGTGTGTGTAAACATCACCCAACCACTTGAAAGGTTCTTTATACTGTCCTGCACACCAGATATTAAAACTCAAAACAACAGTGGATTCTTCAAGGGATGTGTTGGGATTTGGCTTGATAGACTGGTTAGACTATTTGCAGCCTGGGAAGGAATGTTCAACTTAGTTTATGTACAAAGGACATATTATCAGCCTGCTAAGTTACCAAGAAGTCTGTCAGGTAAGCGACAGGGGCAGGATAAGAACTGTTCCTATAACCAGCCTTCTTGTCCACTCTGCTTAGAAGTATGAGGAAGAACAGCACAGCAGAGGTGACCCCAGCAGAGGGGATCCCACAGCTGTCTCCTGAGACCCTTTCTGCCCCCATAGAAAAGCAACCCACATCAGGTGGAGAGATGACAATCTCCTAGCCCTAAGGGGCTGTTATGGGGCTCTGAGAATCCAGAGGAGGACCATGGCATTCCCGGGCTCAGAGGTTTCCTACTATATGTGTCTGCATGCCCACGGTCCTCATGGATACCATGCCTGCACTGAGATTTCAAGGATGCACAGGCACTAACAGATGATGCTGGAGAACATGTATCTTTCCATGACTAAGGTTGAAGGGCATGGGCTGAAGTCACACCAGATGGGTGAGAAAGGCACTGCTTAGGGCAGCTAGGGTGAGAGCCATTTCAGGGAGACAGTGTCCTGAGGTCGACAGGACTGCACTCTGGGGACCTAGCATCTCCCAGGAGCTCCAAGAAGCCACAGCTGCTGCCCTCCTGAATCTTGGAATGTTCAGCATGGTGGGAAGGATGTATAGAGGTGCAGGCAGGAATGAGGTATTTATTATAATATCCAGACATGAGAGGTGTGCTGAAGACGGACCACAGGCTCTGGCGATGGATCAAAAGCAGAGATTAGAAAGAAACAGAAGCCATCAGAAGTAATGGACTCCCTCTGAGGTTTCTGGTCTTGGGTTCATGAACTACTTAGGAAGAACACCGAGAATCTGAACAGTACAGCCGAGGTGGCCCCACAGCTGTCTCCTGAGACCCCTTCTGCCCCAGAGGAGAACAAGGGACACCAGGTGGAGTAACGGAATTCCCTACACCCAAGTGGCTGTTCTTGGGCCCTGAGAATCTAGAGGCTATTTGCACAGAGCTGCCTTCACCTTGCAGGAACACAGAGGTGACCGGGAATGAGAGCTTCAGCTTCTCATGCTGTTCAGTGGACAACAGTGAGAACAAGATCAGGAGAAGTAATTCTGCTAGATCTGTCCTGGGACTGCAAAGCTTATGTCAGCTCATCATGTGAGTCAAGCCCAATTATTCAGGAAGAGGTGAATCTGTCCTTGGAGGTGCTACAGGACCTGGCACTTACACCTGAGATGTGATTTTTTATCCTCTTTCTTTTTAAAGCAGCAGCCAGCCAGAAAGTTTAAATGTCACCTCTGGGTACCCAATACAGTGTCTTAGCTTCACACGTTTCCATAGAGGGCATCTTTCAGTTTCTTGAGGTGGGAATAGGAACACAAAAACATACATAACAGAGGAAAGACACTCGGGCATGGAAAAATACTAAGCTCTCATACACAGAAACTATGGCTGTTGGGAACCACTACAGCCTTTTTCTGGGGGTGCTATAGTCCATGTGGGCTTTGGACAGGGCGTTCACGGAGAACACAAACAGAGCAGATTTACAAGGCTGGAGTGGCAAAATGGGGGCAGGCAAGATGTAGATGGATTGTGGAGAAATCCAGACTAAACTCAAGATTTAGTTCCAGCAGAGAAAGCCTGGTGAAAAGGGGAATAAACAAAGGCTGGGCTGGAGTGATGACCAGGTGTGAGGCAGGGTACACCTGGGCGCTCTGGGTTACAGGATGAATTTGGTCCATGGGAGAAACTGAATGAGGCTGTTTTAAAAGACAAGCCTTGTACCAACCCATGGCTTCTCTACTTTGGCAAGGTGAATACTGCAATCTGGGCATGGGTGGTTTGCCAGTGAGCTAGCTAGACTCTAGACAGTCCTCTCCCGCTTGCCCTCTTTCCCATTAGTTATTTCATTTGGCAGAAGGCATAGGGCATGGTGATGCAGGGTGCACCCTGCTTAGATGGTTCCCCTGTGGCCAAAATTTTTAATCTGTCTTCAAGGCTCCCTCCCTGTCCTCCCCACAGGGCTCCAGACTCCTTGTTGCCTGCCTGCTGAGAGGCAGCAGCTGTTGGCATGGAGAGCAACTCCCAGCTGTTCACCCAAATTCTCTCACAAGCCTTGCTGAGTGTCAATGCTTTTAATTAGGTAAAATCGGATGGGGGCAGGCGAACAGAGGAGCAAGAGAGGCCTAATTTTAGCTGGAGACAAGAGGACTTTCCCCCGAAATACACTGATCTCGAAATACTTAGCTAAGTGCATACGCACACACAGGGAGAGGATTTAAAGAGCCACAGAAGTAAAATTTAAAGGCCAAATGGGACCAGCCCCACCTCCCTGAACAACTGGCCTGAAGAGAAGCGAGAACAGGCTGCACCCTCATTCTGGACCAGGCGCTGTGCCAGATGTTTTATGTGTAGCAACTCAGCCTTGTGTGCAACAATACCTTTCTTCTCACGGGAGGATAGTTTGGTGCTCATCCTTGCCCTCTACAGATGGGGAAGCTGAGGCTCCAGAAGTTTAAACCCTGATCTCTCTCACGTCCCCTGACTACTAAGAGGAGAAAATGGACATCAAGCCTTTTATATCCTTAAAGGAATCATGTAGGGATAGACTCTAATTGTTCCACGGTTGGTCATTTTTCCAACCTGAAATCCCTCCCGTACATTCCACGATATGCTGGAGGGGCAAAGAGACTGTCATGAGCAATTTTCAGGAAGATTCCTGCGTGGGAGAATGCCTTTCTGTCTCACTCCAGCAAACACCATTGCTTTCTGTAACCAAAGAGGACACGCTGCTTGGCTCCGGCATCTGGACTGGATAACTGTCCTTGGTCTCTCCTTCGAGGTAGAATCTGGACTCCCTCAGAATACAGCCCACCTGGTAGGGATGTGTCACATCGACTTCCTTCATCTTGGCTCGGGCCTAAGAAGTCTCTTCACTGGGAAACTCCCAGTGAGGTTTTCTATACACATCTGGAAGCTTTCCACAATGGGCCTTTGAAGCAGCCTGCAGCATTCCGGGAAAGCCTGGCTCACTGAGTGGAGGTTTCAAGAGATGCCCACATTTATTTTTCTTTCCCGCCTTCTCTGAGGAAACCTCCCCCCAGTGGCTTTGTGGGCATTTGCAAAGCAGCTCTGATTTTTATCTTAACTACTTTGAGGGCTCAGCTCTCTCTGTGAGAAGCGAACAATGACGGCACAGTCCAAGTGTAGCACGGGATAACGGAGGAGGATCACTGGATGCTGGGCTCCTTAGGACCCTTTGAGCCCTGCCTGACTCATCTTCACAGTCGAGAAAATGACTTGCTCCATTGCTCAGCACCCGCGACATTTTGCCCACTCACAGAAAGTATCTAAGGCTGGGTCTTCTGAGCTGACATGAATTAACAGTAGCATGCCTTTCGTGGAACAGGAGGAAGCTGAAGGAAATCACTTTCTACAAAGTCTGACTCATAGATCAGCAGGTTTGTGGAGCTCCTTCTCAAGGTCACACCCCTTCACCTGACCTAAGAGCTGCTCATTCTATATAACTTAGCTCACACAAGACTCCTTTCTGAGATGTTTTACCACTCTGCCAATTGTGTTAGTTTTTATGTCCTTAACCTTTCAGTGTCTCCCTACTTTTATTCATAGTGTGTTATTTCTGTTTTAAGGGGATGTATAGCCTACAAACCCCTGTAGTAGCTACAGACATGTTTCTGTTTTGATTGAACCTTGGTACCAAACAGAGAGCTCAGTTTATCCATGTGCTCAGTGAATGCCTGGGCATTAATTAGTCCACATGACCAATATTACTCAGTCCCTACTCTGAGTCATACAGCCATGACTAGACACAGGGCCTACTTCCAGAAGTTCACATTGTAGCAGGGAAATCCTGAAACCCATTAGGAAATGTATACCTTCAAATAAGGGGCGGTAGGGCAACAGTAAAGAAATTCAGTAGCAGGGTGTGATGGCACACACCTTTAGTCAGAGCACTTGTGAGGCAGAGGCAGGCAGATCTCTGAGTTTGAAGCCAGTCTGGTCTACAAAATGAGTTCTAGAACTGCCAGGGATACAGAGAGGAAACCGTCTCAAAAACCAAAACCACCACCCCCCAAAGAAATACAGCAAAAAGAGGGTCCTGATTGCAGTTCCTTCACATGGGATCCAGACAACGGGAGAAGCCAGCTAACTCCCAACCACAGACTCTTCTTGTGTTGAATTAGGTAGAAAACTGAGGTTAAAGTGCAAACTTGGTCCCTAAAACCTATAGACAGAAGAATCCAGTCACAGCTAGAGCTTGCCAGGACTAGCAGACACATTTTGGTGACAGCCTGAAGTGCTGGGGACTGAATATGGAAGAGCGTGAGAAAAAACTTCTGACAGTTACAACCTAAGTGGGGGAAGGGCATGCTTTCATGGGTTTCCCCCTAAGATCTTATCAGTTTCTCACTGTGAAAACCTGGTCTGCTACAGCTGTAACAGAATGAGGGAAAGAGGAAGCATCAGGAACAAACCATGGACTTGCCCAGGACAAGAGAAGGACATTTGGAACCTTTATCTAGCTACAAAGATGAATTCTACTCTGACTTTAGCCCCCTTTAGTTATTAAGGTGGAAGTGTGTGTATGCAGAGGGACAGAAGTCCATATGAGTACTCAGATTTACGTGTGTGTTTGTGTGTGTGTGTTTGTGTGTGTGTGTGTGTGTTTGTGTGTGTGTGTGTGTTTGTGTGTGTGTGTGTGTTTGTGTGTGTGTGTGTGTGTGTGTGTGTGTGTGTGAATGTGAAGACTAACAGTAAAACTTGGATGCTATTCCTCAGGAGGTGTCCACCTTGTTTTCTGAGACACAGTCTATACGTGGTCTGGGATTTTAAGACATCTACCTACCTCTGCCTCCACAGCCCTGGCATTATAAGCATATACCATGCCTGGATTTTTTTTAAGGTGGGTTCTGGGTGTTGAACTGTGGTCTGTGTGCTTTCAAGGCACATACTTTACTAGCTGAGCTATGTCCCTGTCCCCAATCAAAATATTATAAAGTGACTTTCTTTCTTCTCATTATTTTCCCAGTAATCCAACAGGATTCTAATTTAGTGCTATAGTGTGGCTCAAAGTACAGAAAAACATTGACTTTAAATGGAGGAAGTCTTAGGAAACCTAAGACTACAGGAGAGATGAACACAGAACAATGGATAAACTTCAAGTCTCTGGCACCTATAAGGAGAACAGACATTGAACAAAAATTAAAATGATATATATGAAACCAAAGCCAATTATGCTGTATGCAAACTTTTAACACATAAATTTAGAATTTAAAAATGAAGTGTTATGGTTTCAGTGTGTATGGAGAGAGGTGTCACCCCTGGATATGAGTTTCACTGCTAGGTCCAGTGTGTATTCTCATTTCTACTCTAAACCTACAAGGTGGGGCAGGCAAGCAAGCAAGATCTAACAGAAGTATATGTGGGAGTCAACAGGTGGCTAAGGGCAAAGACCCATCATTTCAGCTATTTCTCATATTTTGTTCCAAGTAGTAAATGAAATCAAATTCAGCAGCGTAAGAAGTGCTTTAAGTAAGTCAATAAATAAGTCAATTAATATCTAATAATTGGTCTTTTCCAATTCTACTTTAAAAGCAATGCTAGCACTATGTGACAGAAGCATGTGGGAGGATGGACCAGAGAGCTCTCCCTCAAGTAACTGAGGTCCGAGTGAGGGACGTGGAGCTGCATGGAGCTACATGGAGCTAGATGTGGAGATGCCATACACATTGAAAAGGTTAGGGCAGTGGTCAGCACTTGTTTTTAAGGAGGCTGAACATTCTAAGAGAAGAGATAAGATGGGATCTCCCTAAATATGCAATGAGAACTAGAAGAAGCAGAAGGGAAAAGAGAAGAAATGAAGAATAAATACAGGAAAGAATGCCTGCAATCTCCGCTGCTAAAGGAGCCAGGTCAAAGGACTGTTTGGCCCAAGAAATCGGATTGAGATTCATGGGCAACATAACCTCATTACCTCTGAAAACAATCAAACAAAAATTTGTGTTGATTAAGAATAAAAATTGTGGGTTTAATGGCACACACCTGTAACTCCAATACACTATAGGGCAGGGCAGGAAGACTGTAAATTTGAGGCCAGCTTGGGGGACACAAGAAATCCCCATCTCATAAATGGTGGCAACATATGAATACATAGAGCAAATTTAAAAGAATTACTACAGGTACATACTTATCCATCTGCATCAGTAATCACTTTAAATGTTAATGGTATGAATATATTTGTTAAGAGTTTCCCACAGTCCAATGATTGGCTGTAAGTATCTGCATCTGTCTTAGTCGGGTGCTGGTAGAGTCTCTGAGGACAACCATGCTAGGCTCCTGCAAACACAACATAGCATCAGTAATAGTGTCAGGGTTTGGTGCCAAAAATTGTGCTGGTCACTGGATGGCCTTTCCTTCAATTGCTGTTACATTTTTGTCCCTGCATTTTATTTAGACAGGAACAATTCTGGGTCAGAAAATTTGAAGGTAGGTTGGTAACCGCATTCCTCAACTGGGGGCCCTGTCTATCTAAGGGAGGCAGTCCTTTCATGGGTTCCAGGTCCCCCGCATTGAGCTCTGGAAGCCTCTCACATCCCAGGTCTCTGGAACTTTCTAGACATTCTCCCTGCCTCCCGTGTCCCCACCACAAAGTTGCATATTTCCATTCATTCTACTGGCCCTCTGGGCTTCTCTCCTGTCTTCCCCTATACCTGATCCTGCCCCTTTTCTCCTCCCCCTCCCCTCTCATCTCCCACCCCATCTCTCCCTCCCTGGATCCCTATGGGAGTTAGGGGAAGGACTGAAGGAGCTGAAGGGGATTGTAACCCATAAGAAGACCAACAGTATTAATCAATCCAGACCGCTGGAAGCTCTCAGAGACTAACCCACCAACCAAGTAGCATACATGGGTTGGTCTGTGGTCTCCAGCACATATGCAGCAGCGGACTGCCTTGTCTGGCCTTAGTGGGAGAGGATGTGTCTAATCCTGTAGAGACTTGATACCCTAGGGAAGGGGAATATGGGCAGATGAGGTGGGAGGGTGGGAGGCTGGAACAGGAGCACCTTCTCAGAGGCCAAGGAAAGAGGGATGTGGTAAAGAACTCTTGAAGGGGGAACAGGGAAGAGGAGCAACATGTTGAATGTAAATAAAGAAAACATTTTAAAAAAACAAGATATTTTCTAGAAAATATATATTATAAACCTAAAACAAAAAAAGAGCTCCCCATAGTCAATTAGGGGCCTATAGGAATCCTGATGTAAATATAGACTGATGGAACTGGAAGTGAGGGTGGGAAAGGTATTTCATATAACTCAGAGGAGAGCTGCAGTTGTGTGAGAGGCCAAGTAGGGAAGCTGTGAACTATGGATAGGGCAGAGTGCAGAATGTGGGGAGACCCACAGGGTGCCCTTCTAGAAAGGATGGCCCTGGCATGTCCACAGCATCACTTGGGGAAAGCAAAGGTCTGGGGAAAATATCTTTGGCTTTTTTCATGTGCTCAAAGTTGATAAGGCATGACACCAGATGTATTCCCTCCCTATACTTGTATTTGCTTGAACTATCTGCAAACATCACCTCATGTTTTGCATGCTTTAAAATGAGAAGTGTTGTGTTTGCACTACTCTACAGGTCAAATGCCTACAGTCCCCTGGTTCTCCAGGAAGGTCTTTGGAATACCCTTTGGTTCTCAGAGACAGCCTGGCTTGCCACAGCTTTGATATAGTTTATGTTGTACGGTAAGCTGCAATTGGTGATGACAAATTCTCCAAGAGAAGAAAAACATCCTTCATGTGTACATATTCACAGAATGTCAGAGTAAACACAAAAACTTGACAATCTCAAAGAGGAAGAGATCAATTCACCATGACGGTTCAAACTTCAGACTTCAACCGATTGTCTAAAAGACAGAGAGGAAGTAAACCCTGAGTGCTACTGTCAGTCAACTTGATCCAGTTGATGAGACACAGACTAAAGTAGACCCAAATTCCCAAGGTCCTGAAGCCCTAACCAAAGCTCATTTCCTCCTAATAATAAAAGGAAGACAGTGAAAAAGAATAGAAATACTAAGTATGCTTTCAAATAATAAGAGAATTAAGCCAGAAATAACAGGTGGGCATAGTAAACAACTTCCAAATAACACATGGTTCAAAAAAAGAAACCTTAAGAGAAGTTAAAATATCTTTTCACCAAGTATTTTAGAATGTAACAAAAACACTTCTCAGAGGAAAGTTTATATCTATCTAGAAAGTCAGTTAGGAAATAGAGTGCTGCCAGTCCATAGCAAGCTGCGAAAACCACAGGGACCAAATCAGAAATTTAAGATGGGGCCACACAAAAGCAATCGAGAAACAAAGGAAAGCTAGAACTGGTTTCTTGAGAAGATTAGTCAAATTGGCAAGCTAATAAAGACAGAAGGAGAGCTAGCATATACTTTTAATTCCAGCACCTGGGAGGCAGAGGTAGGTGGATCTCTGTGAGTTCCAGGCCAGCCTGGTCTATAAAGTCAGACTCTGTCTGAAAAACAAAACAAAACAAAACAAACAACAGACTAGCATCAGAAATTCAAAAATGTAACACAACACTCACTTCAAAGAGAGTAAGAATTACTTTATTCTTAAGCCAAATACGAGTGACCAGGGTTCAGAAACACGGATTCGGGTCCATTGTGGAAGTACTGACATGAGAGAGTATATTAATTCTAGAACACAGAAAGTTATAATCAAGGAACAAGTTCACTGGTCGGAACTAGAGGTGAGCTACACACAGCAGAGTGGGGAAAGCTCAGCTGCTCAGTCTCATGCGGCCTGACTGCATCTTTGCTGCGTCCGGGTTGGTAGGAGCAGCAGTCTGATAGGAATACATTTTAAAGGTTTTGATAGTCATAGAGATGTTAGGTCAGACACAGGGGTGGGCAGTGGATAGTTCTTAGAGGGACTACAAATAGCCTGAATTGCCCCTGGATCCGCAACATTTTACCTCTACATAATCAAAAATGAAAATCAGTCAGTCTTGTAGAGTCTTCGACACAGGGTTGAATTTTTTTTCCTTATGGAGATTTTAAATATATAAATCCTTGGCCACAGATTTTTCTCACTTAGATGAAATGGATTGTTTCCTTGAAATAAAAAGCAAAGTACTAACATTCACAAAGATAAGCATACAATCTAACTAGAGTCATAGCTATTAGAGAAACTCAACCAATAATCGATAAAATTTCACAAAACAGAATACCAGGCCCAGACAGTTTTACTTATGAATATAACCAAATAATTAGGCAAAAAGGGTACATTTACTTCTCTACCACCTACAGAAATCTAGATGAAGGAGGAAAACTTTTCAACTTATCCCAAGGACAACATGACTCTAACTCTGACACAGGATAAAGGTATTGCAAAATAAAGTTCCAAATCAAAGTCCTTAAATACCAATAACTAATAAAGGATGTAGATAAGGAATGCAAGGTTAAACTAACATAAAACCTACTTTAGGAACAAGTAAAATTTAAAATAAACCCATATTACTAGCCGAAGAGAAAAAAAGTCTAATGAAATTGTCATTTGTCGTTCGTGATTTAACATTGCTAGGAACCGAGGGATACAGGTATCTTCTTCCATTTGATAAAGCTCGCTTGCTAAATACTTGGTGAAAAACTGAATTTTTTGGTCCTAAGATTGGGAATGAATAAAGATATCAATTCAAACCAGTCCTAGCAAGACTGCACTTAAGTCCTAGACAGTGCAGTAAGATAAAGAAATATAAAACACAGAGATTAAAAAGGAATGATTTTGCTTTTAGATGGCTTGAAAAAAAAATCTCCCAAAGAATCAACATTCCAAGCAGCAAGCATACACACTGTAACTACTAAGCAGGCATGGTAGGTGTCGGGACATTGGCTTAATACACAAAATTCTACAGGTTTCCAGCAACTGCCATTAACAACTTGTAATGTGAATGTATAACCCACCCTACAATAAATAGCATGGTGCAAAAGGAGAGGTGGGTAAAATTGTAGCCATAACAGGACTTGTTCTACACATGGAATCCTACAGAATCATGAAGGGAAAATGAAAGGAGATCCAAGGATATGGAGAAGGAACTATCTGTACTCTCAGGCTAGACGATGTTAAAGTGACTAATGCCCAGATGATATTAAAGTGACTGACTAATGCCCACCCTGGATCTGTCGCCTTCATAGAATACCACTAGATTCTCAACAGCTAATCTGTAAACATCAATAAGATGACTCTGAAGGTCAGGTATCGTGGTACTGAGCTTTAATCCCAGCATTCAGGAGTCTGGGGCAGGAGAATTGGAAGCTCAAGGCCAGCATGAGTTCCAGGTCAGAAAGCTCTCTCTGAGAGACCCTGCCAAACAAGTTACATGGGAAGATAAACAAAATCTAGATTCGTCAACATGATACTAATTGCATTCAGTATAAAGTTACAATAATCTAGAATCATGAAATCAGTGAGAAATAGATGGGATTTCAGGAACAGAGCAGTAAGAACTAAACATATTCACAGGAAGAGCCAACTGGCCTTGGATACAGGCATAAAGGGAATCCAGAGGATATAAGAAATCTTTTCAACGGTTTCTCCATCAATGTGCAACATTGAATCTAGTCACCAAAGACACTGTTTACAAAAATAACTCGAAATGTCTGCACAACACATCCATATGAGACAAAACTGCACAAGTGAAAGAGCATGTTAGCAGTGTTTTTGTTGTTGTGATAACACACCATAACCAAAAGCAACCAAGGAAGAAATAGTACTCCCAGGGGAATTGGATTTTGTCATGGTGGGGGAGGTATGATATGGCAATAGGAACAGTTAGCTCTGCACACAGGAGATAGCGGGGGCCAGTAGTGGGGTGAAGTTACTGGTCCTTAAAGTCTGACCAAGTGATGCTCTTCCTCCAGCAAGGCTGGACCTCCTAAAGGTTCCATAACCTTCACAAACAGCGCCACCAAGTGGGGACCACATATTAAAACACACAAGCTGGTGGGGGACATTTCTCATTCAAACCCAGTAACAGCAACATAAAGGGAAAAACAGATGAACAAACAAGGTTCGGCAAAACAAAACAAAACAAAACAAAAAACAATCATAGATACAATGCCAAAATCATCCATGAGAGAAAAACGTGGTAAAACTGGATCTCAAAAGCAGCTTAGGTAGGTATTACTGTAAAAGAAGGAGACCAGAGGCCATAGAACTGAAGAAAACACATATCTCACAAAGAACTTCAACTTCAAATACACAAAGAACACCGAAAGCCCTAAAATGAGAACAACATCAAGAGGAAGTACGCGAAAGATATGAATATATTTATAAAAGTAGATATCGGATGGCAAAGGAGCTTGTCTAGACCCCCAGTACCATTTCACATTAGGATACCGGAAATTTAGAGAGCATGGATACACAGCTGCACACCTCCTATGACCAGCCGTGAAGTATCAATGCATGCAGGACAGTGTCAAGCGAGGAAAAGATGTGGAAGGGCATCCTTCTCCTTCTTTGCCTGGGAGAAGCACAGCAGTACCGTCACAAGAGGGTTTAGTATTTACCACAAAGCTAACTACGGTCTTTCCACACAACCCAGCAATTGTGCTCCTAGCTGTTTACCTGTTTGTTTGTTTGTTTTTTTAAAATTAGGGACACAGCTACAAACTTTCAAGTGACATTTCAAAGTAGCTTCATTTATAATCACACATTCTGTACATAACAAAGGTGTCCTTCAGGAGTTCAATGTAAGCTCGACCCTGAAGCAGCATTCAGCAACAAAAGAAAAGAGGTGTGCCTAAGCTTCGTGAAGACAGGGATTCGTTATAAATGCATGTGCACAGGATGTTCTGGAAAAGGCAGAACTGTGAAAGGGTGGGTGTGGCCAGGTGCTCAGGGGAAGGGATGGAGGATTAAATAGGTTAAAGATTAGACACCTCCTATGCAGGGTGGGAAGTGTTCTATACCACACTGCAATTGTATCTACATAGCGTTATACACATTGGTCCAAACCACTGACTGGTGTGGTACAAACAGTGAATTTAACACCAATAAACGAAAAACAAAACAAAACAAAACACAAAACAACCAAACAAACAGTTTAGGAGATAGAGGTTCCATGACAGAAAGCAGGGCTGTGGGAAACTGAGTGCAGGACCAGTGTGTGGAACAATCACACTGAAGGTGGCAGGAGGTCCAGGCACTGACCTGAGTCATTTGAGAAAAGAACAGGGACCCTAAGCAAAGCAAAGGAGAAGGAGGAGGACAAGGAGAGGGGGGTTAGAAACAGAGGAAGGGGTGTGAGGCAGGTGGGGATGTGGTTCAGGCCACAGTAAAGGGGGAAGGAATGAGGGAATAAGACAAAATCCCCTTTTGGAATCTGATTGTCAGTTCCCCGGGAGCTTTTGTGGTTTTGATAGTCACCCTTTGTGACCCAGCTGCTTGCCCAGGCAAGCACACACTCCATGACAAGAGCTCTAACAATCAGCCACCGCAAAGCATGTCTCCGGCAGGCTCCTCCTGACTGCAAAAACCAAACCAAACAAAAACAAAAACAACAAAACCTGAGCTCCTTCCTATATAAACAAAGGAAAAATGAAGGCCTGTGGCTGGGTTTTCATATAATTCAGTGTATTAGAAAGCAAGACACCACCACATGCCTGAAATCTTTAGACAATGGAAAGATAAGTAGATTTTCCTCATTTTTTCCTTTTTGTTATTAAATTAATTGGTCTTATTTCATATATAGGTACAACCCACAGCCTGTAATTGGTTTCCAACCACCAAAGTAGAAAGATGGTGAGCTCTCAGCTCACTGAAGGACATGATACATTTGGCTCTCAATAGCTAGAGGTGTTAAAGGCACAAGGACAAAAAAAGGGAAGTTCCCAGCTGACACTTGCTTAAGAAACAGCAAAATAACTTGCAAAGCATGCCCTAGAACAATCAAAATATGATCCCTTGCTGGTCACCATCTCATTTCCTGCTGCTAGTCCCAAATGAGGTTAGGGAATACTGTGACTGGGACATCTCTCACCATTAGAGGATGCTGCTCTTGGCTCATTGCCTGGATAGATGAAGAGCAAGATCCATCATTTCTCACAGAGATCAGTAATGATAAAGATGGAGTCAGCTCTACACCCATTGACCAGAAGGGATATAAGCAAAGACACTGTTGATACAAAGGTCTTACTACAGAGGAAACTTTATCTAAGAGGACTTGGTTTATTTAAGTGTAGTAGATCAAGTTTCAATCACTGGTTCTGTCTTGGGTGTACTAACCTCTCCTGAACCTCCATGTCTCCATGTCTAAAAGGACAACCATATTAAGGCTAAATAACATTCACCAAATGCCTATGAGAGCACTTGGGTTCTAGGTGGCGATCAACAAGCCTGACTTTCTTTCCTGATGTAATTATATACATCCCTTCTCTACACCTAGCATGGATTGGATACCCATAGTAAAGTACATCGACTAATCAATAATTTAAATGAAAAATTTATGGGAAGTAATAATACATGCTTTCAATAAAATAAACATTATTTTCCATGTGTATGAGTGTTTTGTCTGCATGTACATGTATCACATGCATGCAGAGCCTCTAGAGGCAAGAAGAGGGCATCAAGTCATCCAAATTCTAGAATGTGGTCATGTGAGTACTAAGGACCAGGCAAGATCACCACGTGATTTCGAAGCTTCTGGTCCAGACCCATCAAAAGATACATATGATGGTGAGAATAATTGTCATGCACCAAGCTCTGACTGCTTGTCAGAACCACATTATATCATTTCAGTGGCCTCATGGTGTCCCATTAAGATGTGCCTTCTAGCTACTTTACAAAGAGGAGCCAAGGTAAAGAAAGATTAAGGCATTTCCCTAGTGTGATGATTCTCTTGGCTATCAACTACCTTCATCTGCAACCGACTAAAACCTAAGCAACTAGGCATGCCTGTGAGGGTTTTTGCTGTTTAATTAGAATATTTGAGGTGGCAGACCCACTCTAAATATGGAATATACTTTCTGGGGACAGCCCACAGAAAAGGACCAGGAAGAAGGTTTTGCTTCTTGTCCTTATTCTCCTTGGGGAGCTCATGTGTCCTGTTGCTGAGGTATTCCTCTGCTGCTATTAGGAACTACGTTTTCAGGATTCCAGCATAGACCAAAGACCAGCAGCTCTCCAGGAATCATCTGGGACTGCAGCGCTAGATGGATACCACCGAGAGATCTAGTATCATGGATTAACCAGCTACAAGATGCTTAGCTTTTCCATCAGGAGATAGCTATCTTTGGACTATGTTGACCAGAATTTGTAAGCCATTCTAATAAATCCCATCATATATAATATTTAATAAATATACATTATTATATAACATAAAATCATTATATGATATATATCAAATAATATATAATAAACATTTACTATATATAAATGTGTAAAGTAAATATATAAAATATTTATTATAGTATATATAATTAATATACAAATATATATTATTTTATATATAATATATATTTTATGAATAGCTGTATTTTTTAAGATTCTGATTACTTTTATCTTGTCTATAAACCAAACATTTTATGCTTATGTCACTTCTTCCCTCCCCCCTGGAAATGTTGACTTTTAATTTTTTAACAATTTTTTTTATGAGATATTTTCTTCATTTACATTTCAAATGCTATCTCGAGAGTCCCCTATACCCTTCCCCCGCCCTGCTCCCCAACCCACCCACTCCTGCTTCCAGGCCCTGGCATTCTCCTGTGCATATAACCTTTGCAAGACCAAGGGCCTCTCCTCCCAATGATGGCCGTCTAGACCATCTTCTGCTACATATGCAGCTAGAGACATGAGCTCAGGGGGTACTGGCTAGTTCATACTGCTGTTCCTACTATAGGGTTACAGACTTCTTCAGTTCCTTGGGTACTTTCTCTAGCTCCTCCATTGAGGGCCAAGTGTTCTATCCAATAGATGACTGTGAGCATCCACTTCTGTATTTGCCAGGCACTGGCATAGCCTCACAAGAGATAGCTATATCAGGGTCATGTCAGCAAAATCTATAATAAAATAGTTATTATAGCATATATAATTAATATACAAATATATTTTATTTGATATATAATATATATTTATATATAGCTGTATTTTTCAAAAGGAGGCCAAGGTTAAGAAAGATTAAAGTGTTATCCTAATGTGATGGTTCTCTTGTCTATTATATATTGGTTCTCTAGGCACTGCTATATGTTATATATTATGTTTTATATATATATTATGTTTAACATATAATATATTAGAAATACAATATAAATATAACAATCATATATTATATATAATATATTAAGTGATATATAACATACTTATCATGTACCAATCATATATCATATATTTAAGTATGTGTATGTGAGTGAGTGTGCACATTTTGTCAGTTTTATCAGTTTAGAGAACTCTGACTAATATATCCAGGATATCATAACCAGTAAAATGGAAGAATCCCGGTCCTTCAGTTGCCAGGGGCTATTCTAACTTCTGTACTCCCAGGTAAGGCATTTAATGTATATTTTTTAAAGAAGGAAAAGATGCTTTTAACTTTTGCTAAGTGAGTCAATTGGGGTGAGAAAGAACATTGTTCCCAGAATAACCTCAACAGCCTCATCCCATAGAACTAGAAGCTAGTGGGCCAGTAAAGGGAAAGACCAGTAAAGCTGGAACACCAGACCCTGGATGAGGCAGCTGAGCTGTCCAGTTCTGTGCCTAGGAACCAGTAGAGTCTGGAGGAGATGAAACATATATGTTGGCTGTGGAAAAGGGTCTGAGATACTGATCTGAGTGTCCTCATCTGCTGCCAAGCACAGAACTCTCTTGGGAGGTTACCTGTGAAGAGGTACCAGGAACCTGTTATCATGGCAGAAGACTAGAATGGAAGATGTGGGACTGGCCAGGAACTGAGTATCGGGCTCTGTATGAAAAGGTTCCAATGGTATGAATGATATCTGGCAAAGAGCTTTTGGCTAGATCCCTTGACTTATATGGAGGTAAGACTATGTAGATGTTGGTGACAGGATGATCTGGACCAAGTTTAACCATAAAATGCTTCTTCTGGTAAACACAACTTAGAGAAGAATCAGGTGACGCCACTGTCGTATCACTATCCAAGGAGCTTCCCAAGGCTAAGAAGCCAATACCTGGCCATGCTGACTGTATCACTGTGAGAGGAAACATCTCACAGCTGCTACCCTGGACATAAGTGTTTAATAAACAATTACTGAGAGCTAACCCTCCCCTCCAAACCCCAGGCCCTGTGGATCCATAGAGAACTGCAAACAGGGTCTCATTTGGAGGAGGTCACAGTCCGGAGGGCAAGACCTTAATGATCATCTATGACCTTGACAAATTCTTTCATTCTCTTACTGAGATCAGAGATGCCGTGTATCAGTGTAAAGGATGTGTTAAGGTTTTGTATAAGCGGGGTTAAGGTTGTAACATGCTTACTCTGAAAGAGGAGGCAGTGTGACCTGATGGAGTGAGTGTTAAGATCAGAATCAAGACCTAGTCAAATGCCATCACAACTTATTACTGGTTTGCAAGTCTCAGATCCTCTTCTTGAGGTCAGTGGAAAAAGAAGCAGAATTCCTATCCTGCTTTCCTCGTGGAGCAGTGTGACAACTGACAGCACAGATTCAGGGGCCGAGGTAACAGCATTCAAAGGGTAGTTTCTGTGTTTAACAGTGGGTGACCACAGCTGTGCTCTTTCTCATTCCTAAGGAGACAATAATGCCTCCGAACCTACAGGGCTTTTATAATGACTGGGTAGGTTGACAAATGGGAATGGAAGGGAACCCGAAAAGGGCTGGCACGCAGAAGCCTGTCAGGGTTAGCTATTTTCTTTCTTGTTTCTACTTCCTAGAGCTGCCGAGCAGGTGTGGCCGGACACCGTATTACCGGCTCATCATGGAACCCTGCCGTTTCTTTTAAAAATTTAAGAATTATATGCATGTGTCATGGTTCACATTTGGAAGTCAGTGGACAGCGTGCAAGAATCATTTTCTTCTTATATCATGTAGCTTCCTGAACTCAAGTTGTCAGGCCAGAGTTAGATGGCTGTACCCACTCAGCCACCCCACCAGCCCTGCACTTCCCCTCACCAGCCACAATAAAGCTAGGCTAGAATGAAGTCTCTGCATGCTGGCCTGTGTCCCTGAGTGTGGCTGTTTAGGTTCTGAGGTCTGAATGACACTCTCCTGCCTTGGTCTCAAGCCCCGTAGTCTCATGCCCCTTGACCTCACATAAGGTCCTTTCTTCCCGGCTTGTCCTCTTTAGTCATTTCAAACTCAGACTCCAACTGTCTATCTCATGTCCCATATAAAACTCCTGGATCTGTGCTGCTTCTTTCTGCCTGTTTTACCAATAGTGGATCATCTGACTCGGCAGGCAGAAGGGCTCCTTTCCCAAGAGCAACCCCTTCTCAGACACACGCTACAGCTCCCCATGGCCTGCAGTGGGCCTACCATGGTGGTTCAGGAGATATAGGGTCTGCAACGCATTGAGTTCATGAGAAACTGATAATGGATAACAGCATCAAAATAAACCAGGACAGCTTCGCATGCAGCAACTGTGATTTATTGAAAGGGCATGCTAGCAAGGCCCAACCATGAGCACAGAAGAATAATACCAGCGTACACACACTGCACTGTGTCTGTGTCTGTTTCTAATTTTCCCACCAATGTTTTGCTTCCACAGCCCATGCCTTAGTTTTATTATCTATTAAGCTGGGAGGGGAGAAATCCCTGAGTGTGTGTGTGCTATTGACATGAACCAGCTGTGTCTAGGATGCCCGAGCCTCAGACCCAGCTCATGGAAAGCCTTCTTCTGAGTCAAGTGTGGATGCTGACAGTGTGTGAAGAGACCATCCACCACCTCTCTGTCTCCTGGATGTTTACACCCTGAAGACTGTTATTCTACAGAGGCTGCTCCTCCTGAGATTACTTAAGCCTTTCCCCCTTTTCCAGCTGTATACCAGAAACCCCGTCTCCTTGTTTATCTGTGTGTAATGGTCCTGCTTCCGTGTCAGCTGTATGCTATAACAGTGATTATCTTGGTACTGCTGAGCTTCCAGATTCTGAGGTCTTCTTTTCTGAGAGATCAGGCCATCTGATTCCAGTTTTTCTGTCTGCATGTCTGTCTGTCTCTCTCCATTCCCACACCACCCAAGTTGGGTCCGAGTACCTGGAGACGGAGGACCTACTCAGTGGGTCACAGAATGATTGGGTGCAATCAAAAACAGGATGTGTAAGAAGTATATGCTTATAAGTGTCCCCATGAGTGTCCCAGGAATCTCTCTCTGGCTTCAAAGCCTGCAGACTGTCTCTGTATTGCTTATCCACTCCTCTTTCCTACACATTCCACGGATTTGTTGGCCCTGCCACTCCCTCTGAGAAGTCCCTTTCTTTCTGTATCTTCTTTGGGTTTCTTTCTTTCTTTTACATCCAAATCTGAGACTCTCCTTTTCCCCTTCTACCCCACATTCGGGTACCGTCTGATTTGCCCACTGTTTCTCTCTCATGTCTACAGCTCTTGGAATGTACATCCCTTAACGATTCCTGTGAAATAGCTATTAAATGCTGGCTGCTGTCTCCGGATTTTGATTTTGCCTCCTCAATGGGAATGTGGTATTTTCCTTTTAAATTTTTATTATCTTCATCTAGATCCCATCGTTATGACCATGTGCATTTGTGAGTGTGCATTTCTGCGTGCAAAAAAGGATAACTCGGGATAGTTGGTTATTCCCTTCTCCACATTGACTTTAGGATCAGGAGACCCAACTCAGACTGTAAGGCTTGGGCATCAGACATCTTTATCTGCTCAGCCACTTTGCTGGCCCTGGAATATTGTCTTGAATAGCAACTGACATGGTTTTTAAAACGCTAGCTGGCAGTCTAAAACAACGATTCAAAAAGCTCCTGGCAATGTGACCCGGGGAGGCCCCACATGGAAGTGTAAAGATCGTTCAACTCTGAGATCTGCAGTGGTTTCTTCATTTTAAAATCAACATGATGGTGATGCCAGACCTCCTGAGGCTACCTGGTAGACTGAAATGTTGGTAGAGGTCTGCTGAGCTGAAATATGACCAAGGTGAAGATGCCTGGAACTTCAGAGAACAGGGAAAGATCGAGCAGGGAGTACCACAGAGAAGGCCCATGATTGCTAATGGACTAGCAAGCATGTCCTCGGTGCCACAAGACTGCACACGCCACTTACGTATGTTACACATCAAAAGCACACAGTTCTGGCATCGGGCAACTGAATTCAAATCCTACTCCACCTGGTGAGCAGCTGTGTAGTCTCAGCTACGTTATCTAAGATGTCTAAGGCTTATTTCTTTGAACTTTAAATTGGGATAGTTTAGAGCAGAGGTTAGCATCTTTTTTTCCCCATAAAGGTTCAGAGGATAAACATTTCTGGTTTGGTGGGACATGGTCTCTGTGACAGCACTGCCACAGTTGCTGCATACAGGGGGCCGTAGGATTTATACAAATGAATATGGGTCTCTATGTCTCAATTTACCTTTATCTGCAAAAACGGTCAGCAGACAAGATTCAGCCTGTGGGGAGGTTTCTGGCCTCTAATCTATACTTAGTTCATAGGATCCACAAAAGATTGAAGAGTTACCATATCCCATGGTCTTAGGACAGGGCTTAATACAAAGCAACTACACAACAAATGATAGTAGTCGTAGTAACGATTATGGGAAATGAGCATCAGGACATGCCTTTACAGGGGAGTAGAGACTGAATTCAGAGTTAATGAATAACTTCTGACGGTGCCAGGCAGATCTACAGTACAGGTCATCCTGAGTTGAAACCCTTTAGCGTTGCCACTGCAATGTTGTGAATTTCAAAGTTCTCATTAGAACCTAGATCTCATTGTATTGACCCATGGTGAACTCATTGTGTCTGGACTTGACTCAAACGCTGGCACTGGAGAACTGATTTTATCAGCTGGCGACACGAATGAAAGCAGGTCACTCTGCTGACTTGGGTTTCAGGTTGCATTTGGTGAGGGACAGTTGTTTGGGACATGTTCCTGCCATGCAGGGCACACACAGTCACAGACTTCCCTGGCCCCCTCACTCCATGTCTCTTGAGACCACTGGCTCAGGCCGCCCATGGGGAGCTCTAATTAACTGCACAAATAGGGCAGGCTTCCAAAATCTCACGTTAGTTCTGCTTTGTAATGCCAGAACTCCCCCACCATGGAAAAAGGCTCCATGCCCTGACTTTTAACAAACCCATTAAGTTCAAATGCATTTGGGGCGGGGGTGCTGGGTGGCAAGAATCCCAAGCTGTTAAGTGAGAAGGCAAAGAAAGAAAGAGCTTTTCTTGGGACAGGGGACAAGAGGGCACCCTGAAATGTCACTGGCATGCCCTGTGAACTCTTGGGCATCCATCCCTAGATCTTCTCAGCGTAAAGGCCTCAGGGTGGGGAATAGGAAGCTGCCCTCAGGACAGAGAGAGGGTTGGGCACCTCTTCTTTTGAAGCTGGTAGCAAGGATTCCTTTTCATTTGTGGCAAAAAGAAGGAAGGAGGGAAGAGAGAACGGGAGAAGATGCACTCCGTGGCCCAGACTTTACATGTTTCCAGACTATTGACTTATCGGCCTTTCTATTTCTCTGCTTTTCTTCCTTCTCTTTTGTTTTTTTTTCTTTTCTCTCCTCTCATGCCAAAGTGCAGTCTAACCAGAAACGCCTTCTAGGACAGGAGCCTCTGGTCCCGTAACTGAGAAGCACTGTGGTAGCCAGTTTTATGCATGTTGATTTAACATCAATCAGCTGTCTGTATTGTTTAATTCCACATGTGCTGGAGCAAAACCACTTAGGTCATAATCCCCAAAAGGCACAATGTCTCTCTGTTCTCAAATTCAGGGGACCCAGTGGCCCCTTGATGGATTTTTCCTCAGAGGGAAGACCCAGGCTCGGCCTTCAACTGCACAGATAAACCATGGAGTTAAATACTGGGCCACAAGTCTCCAGAACTCACCACCACATAAGCTCTGACACTCAGGTCAAGGTGTATCCCTCAGGCTACACCTAGACTAGCTAGCTGTGTTTAGCTAGACTTTAAGCACAAAAGACACACCTGGATTTATTTAGCCCCCAATAGCTTCCTGACTCAGGAGGGATAAAGGGATTTTAATCAGCATGGCTATAATTTCTGATCCTAGTATATTCACCTTTCAGTCCTAAACATTTAAAAAACTAATGTGTTTCCATGGATGTCTATATTATATGGTATCTATCTATCTATCTATCTATCTATCTATCTATCTTTCTATATTTATCCCCCTTATATCCCCTACTTCCTCTCTCCTTTATGAATAAAAGATATGCTGTTATCAACTGTGTCAGGGATAGACATAAGTCACCCTACCTAGGAGTTCATTCCACCCTCAATTTATATCCAATAGCTACTGATGGCTGGGAGATACGGGGGGATTTGTTCCACCAAACTTGATTGCTCAAAAAATTTTAGGAAGCTAAGATGTTTTAAACTTTGAATTTTGATTTTCATGACTATTCTATGTTGCCTCTTTTGACAGACATCAGGAATATTTTAAACACATACCTTAAAACAATGATTTTCCTAGAATATGATGGAAGCTGTGTTCACACTGGTTACTGGGAGAAGCCCCTGCCCTGACAGGCAGGCAGGTCTGGCTTAGGAGTTCCCCAGTATTAGACCAATGAAACATCCTATTTGGAGGCATATAAATAATTAACACTTTTATTTATCATATGGGGACTTTAAAGATAATAACTTCTAAACATTTGCTCTCAACAGTATTTATGAGACAATTTTAATACACACACATAGAAAGAAAGAGAAAGAGAGGGAGAGGGGGAGGGGAGGGGAAGGGGAGGGGGAGGGAGAGAGAGGGGGAG